>NC_092505.1:23752256-24065867 GCF_047511675.1 Marmota flaviventris
GTTTTCCTCTTTATTTCCCCCCCCCCTTTACTGTCCTACCTCCCACTGTTGGTTTTCATTGTTATTTTCCATTTCCTCTTCCTGTAATGCTTTGGCGAGGATGTTTTGAAGAGATGGTTTTCTAGCTGCGAATTCTTTAAACTTTTGTTTATCGTGGAAGGTTTTAATTTCATCTTCCATCCTGAAGCTTAATTTCGCTGGATACACAATTCTTGGTTGGAACCCATTTTCTTTCAGTGTTTGAAATATGTTATTCCAGGATCTTCTAGCTTTCAGAGTCTGTGTTGAAAGATCAGCTGTTATCCTGATTGGCTTACCCCTAAATGTAATCTGCTTCCTTTCTCTTGTAGCTTTTAAAATTCTCTCCTTATTCTGTATGTTGGGCATCTTCATTATAATGTGTCTAGGTGTGGATCTCTTATGATTTTGCACATTCAGCATCCTGTAGGCTTCTAGGATTTGGGATTCTGTCTCATTCTTCAAGTCTGGGAAGTTTTCTCGTATTATTTCATTGAATAGACTGCTCATTCCTTTGGTTTGGAGCTCTGTACCTTCCTGTATCCCAATGACTCTTAAGTTTGGTCTCTTAATGTTATCCCATATTTCTTGGATGTTCTGCTCATGGTTTCTTAACAGTCTTGCTGAGCTGTCTATGTTCTTTTCCAGTTGAAATACTTTGTCTTCATTGTCTGATGTTCTATCTTCTAAGTGTTCTACTCTGCTGGTAGTATTCTCCATTGAGTTTTTAAGTTGGTTTATTGCTTCCTGCATCTCTAGGATTTCTGTTTGTTTGTTTTTTATAACCTCTATCTCCCTGTATAGTTGATCCTTTGCTTCCTGGATTTGTTTGCATAATTCATTGTCGAAGTGATCTTTCATTGTCTGATTTTGCTGTTTAATGTCTTCCTTGATACTCCAGATCATCTGAAGCATGTATATCCTGAATTCTTTATCTGACATTCCATCTGCTGCAGCTGTTACCTCTTCTAAAGTTGCGTTGACCTGCATTGCTTGTGGTCCTTTTTTTCCTTGTCTTTTCATACTGCTTGCGTATCTTTCCTGCAGGCGTGGGCGGCGGCTCTGCTCTCTCCTTATTCCAATTGGGGTGTCGTGGCTACCACGCCGGCAGGTCACTGGGCCTGTTCTGGGCGCTGGCGGCGGCTCTGTTCTGCCCCTACTCCAATTGGGGTGACGAGTGTACCACGCCGGCAGGCCACCGGGCCTGATCCGCCGGTCGTTGCAGGTTTGCCTACCCTGCAGGCGCAGGCGGCGGCTCTACTCTGCCCCTACTCCAAATGGGGTGACGTGTCTGTCGTACCGGCAGGCCACTGGGCCTGTCCCGCTGGTCGGTCGCAGATCTGCCCACCTTTCGGGCATGGGTGGAGGCTCTGCTCTGCCCCTACTCCAATTGGGGTGTCGTGACTACCCCGCCTGCAGGACGCTGGGCCTGTTCCTGGCACGGGCGGCGACTCTGCTCTGCCCCTACTCCAATTAGGGTGGTGTTTGTACCATGCCGGCAGGCTCCTGGGCCTGATCCGCCGGTCTGTTGCAGGTCTGCCTACCTTGGAGGCGCGGGCGGCGGATCTGCCTTGCCCCTCCTACCACGCCTGCGGACCCCTGGGCCTGATCTGCAGGTTGGTCACAGGTCTGCTCACCCTGTGGGCACGGGTGGCGGTTCCGCTCTGCCCCCACTCCAATTGGGGTCACGTGACCACCACACCGGCAGGGCCTGATCCGGGCGTGGGAGAAGGATCTGCTCTGCCCCTACTCTAGTTGGTGTGACGTGTGTACCACACTGGCAGGCCACTGGGCCTGACCCGCCAGGCTGTCACAGGTCTGTTTACCTTGCAAGCGCAAATGGCGGCTCTGCCCTGCCCCTCCTACCACGCCCATGTACCACTGGGTCGCGGGTCTGCCCACCTTGCGGGTGCGGGTGGCGGCTCCGCTCCGCCCCCTCTCCAATTGGGGTCACGCAGTCACTACGCTGGCGAGCGGCTGGGCCTGCTCCGGGCACTGGCGGCGGCCCGGCTCCTCCCCTCTGGCTCGATGACAAATTGAGGAGACTCGGGTGACTGTGCCTCACCCCCCCTACCAGGGGACCAACTGCTTATGATACCGCTGGTATTGATGAAGTTCTCTCCTCCGCCGCTTTCTGATGACATCAGATCTCTGCCATGTTGGTATCCTATGCGAATGGCAGCATTTCGTTCCCCTTGCCGGGCAACCAAAGCAACGGGTGAGTCCTGACCGGCCCTCAGCAGGACCCGGACCGAGAAGCAGTTTCCGCGGGCTCCTAGCCCCGGGCCAGGGAAGTTCCGGGAGGCGGAACTCGGCCGCTCCGTGCTCGGTGTAAGCTCCTATAAGTGTAGGCTCCAAGAAGCAGTCCCCGCGGACTCAGTTCCGGGAGCCGGAATTCGGCTGCTTAGTGCTTGGTGTATGCTCTGATAGGAGCAGGGTCCAAGAAGCAGCCTCCGCAGGCTCCGCAGCCCTGGGCCAGGGCGGTTCCGGGACGGTTCCGGGAGCCGGAACTCGGCCGCCCCGCGCTCGGTGTTCACTCTGATAAGATCAGGTTCTAAGAAGCACCCAGGCGCTGAACCCTAGCAATCTGTCTGCAAGCCACAGGCGAATTGCAGCCTGAAATTACCTTTCTATGGCTGAATGAGCTGCAGTCAGTCCCGTCAGCTTTCCAACATGGTGGCTGCTGGCCTCCTCTGTGGTCTGACCGGTGTGGAGAACCAAGATGGACAGCTTCCTTCCCCCGTCTCGAACCCAGAATTCAGCCCTGAGTACGGTGCTTGCACGGCTGGCAGAAACTGCAGCGCTGTATCCCTGCGTCGCTATCTCCTCGTTTCCCAGCGCGCGCTGCAGACTCTAGCCGCGGGGCGATTTGTTGAATAAGCAGTGTTACCCTCCGTGCGACAAACCTCTCGCGTTTGAGTCCCCGTAGCCGATCCTCGTGCGATGGAAATCCTTCCTCCAGGTTCCAGAGCACCCCACTATTGCTGGAAATTCCTAACAAGATGTCCTTTAGCCGTCCTGACTTGTCATACTCCCACACAGTGAAGCAGCACACGGGGGCAATGCACTCCCCTCGCCGCCATCTTCCTTTCCCCTGAAAGCATAACTTTCAATGGTTCTGAAAGCATAACTTTCAGTTCACTGTTTCAATGGTTGGAAGTTTGCCTGTTTCCAAAATTTGGTGCAGACGAGGAAAGTGCTGTGATAGTCTCATGTGTCCTATTAATTATTTGGTCTCTTTTAAAAGGAAAGCATATCAGAAAGCTTGCTTTGCAAATAAGAAGCCCCTGGTGTGACTGAACCCACTCTGGAAAGATATAGCTTCCCCAGGGCTGTTAGAAACCCGGCTTCATCTCTGCTTTGAAAAGGTCTCTAGATCAGAAACAATAGACAAAGACACCGGAGGGATGGCTTTGGGTTTTTCACTCACAATGTAACCAAAAAAAAAAAAATTGATTTTAACCTTTTGGCTATGGGACTTTAACTTGCAAAGGGAATTAATAGTTGAAGGTTTTTCCTATATGACATTTTTGACTGGACTTATATGGACTTATAGTCAAATTTATTATAATTCTACGAAAGTGCTAACATTTTATTGCTGGACTATAAGAATTTTTCTTCAAGTATATTTATGCTACCATTTCATTTCTCTAAAGAACTTTTGATGCAACTGGATGAAGTTTTAAATGAGAAATAAAAGATGATCCACTTTTAAGGTTTACTGTAGGGTGAGCTTGCAGTATGTATCGATACTGTCCTATTCTGACCTATTTTAGGTCTTCTGCTCACAGAAAAATACCCAAAGAAGTAGTGAGTGATATCAGAGAAATTGCCTCATGAAAATGGCAGCTGGAAGCACTGTCGAGAGTATTACTGATCTTTTCTGCTGAGGGTTGTACCCATATGAGATGGTTTAGTCAAATTCCATGGGGGTAAGGAGGGTACAATGGATTTACTTTATCAAGGTAATGACCTTTCTGTATATACTACTTCCTCTTTCAAAACAGGGTATTTGAATGAAAAAAAAAGCTGTATTCCATCAAATTTTATCAGAGAATAAAGCATTGGGAAATGTTAAAGGAAAAATATTTTATTTTCTTCATATAAAAGTTGATCACAAAGTATAATATCCCTGGTCTCTCTCCAAAGCTTTAACTCACTTTATCTAAGGGCAAATGTAGTGACTTTTTAAATTAGGGAATATGATAAGAATATCATTAGCCTGATCAATTCATCCTCTCCTTTTTTTCTTTCTTAAGAGGTCCCTTACCAGTGTTCTCATTAAGCCACTCTTTTCTTCTGGTTTTATGCATCCTCTCTAGCTACCTTCTCCACTAAGAGACCCTCAGTTACGTTATCTATTCTGATTATTCCACATCTGTAATTTTTGCCTGTAGGATTGAAGAATACAGCACCAGAAAGTGATTTCTAAAATAGGAGGCTTTTTTTGGTTCTGTTTTGCCATATTTGAATAAGTGCGTTCATTTTCTAGGCTGATTTGACTTTCACATAAAGCCAAATATTCCAGTTTAAGGTTTAGTAATAATTAAGTTAATATTTTTTATTTGCATTTCCTTCTTTTCTTGTGTATCATTTTGTTTAGATCCCTGTGAGGAAAAAGGAGGACATGATTTATTTGTTACCATCAAAGATGCTGAAAAATAGTTGTGCTCAGTTTACCATCCTGAATTATATCTGATAGTGGGAGTACTTTATTTAAAATAGTTACAAATGTTTTTATTTTTTTAATTCGTGGATAATATTAACAATGTGGAAAACTAATGCAGGAATGATGTATATCTCATAAGCCATCTTCCTGGGTAAAGTATGCCTGATAAATGCTTTTTTAAATTTTAACATCTGACTTTCACACATAGAATATGTATTTTTCTCCATATAACTAATATTGATCCCCTGATGTTTATTTAGGAATTCATAACAAACTCAACCAAAAATGATATATTGAAAAATTATTGAATTACAATCCACATAAAATGAAGAAGCCATTAGGATTTTGTATAGATATTTTGAAAAGAATTCTTAGGTATCAACTTAATATGTCTGAGATTTGAATCTGGAAGAGGCAAGAATCCTGATGGAATGACAAAAATGCCAACAGGCTATCTCGACAGTGACAGTGGTGTAATAAAGAGTGACTATTTTATATAATTATCTTATTTTATTCATATGCATGAATCAATTAATATAATAATGTGCTAATGGTTACTCTTTCTTAAAACAGGCCTCCTATCTCTCAACAAATAAACTTACAAAACAATCTCTAGAAGGGAGAAAATCCATTTTGTTGTTTTCTCATCTTTTTAAAAATATTTTTATTTTAGTTGTAGTTGACACATACCTTTTATTATTTTTATTTTATATGGTGCTGAGGACTGAACTCAGGGCCTTGCATGTGCTAGACAAGCGCTCTGTTGCTGAGCCCCAGCCCCAGCCCCTTGTTTTCTCATCTTTAATTAACCTCATCCTTTAAGTCTTTCTTGAAATTAAAGAAAAAAGTTTTATGTTCAGGGAACTTTATCTTGATTGTTGATTTAAAAAAACAACAACATATATCTCAATCAGTTTCTTTCAATGGATAGTTTGCTTGACAATATACATCATCACTTCCTTCTACTTGAAGGAAGAAGGTGTCTTCAACCCTGCTCTCCAACTTGCTTCTTAACCTTGGTCAAGTTTTAGGTTTCAACTTTACTTATTGGGGGAAAAGTCTTTACATGAACTGTTTAATTTATATATATATATATATATATATATATATATATATATATATACATATGTATATACATATATATAATATAAATTATATATATATATATATATATATATATATATATATATATATATATATTTGCTCTTTAAAACAAATCTAATGAATATTAGGCATTATTTACTATTGTAAAGTAAATATAATAATTTATAAAGTACATGTTATGCATACAAAACAGCTTTAAAATATTATCTGATGGGTAGAGAATTATGCTCTAACACTTATGAGGTGGGTTTCTGTGAATCTCTGTATATGTATGTGGCTATTCCACAATTAAAGTTATGTTTTTAGGGTATTTGTTTGGACTTTTTGTTAATATTAAATGTATCATGGGTCCTTTAATTTAAAATAGAGAGACTTCTTACAGGCCCCTGGTTAGGACTTTCACCCAAAACATTTGGTTTTCAAAAATATATTTTGTATGTTAACTGGAAGATGCTGTGCTTTAAGTCCTTCTCAAATCATATGGTATTAAAATATGGATGATAGATAGATATCACAAATAACACCAGCATTCCTATTTAAAATAAGAAATGTACTAGTTTCAATCATATACCTTCCTAATTCATTTCACTTCCTAGTATGATTGCTTTAGAATATATTATAGAATTCAGACAAAACAGAATTAGTCTTATAAACATTATCAGTAAAACAGAATTATTTGTATAATATCAAGGAAGCTAGTCTTTAACAATGGTAAATTTTCCATTTACAGACTTTACTAATGGGGATCTAAATTATAAGATATTAAAAAAAAAAAACCTACTACACTTCTAATCCATTGGGCCTGGTGTCTGAGATAGGAAGATCACAAATTTGAAGTCAATCTCAGGAACTTAGTGGGGCCATAAACAACTTAGTAAGACCCTGTTCCAAAATAAAAAAAAAAAATAAAAATAGCTAGGAATGTATTTCAGTGGCATAGCATCCCTGGGTTATATCCCCAGTACCAAAAAAAAAAAAAAAAAGAACTATTGTTATCCCCATCTGATCACTAGAGAAATGAGACTTTACCCAACCATAATGAATTCCAGTTTCTCAGATGTGCAAGTGTTCTTTTGCATCTTGAATCTACGCATGAGGTTTACAAAAACTTAAATTCTACTCCAAAACTTCACTTCTTCCTTCTCCTGATTATGTTTACCAAAACTTTATAACTCTGAGATATGCTGTCTTTAGGAATCCTCCTCTGATATCCAAATACCAAGTATTACATTCTATATTTCCATAAAAACTTACATTTACCTCTTACTGCATTGAACTACAACTGGTTAGCTACAACTTCTTTTAGTTAAGGCTATCATCCCTGCGGAGACCTTGTCTGTTTGCTTCCACTCTTCTGCTTATATGGTAAGTGTTCAACTTATATTTCATATATATATATATATATATATATATATATATATATATATATATAAACTAAGAGAAAATAATATTACTGATAGGTAATATTGACAATGGAAGGTGACTTGGGGATTGGGAATGATTATTTCAGCATAGGGATATATTGAGATTGAAACCATATTGGAATTATCAAGGGAAATCTATGGTAGAGATTTCGCAACACAGAATTGAGCCTTTGATTGCAGCTATAGGTTTTAGTCACATGAACACTGGTAATCATTGAAGTGGTAAAAGCAAACTTACTATATTGGAAAATAATTAGAAAAATATTTGGAACACAATTTTAGAACACAGTGATAGTCTTGTATGGATAAACTTTTTTTCATTTGGTTTTCTGTGGTTAATATTGTGGGAATAAAGGGGGATTTAGTTTGTTTGCTTTGTTGACTAGCCTGACAAATCAGCTGCTACAGAGGATTAGCTCATTATTATGAAGAAAAAATAAATTCTGATATTAAAGTAGAAAAATATACGAAAACATCATTCTGATTAATATAAAATTTAATATCAATTTTGACCTAAAGGGATGATTAATATTATATAGTCAACATGCTAAAAGAATGGCTTTAAGGTATTTGAAAATTTTGTGAATTGTCTTTTAAGGAATCCTTGCTAACATTGATGTAAAGTTAGTCACAAGGGACTGAGGAAAATATTGAATGTACGGAAAATATTTGTGATGATAGCAATAAAATCATCTTTTTATATGGAATGTTATTTAATGAGCATGTTTAGAAGAATATTGCTTTTTCGATTTTAGTTTCACACTGTGTTTTCAGTAAATGGACAAAAACTGAGTGAAGATATTTATATTTCTCAAAACAACTCCACTTCCCCAAATGGATTCATATTGATTTTGTAAATGTTTCTCCCTACCTTCCCACAAAAATAATGTGTTTTTGTCAGTTATACCTGTCAGCCACCACTTACTGTTAATTGTAACATAGCAATTCTGTATGAAATGAAAATAAACATTTCCAACTGAAGGTGGAAAATACATTTTTTAAAAGTCTCCCACATCAATAAAGGAGGAAAACATGTCCTAAGATTTAGAAATGTTACTATCTTTTTTATGATGTTAATAAAAGTTTCATATTGAAAAGTTTATAGCAATTGTTGTTTGAGGTCATCTCTAATAAATCATGTTATAAGGGAATACATCTGACTTGAACCTCGAGACTCTGTGTGTTAATAATATGCATGATATTCTTGCTGTTAAAGTTTAGAGATTACTATAAATATTTTGTGATAAGAGCCATTAGAAGTTTAAAGTGCAACTTACCACAGTTCATTATAGAATGTGTATTTGTACAGTTGAAAACAGTCCTGAGCATCATTCTGATCCAACATTCTCATATTACACATGTAGAAATTAAGGTGATGTTGATGTGTCTGAAACTTGCACAAGTCGCACCATGTTTCCTATACTTAGAAGGATCAACAAATGCTTCTGGCCTTGAATGCAGGTCACTGTCAATTTGCACAGTGGGTCATTTTTACAAGTTTATTCAATATTTAAGTGCTTTTCATACCAAGCACATTTACTGGTTGGGGCTACAGTGGTGAACAGCACAGATAATAGATAATATCCTTGCCTTAAATATTTTTCCTTCAATAGAAATAGGAAAGAAATAGGAAAGAAATCAAAAGCAGATAAATAAATCATACGTAAAACAGAAACTGTCACAACACCAAGTGCCCTGCAGAAGATCAAAACAGAAGGATATGCAAAGAAATCCTGTCACTTGCACTCACATAGATGATTTTAGAGGACACATTTTTAATGAAATAAACTAGGGAAAAAAAGAGAAATATCACATGATCTCACTTGTATGTGAACTGTAAAACAAGTTTAATTCGTAGAAACAGAAAGTAGGTTGGTTACCAGAGGCTGAGGTAAGAGTAGCATGGTTGAAGACACCTGAAAGTATGAAGTTTCAGTTAGGAATAAACAGTGGGCCACTCTAGTTGATAACAACACACAATGTATTAGGTTCTTACAATATGATTTATTAGAGATGACCTCAAGAGTATATTTGAAATGTCCTTACCACAAAAAAAAATTGATAAGTATACAAGGTAATGCATAATTAGTTATACCAACTTAGCCACTAAACAATGTATACATATTTCAAAATTTGTATATAACAAATATATATGGTTTTTATAAATTAAAAAAGAAAGAAAAACATATCATGTACTTTAAATTTGCTAAGACATATAGATCTCAAGTGTTGCCCCAACCAAAACAAAAGCATTTAAAGTGATGGAAACATTTGTTAACTTGATTTAACCATCTTAGAATGTATATTTATATCAAACATCATATTGTATACCATGAATACATATAATTTTTATTTGTAAAATTTAACTATTTTTTTTAAAAAAAGTAACTCAGTGAAGCTTAAATTGGAGCTCAGAGAAGCCTTCTCTAATAGATTACATTAAGGTGTGACTTGAAAGGCAAGAAGGAACAAGTAGAAAGAAGATCAGGAAGACATACCCAGGAAAAGGAACTAGTAAGTGCAAATGAGGAAAAGAGAGCATGAGACTGGAGTCAGGGATATCACAGGAGATGTGAGCATAGCTGTGGGCAAGGTACTGGTCAGACAGGACTTGGGGACAGCAAACCTATTTTATTTTAAATATGATGGGAAGCTACCTGTGTCAGTCAGCTACTCATCACTGTGATCAAAATACGTAACAAGAACAACTTAGAGGAGGAAAAGTTTCTTTGGGGGTCAGGGTTTCAGAAGTTCAGTCCATGCTGTGGGTCTGAGTGAGGCAGAACATCATGGTAGAAGGGAATCCTGGAGGAAAGATGCTCAGCTCAGGCAGCCAGAAAGGTGGGTAGGGGAAGAGAGGGACAAAATATAAACCCCAAAGGCACACTCCCAGTGAACTACTTTCTCTAGCCACACCTTACCTGCCTACAGTTATCACTCCAGTACTGTAGTTCTTTCTAATTATTAATCCATCAAATGGGTTAGTCACTGTCTATGTTACTGTTCTTAAAATGTACTCATTTCATCTCCAAACCTTCCTGCACTATCTATCACATGAACTTATTCAATAATACCTCATAGCCAAACCATTGCACAGGTGAAGAATGTTTAGTTGGGGAGGGAAGTCGAGGAACAAAAAAAAACCTCATCTGATTTGAGACTTTCAGTTTAGGGAGAACAAACATAGAGCAATGGAAAAGCAGGAAGAGATTATTCAGGTAGCTCTTTGGATAATCAGGGCAAAAGATAGCATTGTTTGCCCAGAATATAAGTGGTAACAGATGGTGCTGGAAGAGGATTCAGGATTTGCTTTAAAGATAGATTAGATTAGACTTTCTCTACTCAACAGCAGGGAAAGAGTGAGGAAAAAGGAAATTTCAACCTGGAAATTGTAGATGGAAGATGGTAACATTTACCAAGATGAGAAAATCTGAGTAGTAGCTTTCAAGGGCATGGAGGAAAAGCACTATCAATTCATCTGAATATGAAGTCCTTCCTAGAAAACCAGGGAAGTTTGGGGCCATTATAAATGCTGACTGATGAGTTTACTAACTAGAGACAAACAAGGGTCTTTCCAAGTTTGGAATCTGGAGATTCCTATGAAATGCTTTGAGTAGGATAATCCTGCGCTGTCTAGATCAGCCTTTCTCAAATTTTTACCCCGGAGGAATCTATAAAAACATTTTAGACCTAAAGAAACCCCTGAACTCTTATTCCAAAATTTCATATATTAACATAATCAGCAGCATTTGTAGTAATCAAGTAATAATTGCATGTACTGTTTTCACGGGTTTATTCTTCTTTAGTATGGATACCCTCTCCAGAGACGTAAATATTACGCTAAAAAACTTTAGTTTTTTTTTTTTTTAATTTCTTGACTATGTATCTGAATCTTTTAACTTTATGAAAGCCTAAAACTCTTATCATAAACAAATACAAGATGGGAAAGAGCAATGTGTTGCAAGAGTAGTTTTTTCTCCAGTTTAAATGGCTGGAAAGGTAACTTCTACTTTTAAAAAGTAATTAAGTTTACCTTATGATTTTGACATGAATCTCATTCTTTATGTTCATAAATTTTAAAAACTCATGATAACAACATAATAAATAACTGACTTAAGTCGAAAGGACATTACTTTTTCCAAATGTAAAATTAGTAATTTAAATTATTTTATAAAATGTTGAAAACATATTTTTTGACTAAATGATACATTCATATTAAAATATAGAACTAACAGACTTTGGAAAATCCATTATCTTCTTAATCTTTCAAAATTAAGATATATAATAATCAAAGGTGTTGTGTTTTAAACTAAAGACAGAAATTGAGGTATTTAATGTGAAAACTGTACTTTTCCCCTGCATAAATACTAATTGTTCAAAAAAGTGAGGTGATTTCCTTCTTTGTAAATGATGTAACAATTTGTTAACTGCAGCCAAAATTTTATTACCATCCTATAATGGTTGGATAGCCATCTTTGCAGAAATCCAGAACTTGTCTAGGGACAGATCAGATAACCTCATCCTGAGTACATTATCAGATGGCAGTCCTTCTCTGAAAGTCCAGTTTCCAGACTAAGGATAACAGATATAGAAAGGATCCTCCCCTGTGATATTCGTGTGTTGAAAGGAGGGACCACAGTAACACCATAGTTCCACAGGTGGTTTCGTGACACCTGGCAGGTAACAACTGTCTTCTCTCAACACTCATTTTTCTCTCTCTTTAACTGAAGAAGCAATGAAAACATATCAAGGTTTTCATTTGCAACATGATTTCCATGAAGTTTCAGTTTCCTTTTTTTAACCTTCAACAAAAATTTGAGGGCACAATATGGTATTGTTAACTATTAAGACAATGTTTTACAGAAAATCTCTAGAACTCATTTGTTTAGCACAACTGAAACTTTATGGCCGTTGAACAACTTCATTTCTCCTTCCTCCATCTCCTTCCCCTGGCTACAGTCTATTCTCTCGGATTATATGAATTTGCCTATTGTAGAAACTTCAGATAAGTAGATTAATGAAGAATTTGTGCTTCTGTAATTGATGTATTTCACTTAAGGATTCCAGCTCAATTTAAAAAATCTAACAACCTAATTTAAAAATGGACTAAATGCTTAAATAGACATCTTTCCAAAGAAGATGTACAAATGGATAATAAGTTCTGCAAAAGTATGCTCAATATTACTAATCATCACAGAAAGACCAATTAATACCACCATCAGATATCATTCTGATACCTGTGGGGATGGCTATGATCAGTTTTGAGTGCAACTCTGAAGAAAGCAAGGCTTAATGACTGTGTTGGAGTTTTATAACAATAAAGACAAATGTCTCCTGGAGGCAGCATTGATGAGTTACTAATAGTACTGACACAAGTATGGATCTTCCAGAACAAGCCTTTTGTTTCCAGATAGGATGCAAAATTAAATCTATCTTGGACTTTGCTAATACTGTGCAACTGTTTTTAGCAGAAGTTTTCTTGAATTTTACTGTCACATTGTGACTCTTTAAAATGTTTCAACATGACAATTATTGCTGAAATCTACTGACTCATCAATCTAAATGGGAAACCTATTTTTTTTAAATCAGTTTATGACATAAAACCTCTCCAGCCTTATGTGACATCACAAGTCATACTAAGTCAGAGTAAAACTTTCTCAAATTCCTATACTATATCTTTTTATAGTATTTTCTCCATAATTTTATATATTGCCATTAGTAACATTTTTACCAACAGCATGAGTTCCCTTTTGGTGAGAAAATTTGTTCTGTTTCTGAAAAAAAAAAAGGCATATGTTTTAGCCCATTTATGCTACTATAACAAAATACTTGAGACTAGATAGTTTGGAAACAACAGACATTTAGTTTTCATAGTATGGAGGCGGGGAAAATCAAGATCAAGGCTGTATCAGGTTCTGTAACTGCTGAAGATTGGCTGTCTCTGCTTCCAAAGTGGTTTCTTGTCACTGCTTCTGTGAAATTCAGATCTCATCAGTAAAGCTACATACTACTCTGTGTGTATATGCACACATGGATGAATGAATCAAATAACACAGGTTTTTAAAAATCCAAGAATTAAGTTTGAGGAATTATAATATTTTAAAAATAAAACGCAGGCAAGGAACAATCCAAGTAGACAAATGAGAAAGTCAGATTATCATTGCTTTAGTCAAATTTGTGTCACTTAAACCAAAATACCTGATAGTAAAAACTTAGAGGAGGCAAAGTTTATTTGGGGTTCACAGTTTCAGAGCTCTCAGTCCTTAGACATCTGGTTCCATTGTTTTGGGCCCAAGGTGAAGCAACATTATGGAGGAAGAGCCCAGCAGAGGAAGGCTGCTGCTTAGCTTATAGTGGGATCAGGAAGGAGAAAGAGCTAGCGGGAAGAAGGGGCCACAACAGGGAAGATGTACCCTTTCAGGGCCCATCCCTAGTGACCCACCTCCTCCAGCCATGCCCCACCTGCCTACACTTACCACCCAGGCATTTAACCTAGAATGAACTAATTAGGTTATAGCTCTAATAATCTAATAAATTTACCTATGAATATTCTTGCATAACAGGAGCTTTCGAGGGACACCTCAAAACCAAAGCATAACAAGCATGAAATCTAAGACAATGGTATGTTCCAAGATGTGTGACCCAAAATGCAGTACTGGGGTCACTCCACTGATTTAAGTCTCTATAGTAAAGAGATAGAAAAAAAAAAAAAAAAAAGATTGTTATGAAATGAATCTGGCATGTCCTCTCAAAGACTCATATGTTGAAAACTTTGTCCCCCATGTAACAAGGTTCAGAAGGGGGGCTTTCAGACAATAATTGGATCAGAACGATCTGACCTCATCCACTTGAAGGATTAATCCATTGATAATAAATGGATTATCGGGAAGTGGGATCTAGCTGGAGAAAGTAGGTCACTGGGGTGACCTGCTCTGGAAGAGTTTATCTTCTCCCCAGCCCCTTTCTTTCTCGCTCTCTGCTTCCTGGCCTCTATAAACTGAGAAACTCTCCTCCATAATGCCTTTCTGCCATATGTTTCTGTCTTGGAGCCAGCCAACAACCATCAACTAGAGCCTCTGAAACCCTGAGCCAAAATAAATCTCTCCTCTTCTAAGTTGTTCTTATCTGGTATTGTGGACACAGGCATGAAAAGCTGAGCAACAAACAGACTATGTTAAGCCCTTTCAAGAATGTTTTTCATAAAGGTAAACAAAGAAAAAAGATAAAGGACTGAAATGAGACTTCAGGCCGAGGAGGATTCTTAATTTAAAATATCTGATACCAAAGAATGTTTATATGCTGAGGGAAAGAAAACAAAACAAGGGAAAGTACTTATAGTGTAAATGCAGTAATAATGATTTCAGGATCAGAACACTTGAGCCAAGGAGAAGTGAGATCCACCACACTGCAGAGACAATTTGACCTCAGGAAACAGTGAAGAGGACTGTGGTTCCCTGTGATGGGCAAAAGGAAACTCCCTTCAGTTTCTATTTTCTTTTGTTCATGTAGCTCTCCTTCTTATGTTTTTATCAGTTTGTTTTAATTATCTATAATAGTAGGATTCATTGTGACATATTCATATGTGCAGATAACATTATTTGCTCTAATTTTTTCCTTGATAATTTCCTTTTCCCTCATTACATCCCTTCCCTCTCCCTTTTCTTACTCTTCTGATCTTCCTTCCATTATTTACATTTATGTTGTTCATTGGTTTATTATAATTGCACACAGTGGTGAGATTGCCTGCACATAGAGCAATTTGGTCTATTTCATTCCCAAGAAACTTCTTTTTCAATTTCTATCATAATAAAAATTGAGACAAAGTTGTGAGCTAAGAGAAGAATCGATGTAGGAGGTTGGAGTAGATGGCAGAAGAGAGAAAGCTGTAAACTATAGCATCATATCAATTACAACACACACACACACACACAATAAATACCATGAGAAGAAATACAAAGAGCTATGGTATCATTAAAGAGAGCAATCAAATTCAAAAAGTAAAGTGGAAAATTTTAATACTAGAAGGAGACTGGAAAAAACTTTTATATTGGTATTAAAGGAAGGTAAGATTATCAGAAATAGAAATTAAGTGGGACACATAGTTCAGAACAGAATAAAGAGAAGGTTGGAGACAGGAGAGCACAATACATGAAGAGCCCAACAGCCAGCTCATCTATCTCACTGCAGTCAGGGCAGGTGCAGAGGTAAGACAGGAAAATTTGAGCTGGAGTACTGAAGTCTACAAACGTCATGTTAACAATTTTAGATTTTACTTACTGGAAATGGAAACTCATCCCTAATCTACTCTGCCCGAATGTTGCATTTGGATCTTGACTACAGTACTTGTGACTTGCTGTTAGCTGTGATTATAAATCTTTCCTTTTCAACACCACAATCTCTCCAATAGCATTGTGTCATATACCTGTGGCTCTAGAGCCTTGCCTGTTTTATAGAACAAACTAAATACAAGGTAAACTTTATTTTATAAACAAATTAAGTTGAACATTATTAAGACTTACCTGGAAGCAACCATTCAAATGCGTTTCAAAGAAAAACGACTGGAAGAAGTTTCACAAGTGAAAGTTGATTTTGTGAGTCTTGGAAAAGTTAAGATTCTAACCTAACCCAGAGGTATCATTGTATGGATATAGCATGATTCTAAGCAAAATGATAAAAAAGGAATAGTTTTAACATTTAGGGTCATTTGACTGTTAAGATATATAATATCTTTTAAGATATTATAACAGAATATGTGAATTGTGAAGATGTAATTTGGTTTTCCTGATAAAAGTGGTAATAAAGAATGAGATATAATTGGTTCCATTATAACCTAATAGTTATACATTTGTGTCCTGAATTTAAGACTTTTGTCTGGGCAAGGAAAATATGTTACTGTTGAGGTGTTCAGTTGGAGTCTAGATCTTTGGTGTCCTAAACAAAGAATTAAGCAAGACACACAGAAGTAATAGGTACAGTACAAGTTTATTAAAGGTGAAGTTAGCACTTCATTAAGTAGAGCTGAGTGGGCTGACCAAGAGAGGCTGAATGCCCCAATGTCTGCAAATTAGGGTCTTCTATACTGAAGAGCAATGAGGCATTCTCTTTCCTATACAGACATGAAGACCTTACCCCATTTGCTACCTTTGGTTACCTTATGATACCTGATTAGAATACTCTTCAATTTCCCCCCATAGGTTACTTTAGAAAAATCTAATCAGAATGCTTCCCACTTTACCCCCATTGGTTATTTTAAAATATTGTACGTGTGGCAGGAGTTGTCTTGGTAATGGGACCTAACTGTCTGATTTCCTGCCCTGTCCCCCAGAGGTATCTTTTTTTTTCCTTTTTTTTTTTTTTGTTAATTCTAATTTGTTATATATTACAGTGAAATGCATTATAATTCATAGTACACATATAGAGCACAATTTTTCATATCTCTGGTTGTACACAAAGTAGAGTTAGTCACACCATTAGTGTCTTCATACGTGTATTTAGGGTAATGATGTCCATCTCATTCCACCGTCTTTCCTATCCCCGTGTTTCCTCCCTTCTCCTCCCTTCCCTTTTTCCTATACCAATCTCTACCATCTTGGTATCCTTGAACTACTACTGACCAGTAGATTTCTTTATGTAAAAACATGAAAGATAAAAGGATTCCTTATATCAGGGTCCCTGTGAAAGAGAGCCCTGTAGTAAGCATACCTTTTTGTTTTTCCTTTTCTTCTGTAGTTCTATTTAAGGAGAAACCTTCTTCCCCATTCTGATTATTCAGATGGACTTTATCAAACTCCCTGTTTCCTGGTCTGGCTAATCCAAATTTTTTTTTCTCCCCATCCACAATGGCTACTTCAGAGATAAGCTCATAACACTAGACCAATCAGAGCATTCTCAGAGACTTTAGCAAAAACAAGTAAGAATAAAGTAAGCCAAAGACTATTAGAAGCCACCTCTGACACTAGTAGAGTGAATCTGCTTTAGAAAAAGCCCAACAAGGAGAAAATCAGAGCAAGCTGCAGAGCAGGAAGTATAATATTTCAACCACTTGGTGAAAAGTTAACCCTACACCAATGGCACCAAGGGAGATCTCACTTTTTTAAGCCAATTACTGTGTTCTAAATAGTAGAAGCTATCTCCAAGGTGATGATGGCATTTGAAGGTGGACCTGTGGAATGATCAGGTCATAAGTACTCCTCTTCATGAATGAGATTAGTGCATTTATAGAAAACTATAGATAGTGAGTCCTTCTCCATCAGGTGAAATCACAGTAAATAGATATCCATCTATGATCCAGGACATAGGCCCTCTCCAAACACTGAGTCTGGAGTTTTGATGTTTAAAAGTTACCCAGTTATAACAAAAATCTATTAAATTATGTTATGTTCTTTATGAATATATCACAATAAATCCCACTTATACATCTAATTGTGATAAACAAATTGAAATAATAATAATGATAATGATAATAACAGAAGGAAATCATTACAGGAGAACAAGTGGATGGATGAGGGAGGATGGGAGTGAAAGGGAAGGTACTGGGCAGAGAGATTGGTCAAATTGTGTGCATTTGCAAATATGGCACAATGAATCCCACCATTATGTATAATTATAATGCAACAATTAAAAATTTTTTGAATAATGATAAAAAGTTACCCAGTCTACTGTACATTGTTACAGCGGTTCAAACACACTAAGACAACAATAAACCCTCTTATGTGCTTAAATGAGTCTGAATTTCATTCTTGGACATTGCAACTGAAGGAGCCTGATTCATGCAAGGTGTCACCAGGATTAATTGAAAGGTTGAGACTCAAGGAGAAGGAGAGAAACTGATGATGGCATTTTGTTAACAGGAGAAAAGAAACTCAAGAAATGAGAGAACTTGCGAATATCTGCAAGCCTGTTTTGATAGCAGGTATTTGAATGTTTCCATAAGAGACAAAGAACTGTCTCCCATTTGTCAGCAGCTTTCCAAACAGAAATCATCCTCAAGATGTGCCTCAAGCACCTGGACACTAGCCACTAGCTTTGGAAATCTTGGTGAGAGTCCCTGTACTTTGTAGGCACAGAAGGAATCCCATTATTATGTATAATAGGTCATTAGCTGCCCCCTGCCTCCGGTATGCTGGAAACCAGAAATTCCTTGTAATTTGGAGACTTACAACCCTCACAGAAGTTTTTCTTTCCCCATAATGTTTAGCACCAGGCATGGTAAAACCTTGATAACTAGAACTTGGACTCAGACACAATTCAACTCAAAATAACAACTCATTGTTTACATGCTTGGGCATTATGAAGAAAATTCATACTAAATGCATAGATGCAGACTTTGGAAAATTGAAAAAAAAAGTTTATTTCTGACATCATCCTCTAATTTTTCAAAAATGCGATTTTAGTAACAATCATTTAAACTTGGTTTTTCTCATTTAATTCCTCATTAGTCTGAATTTCACTTA
This sequence comes from Marmota flaviventris, assembly GCF_047511675.1. Lineage (NCBI taxonomy): Eukaryota > Metazoa > Chordata > Mammalia > Rodentia > Sciuridae > Marmota > Marmota flaviventris. Next base: position 23,770,925 of record NC_092505.1, read on the forward strand.
GTATTGTATGAACAACGCCTAGTCTACATACATCCCGCATTTCAAAAGTAAAAACTAAATCACCCCGATTCCAAATATAGTTGGATGTATCTATGTAAAAGAAAGCTTTAAACCCTAAAATCAGTCACCTATGAAGAAAATTCCTTTCCAGGTACTTATTTTACTTGGCTTCCATTTCTTTACCAAATAATCAAATTATGAAAATTTTAAGGTTTCCTTCTATTTTTTGGTAGTTGAAAATGAGAAATGTGTGTGAAACTGTACAGAGTCCATTATCTAAAAAAGTAAACTAATCCCAAATAATTAACAATTCAAATAATTAAATCTCACTTTTATTTCAGAATGAACACAACAATTGTGGAAAAGTTACCTTTAACATCATGCTTTTAATGAGGTGGAGTGAGATTTTTGTTGTTGTTGTTGTTTTGTTTTGTTTTGTTTTCCATGAAGAATGTGCTTTTGTGAGTAAAAAAATAATCAGGCTTCCAAAAACTTAGAACTTTGGTGCTACAAATTCAATGAAAATTCAATGATACAAATTATCACAAATCCAAATAAAAGTTTCTTTTTAAAAACCCCTAATGTTGAAAGCAAGATTGCTGACTTTCTTTGTAGCTCTTTCCTTCGCTGAGTTACATGAACCAAGAAAAACATCCTTTATGCAGAATCTGTTAGTGTGTACAAAATTATCACATTTTGGGTATGAATCTATCAGCAAATTCAAGGAAAATGAGAATAAAAATGTTTTGCTTTCTTTTATTTGAAACACTAGGAAGCTTGAATCATTATTATTTCTTAGTTACAAGTAACAAAAAATAAGTTATTTTAGGAGGAAAAATAGGAAGAAAGATACTAAGAAAAATTAGGGATATCTCATGATCATCAAGGGCAGATTTAAGATTTGGTTTCTTTCATGGTTTCCAGGAATAGGAGACAGAAGAATTTGGGTAGATTTAGTCAAAATATACAAAAGAAGAAGGAGGAGGAGGAAAGAAAGAAAAGAAAAACTAAAAAGAAAGAAATATTTGGTTTTTCAAGAATTAGAATCTTAATCTCTCTTCTCTTTCATTACTTTATATACCTTCACTATTTTTTTCCACTTACATGACATGGTAGACAATTTTTTGCCAGTTATTAATTTGTACAATTTTAAATGTTTTTTGCCAGTTATTAATTTGTACAACTTTAAATTTCTGTAAACAGATATGATATGGTTCAGGCTGAGCCAACCCCATGGTCCAGTCTCATATTATCAAGAAATAGTATGATAACATAAACATAAATATAACATGACATAAGCACATGTCTTAGGGAAATACCCCCAATACCTTAGTAGACAAATATGAGGAAAGGTGAAATATGTTCTTGGAGAAAGGGATCCCCCGTTTGTTTTTTACTTCAAATACCTTAAAATATGTATTTCGAAAACATGAAGCATTTTTAAGAGTTGTCATCTTTTTTAAAAAAGCCCGTGGAGAATGTCTTTTGCATTCAATCAATAACATGGTTCATTCTGTTTTCTGTACCATACATAGACCTTGTGTAACAAAAAATTTTATAACATCAGAATAGCAGTGGTGGAAGCTATCTTCTTGGCCTCCTACCTCCATCTATCTTGGTTAATACTAACTTCTATAGTGCATATATGGAAAGAGTGGGTGGTAGGCAGAGTAGAACCCAGAATACTTTTTCCTTGACCAATTCTATATAATAAAATGAATAGAGTAGCCAGAGATTTTTGCCTTACAATTTTAAAAATAGAGAGAAATACAGTAGCCCTAAAAAGTACTAAAGCTCTTGTTTTATTTTGGAATCAGTAATTCTTTTTTGGGTGGTGGAGGGTACCAGAAATTGAACTCAGGAGCACTAGATCACTGAGCCACATCCCTAGCCTTTGGAATCAGTAATTCTTATTGAAACTCATTAGTGGTGCCTCAGCACGTAGTTTGAGGACTTGCCAAGGAAGTGAAGAAAAAGCTCAGACCTTGGAACAAAGTAGTCCTGGGCTCAGTCCTAACTTCTGCCTTCACTTAATCCTCCTTATATATCTATGAGTAACATCCCTAGATCACCTGAACATAAGGTGCTTTGTTCATAATGAATTTCAATAGTAGATTTCAAAGTATTGTGTTACTCCTTTATTCATGTGGCTGGCTGCTGAAACCATTTTGGCTGTGTTCGAGGACAGTAAGTTCACTAAGTCAGAGTCTTCTACATGTTTCCAAGAACAAAGAAAACGAATACCTCTCTAGGGACAATAAAGATGGTCAAGCAGAGGAGGCGTATGATTTCTAGTTGCTCCATGGCTTAGGATTCAAGCAACAGGAATATTCCTTTCCAGTGAGGTAGGTAACTGTTAGAGTCTGTAAACAAGTCAAAATAACACCTGGCATTTAGCCAGGGGAATGTTAGAGTTCGTAAACAAGTCTGGATGGTGCCTGGCAAAATGCCAGAGGGAGTGGTTTGAGAAGTAACAAAAGCGAGCCATTAAGTGTGGAGATTCCTTATTGGTTGACTGATGTATCTAGTTTATGTTAATTAGATAAGCTGTGTGGAATGTATAAATACTGCTCCTGTCCTGGAATAAACGGCTCTTACTCCTGCTGTATCAACGTACACAAGTTATTCGTCACCCCCCTGGTTAGTTTGCTGCAGCCAGCCGGCCTTCTACAGGTAACAGAGGGAATTCACTAAAATTAAACAATAGAATAAAAGAGAGACAGAAATTTCGGTGCTTTAAACAGGACAGGAAAGAAAACCTCAGGGATCCAGCCCGTAGCACGGTTCACCAGAGGGAAGGGGCAACCCAAACAGAAAGAGAGAATGAAACTACAAAGAAAATTTAGCACAAGGAACCTACCTGAGTGACTCAGAGACAGCAGTGTGGTGATCCAGTGTGTGAGTGGTGCTGCCCGCTTCTCAGCTGGAGAGCAGAGAGCTGAGGTGAGATGCCATATTGAAGTGGCCTAGTAAACATTTTCTTCAGCTGGGGCCCAAGAGTGTACAACAAGCTTTAGCCAACTGTCCCTGCCTATGCCTGCTGTGAAATCTAGAGTCTGCCTGAGGGGCATGACCAAGAAGGGCCCAGATCTGATTGCACATAGGGGGACTTAGGCCAGGGACACTGAGTGGAGTGCACTTGCTTTCCTTTTCAGTTTGATGGCTTGTGGGATTAGCCAGAGAAAGCAGACACTGGACAGGCGGATACATTTGTGCTCAAGGTCTGATTCTGGAAAGGCCACATCTGTGGGCAGTGAAATGTGTGAGACCAACAGAGGACTGGTAACTTTGCCCCAAGAGTGGGGTTCTCAGGAGGCCCTCAAGTTTCAGATTCCCAGCAGAGATCATCATCTGCCAGTGATAGGATGGCTGGAGCTATTCTCTAGAGCAGATACCTGACAACAAACTTATGAAAGGTGGGCCAGTACTAAACAACAGCCACCTGAACTTAATATTTAGAACCCTGCATCTTGACCTGGTAATACAGCTACCTAGTTTGCATAGACAAAGTTGCAAAGTTGTTGCAACTTCTCCTCTGTCCTAACTTAAACTGATAAAAAGGAAAGCTGAGAGCTACAGTCAGCTTTGATACTAGACCACTCCAGCTCTCAGTTTAGGAAGCAACTCAAGGAAGACAGTGTAACAACACACAACCCTTACTCCCTCAAAGCGGTACTCAGTCCAAGAAGAAACAGAAGAAAAGGACATTAAGGCTCAGGCCATGATCAGCCATTCTTGCCAACAGTTTTGACTACCTCAGCACAGACAATCCCAATCCCTTCATTTTTCATTAAGATTTGTTTTCTTCTTTTCTCCTTTTTCCATTGAGCAGGAGTGAGTGTGTGTGTGTGTGTGTGTGTGTGTGTATACTACCTGGGCAGATCAACTCATGGATATATGTATACACACACACATACACACACACACACGTGTATGTATACAGATATACATAAATATATATATTATGTATGTATATATGCATATAGTAATATATACATGTATGTATATATGTATATATAAGTATATTATTTTTTCTTTCTTCATTTTCATCATGTTTCTTCCTGTTTTGTTTTTATTTCCTTAATCTTTTATTATATTGTCTTGTTTTGACTATAGAAGGGTAAAAGAATTTTTCTTATTTGTTTGGATTGTTTTTTTGTTTGCTTGGTTTTTCTCTCATTATTGTTTATCTTATTATGACTTTTCTCTTTCCCCTTCAATAGACACATTCACATGTTTTATCTTATTATTTAGTTACTTCTGATTACTCCTTCTTTATAATCATTACTTGCTATATCTCTCCTGCTTTCTCTCTTCACCTGTTGAATATTTAAACTTTATTTTGATTTCACACCTCATTTTTTTAATCTAAATGAGCTGTAATTTTACTATCTTTAATAATAATTTAATTCATGTAATTACTGCCCCACATTCATTTTGCTGTGGTTATTATTGCTGTATATTTTAAGCTTAGATCTAGTTAATGGCTAATTATTGTTGTTGATATTGTTAAATGCTGACCCCAGTATTCCCCTTTTTGGGGTAATATTCCATAGTAGGCATGAGACATTTATTCTAATTCTGTATATTGACCACTACTGTTGTTGCTGTTATTTATTTTCACTTTTTCTGAGAGGGCCTGAGAAGTAACTAGTACATGATGAATTCACAGTGTAGAAGCTCCACAGTTGTACTACACTCACAATTCAGCAAAATGACAGTTCATTTACCTTTATACACAAACTACACTGCTTCAGCTTCAACAATAGTTTAGCTCAGTAAATAGGAGAAAGACAACACCCAAACCAATGACTAGGCCCTAAATAGAAATGCCTAGCAGGGGACATCAAATCCCATTCTTTGACATCTATTCCTTTGATAATCAGAGAAATATTCCAAATGATAGCTCAGAAATATTCACAGTGGTATAGAAGCTGTACAAGGGTGAAAAAAATCAGCAGTTTTGCAGTGGCAAATTGAGAGGCATTGGTGGTAGGAACACTTATACTACATAGTGGAGCTAAGGTACAAACAATACAGAGCTTATAACAAAAGAGATCACTACACAGCATAGCATATCCTCCCAAAACAAAAATCCATCTCAATATACATGAGTCAAAGATCCCTGTAAACATGAAAAAACAGGCAAAAAAAAGTTTCCCCTTTAAAGTTACAATTTTCCCCCAAAAGTCTTTTAAAAATCTTCAGAAAAGAAGGATGTGTTAAATTGATTATTAAAATGATTAATGAGCTAAGAGAAGATCTAAGCAATGGGCTAAAGAACAAATTAAGAAACCAATGACAGGAAGTGAAAGGCCATTTCAATAAAAAGATAGTCTAAAAAGAAAATAAACGTAACTCCTAAAAATGAATAACACAATAAATCAAGTAAAAATTCACTTGAAAGTATAACAAGCAGAGTCCAGATTACATAGAAAACAGCCTTAGGCCTTGAAGACAGCATAGTTGAGGTGGGACAATCAATAAAGAAAGACAATGGTAAAGAAAAACAAATAAAAAACTGTAATCAGAAAATACAAGAAATCTAGGACAATATTAGGAAACTAAAAATAAGAACCATCAAGATAGAAGAGGGCAAATAAATACAGGTTAAAGGTATAAAGAATCTTTTCAGGAAAATAATAGCAGAAAATTTTCTAAACCTTGGGAATGAGATGGACATCCACATAGAGGATGCATATAGAACCCACATAGAAATACAAAAAAGAACTTCTCTCCTGCCCACTTTCCCGTGGACAGTGGAAATGCGGTTCCCCTCAGTGGAATGGGCTGGCTGTGAAATAAAAGCTAAGAAAAATAGAACAATGAAAAACCCACAGAACACAGAAAACATTTTCAAAAAGCAAGGGCAGGATGGATTAGCCAATCATATGGATTGAGCTTCTATACTAAAAAGGTAAAATGGAGCACGCACTTGCTTATTTCCATCTGGGAACATCAAAAGCCTTCCACAAAATGTTCTTCACCAAAAAAGGTAGAAGGAGAGTTATTCAGTTCTCAATGGGTTACACCCATCTCGGGAACTACTGTGAGGGATCTTCCTAGTAGAGCAGAGATAAAAAGTCATGTGCCTTGGGCAATCTATTGCATGGAGAACCATGGATAGTTCCCAAGGCCAAACTGAAAATCTCCCTGGCTGCCATACCAAAAGAAAACCCTCAAGTAATTCACAGGTGGCTTCCCACACTTCTCATTATAGTCAAAATGCTTGACATTAAGAATAAGGATAGAATATTAAAAGCTTCAAGAGAATGATATCAGATCACATTTAGAGGTAGAGCAATAAGTCTCACTTTAACTCACATTTTAAAATCCAGGAGGGTTTAAAATGACATAATCCAAGTTCTGAAAGAAAAATATTGTCAGTCAAGTTTTATATATGAAGCAAAGTTATCATTCAGAACCAAAGAAGAAATAAATTTTTTTCAAAATAAGTATAAACTACTAACAGAATTCATGACCAGTAAACCTGTACTATAGAAAATACTTAAAGAAAAAACTACAAAAAGAAGAATTCAAAAACAAACCCCAGAGTTCTCACTAGATGAAGTTTTCCAGAAAGACAATTATGCAAATAAAAAATAGGAATGAATCAAATCTATTAAATAAGCAAATATGAATGGAAATAATAAACATTTCTCCATAATAACTGAATATAAATGGTCTCATCTCTCCAACCAAAAGACATAACCAAGCAGAATGGATTTAAAAACAAGTCCAACTATAGGCTGCTTGCAAAAGACTCATCTTATAGGCAAAGATATCCACAAATTGAAAGCAAGGGAATGGAAAATATATTCTATGCAAATGGAATCCAGAATCAAGCAGTAGTGGCTATTCTCATATCTGACAAAGCAGATTCAAAAAGACCTATTATGTTTATGGATAGGTAGAATCACATCATCAAAATATGCAAATAAAAAATAGGAATGAATTACCAAAATTACAGATTAAATGCAATTCTTATCAAAATACCAATGACATTTTTCACAAGACTAGAAAAAATAATCCTAAAATTGATATGGCAGAAGAAAAGACCCAGAATACCCAAACCAATTCTAACCAATAAGAGTAAAACTGGGATCATCACAATATTTGTCCTCAAATTATATAAGAGAGCTCTAGCAATAAAAACAGCAGGATATTTCTATAAAAACAGAAATGAAGACCAGTAGAATAAACCAGAAGACACAGAGGCAAACCCCATAAACATAGTCATCTGATCCTTGACATAGTTGACAAAAGCAAACATTGGAAGAAAAGATAGTCTTTTTAACAAATGGTGCTGAGAAAACTGTACACCCAGATGTGGAAGAATGAAACTAGATCCCTATCTCTCATCTTGCAAAAAAAAATCAACTTGAAATACACCAAAGACTAAGAAATAAGACTAGAAACAGTGAAATTGCTAGAAGAAAACACAGGGAAACACTCCAACATATTGGGACAAACACTGACTTCCTTAAAAAGTCTCCTGAAGCTCAAAGAACAAAACCAAGAATCAATAAATTGGACAAAATTAAATGTAAAAGCTTCTGTACAGCAAATGAAACAAGAGTCTGAAAAAGAACCTACAGAATGAGAAAACTTTGCCAGCTACTCCTCTGGCAGGGGATTAATAACCAGACTATTTAAAGAACTCAAAAAACTTAACACCAAGAAAAATTAATAACCTACTTAATAAATAGGCAAACTTTCGCTAAAGAGAAATTTCTTATAAGAAGAAATACCAATAACAACAAATATATAAAAAAAAAAACTGTTCAGCATCCTTAGCAATCAGGGAGATGACAATCATTAAGGATACAATAATGATAATTACTGGTGAGAATGTGGGGAAAAGGGTACACTCATAAGTTTTTGGTGGGACTACAGAATAATATGACTATCTGGAAAGCACTACAAAGACTCTTCAAAAGACTAGGAATAGAGTCACCATATGACCCAGCTATTCCACTCCTTGGTATTTATATAAAAGAATTAAAATCAGTATACTGTAGTGATTCAGGCAGACCAATGTTTATACCAGCAAAATGTATGATAGCCAAGTTAAGAAACAAGCCTAGGTGCCTGTCAATAAATACATGGATAAAGTATATGTATGCAGGAAGTTCTACTTAGCCATAAAGAGTAATAAAAATATGTCAATTGCTAGTAAATGGCTAGAAGTAGAGAGATATGCTATATGAAACAAGTCAAACAAGGAAAGTTGAGTGTTTGGTATTTTCTTTAATATGTAAAAGCTAGAGAGAAAAAAGACACAAAATATGGGGATCTCACAAAAAGAGAGGTGAGATCAGTACAATAGAAGGAGGGACCAAGAGGGAGAAGGAGGAAAGAAAAAGGAGAAGGATTGGGAAGTAAAGTTTGTCCAATTATGCCATGTGGATATATGAATATATCACAATTTGTTCCAATTTTATGTATAACTGTAATGCACCAATAAAAATAGATAGATTAAGGAAGACCAATAGAGTTGAGGAAGGAAATTGGAGAAGGGAGGAGGGAAGGGAGAGAGGAAGTACTGGGGATTAAAATTTTAAAAAACTATATTATATGTATTTATGAACATGTCAAAATGAAATCCACTGTTGCATATAACTGTAATGAACTACTAAAAATGAATAAATAACATTGATATTACAATAAAATACAGTGCTCTATAAATTAAAATTGATATTGCTAATGAGAATTTAAAAGGGTACACCCAGTAAAACAAGCTTCCTCAAAATGTTAAATGAAAAGTTAACATATGACCCAGCAATTCTACTCTTAGGTACACACCCAAGAGAATTGAAAACATACCTCCATATCAAATTATATATACAAATGCTCATAGCAGAACTATTAAAAATAGTCAAAACATGAAAACACCCATATGAATTCATTTGGGCAAAGCTAAATATTATATATAAACCTTCCCTTTACATTCCTGTTGATATCTATTTGATAAAGGTAGAGCAAAGAGGAGTAAAGTAAATGATGAGAAGTACTCTAAATGCTATTCAAATGCCTTAAGTAATATTAGTAATATCAACTAGTGATATTATATTATTAATAAATTATATTATTGATTATATTACAATCACTAATATATGTTATATTATTGGTTATATTATTAAGAAGAATTCATTAATAAGTTATATGAGTCATAACTTATTAATGTAGACTATCCATTAGCCTTGTGAAAATAGTTAATTTGTAACTAACATGTAGTTGTGAAATTTATACTATAAGTATTATTTGAGCAATATAGTAAAATTATATTATAAAAATGCTGGTTTTAAAATTATGCATGTGATCTTCAAATTAATTTTTACCAGCCATAGCCTGATGACTGAGACTTATCCCAAGCTAATTTCTGATGATTTAAATATGTTCTGAGAAATGGATACTGAAAAACATCACTGCAGTGTTGTCATTAAAAATATTTTTTTTTATCAGGTATTGAATCCAGCAATAAAAATCTGATCAACAACCCCATCACAGGGTCTACTAAATTGTTTGTCTCACTAAGTTGCTGGGGCTCACTTTGAACTTGTGATCCTCCTGCCTCAGCATCCCAAGTTGCATCATGCAAACTGCCTTGAAAATAAATATTTTCATTTACACTCAAGTAAACAATCTTTTAATTATTAGCAAATTTGTTGATGTAGTGCTATCATAAACCAATCGAATGAACTCAATTAACTTTTCATGAAAGTGTATTATAAATAATTTGCTGATGATGTGCCACTCTAAATCAATTAAATAAATTCAGCTAATTTTTCTTTAAAGTACATTTCAAATAACTCATTAATGTCAATTAAATAATTGATATAATTCTAAATAAACATTAAAATGAGCAAATTTTGACAATTAGTAAAATCTAGAGAAACAACTTATTGACTAGACTGGCACCACTTTATTCATGAATAATGGCAGAGTTTCTGGTGTTATTTTACTGTCTATAAAGTATCTGAGCATTTCAAATTTGAGTAAAAAATATTATTTTATTATTTTTAAAGTAGATTAATATTAAATTGTCCAATATGACACATTTTTATGAATTTCATTGACATAAGGTCAAGACATAATTTTGAATTTTTGTGCATCAAGAATCATGCCCAAACTACATGTACAGGAAAAAAAATGTAAACAGAAGAAATTATAAATGCTTGCATTATAGAAAACGTAATGCTATAAAGTAAAATTGACCGAAATTACTTAACTCTCACTACTTTGATTTCTTTACTGTCTCATAATTCTAAACAATTTACATAATTACTTCTAAAACAGTTTACTAAACTTAAAAATAGGCTTATTAATATCTCAGCTCTTTTGCTCTTTCTAATAAAAAAGAAGTATGGACTATGTTTCCAATTCTAACTCTGCTATTTATAATTGCATTTCTTCTGGGCTCCATAATAAATGCCTTTCTCTAAATTACTTCCAATACCATTTTATCGTATATGTCTTATAATATTACACACATCTCAATATCAAGTACTTTTGCATTTATAATGAGCAGCTTTATTTTTTCCTCATTTACTAAAACCAATTTTGGTTTTATGTCTCAAATACTGGGCTAGGTAGACATTCCTCCATGGGGAGAAAAAAAACATTGTGTGTGTATCCTGGATATTACACGTAAGTGTGGAATACAGATGTTAACCTCACATACTATGGAGGGGTTCTGATACCAAGAGAATATAGAACTTACATTCATGACAAATTACTAACAAGAATGCTTTATTCTGGGAAATTGGGGAGATGAAGCTTAAAAATTAGATGAGACACCAGAAATAAACACAAAAGTTTGAATCTCAATATAAAAAAAATCTAGAAAATAATAAACAGAAACAACCAATTAAGTGATTTTAACTTAACAGACACTTGTTCCTCAAATGAAATAGAGGACAGTGTATGGTTTAGTCACAGTGTTGCATGGTAAAGGTTTGACTGGCTTTAGGTTCCTGTTGGAAATGTAATTCCCTCTATTAAAAGTTATTATGTCCAGTGGACACACATTATATTTAACTTAAAAAAAACTCATCTTCTTACTACATTCCTCAAACCTGTTTTTCCTAATGTTTGTGAGTTATTACCAATCTCATAGATTAAGACTTTCTGTAAATATTGATCTCATAGATCAAGATATTCTATAAATAATTGGTTCCCTCTAATTCCTTATGCCCAACGTCCTGTAATTAAGACATTTATTTCCTCTTTGCAATGAATGTTGCATCTATTTCTCTCCTTCCTTCCTAGAGTTGCCTGTCTTTGGGTCACCCCTCCAAATTGTCTCCTAATTGTTACCCCTGCCTGTCATCTCTTTTCCCAGCGCTCTTTATGCTGCCCATGGAGTAGTTTTAATAGATCACCATTTTTTGATCATATGTTTCCTCCATTTCAATAAATCCATTTTGATTCCAAATTGACTACAAAGTTTAATTTTCTTAGTCTTTAAGAACACCTTTGTTTCAACCATGTTTTGTGTAATATTTATAAAGTTTCAAGGAAATAATTTTCCCAGTCTTAAGGATAATAGATGATAAAACACAAAAACTTAAAAGCTACTTTGAAGGAATTGTATTTGCCAACACAAAGGAGGTAATGGTTCATTCAGTTGTTCATATTTTTTTTAAATAAATGGTTATTAAAGTCTCTATGTGTGTTCATAATTTTTATTTCCCCTTGATGTTAACTACTGAAGTTTTCAACTATGTATGCACAATGATATTAAATTCCACCATACTGTTTTAGCAAGCTTTAGTCTCTGTATTTTTAAGAAGCATAGACTCTCTGATGGGTTCAGCCTTCCATAAGAATGGACCTGGAGGAACTGACCTCACACCTTCCAGGTTTCCATCTCACTATGTATTTGTTTTTTCTTCCTCTTATGATTGCCTGTTTTTTTTTTTTTTCCTACTGTTTCAGTCCTTGATGGTTTCCCTTAATATAAACTCACCTTAACTTACATTATACAGTTATAAAGATTTAAATGGTTATTTTCTAAGTATTCGTCTATGAGTAGACTCCTCTGAATTACAGATCTATGTATTCAAGTAACTACTACACATCAGTTTGGATTTCTAAAAAAATTTAACAAAACTAGTGCATCCAAAACTGAACTTTTGATTCCCTACCAAAAAAAAAAAAAAAAAGTTTGTCTTTCTCTCAACCACCATGATATTGTCTTCTTTAGTTCTTCTAAAAAGGTCTTTCATACCTCAATATTCTTTCACACATCTGGAATGCTCTGCCAGCCAAACTGGCACTTAAAATACAAAATTTGTTGGAATGTCATCTCCTCAAAAAGGCCTTTCCTGGTTGCCGCAGTCTGGCTGGGCAAAATAACCGGGGGGGTGACAAGCAACTTGTGAAGGTTGATACAGTGTGAGCCGCCTTATTGTAGGACAGTAGAGGTATATATACATAACTGAATACACAGCTTGTTTCAATTTAGCATCATCCAGTTACAGCAATCAGTCATTAAGGAATCCTCATCATCTTAATAATTATACACAGCTTAACTTAATTAACATCATTAGATACAGCAGTCAGTCATTAAGGAATCTCCATCATCTTAATGGCTCTCTGGCGTTACTTCTCAAACCACTCCTTCTGGCAAAGTGCCAGGTGCCATCTTGACTTGTCTGTGGCTCTCAACACCTGGTTATTCAATGAAAGACTCTCCCCTGATATTCTCTATCTCAATCCTGTTTGCTTGTTCCAAGGAATTTATTATGAGTTTTAAATATTACATGCATTGTTCATTTTTTGTTCTTTCTCCTTTGTGATTATAAATTCCATGATGGCAGAGACCATATATTTCTTGCTCAATCTACTAGCTCAGTACTTATACATAACTGCACCTCTAAAAATATTAGCTAAATGAATGGATTCAAAGAAAAAAACTTACTGGATGAATGTGTTATGTGATAGCATTGTCAATGAGGTTTACTGATCTATTTTTGTAATTTAGAAAACCTCAACATGTAAAGTAAAAAAATCACACCATAACATAATGGTATTAATAAATGATAACTATTTCATACAATATTCACTTTGTTCTATGTGTTTTACAGATATTAATGCACCTAATCCTCTCCATACCCTTATGAGAATCATGTGCTTTTTAAAAAGAAACTGAAGAGGAAATTTATGTCTTGCACATAGTTAAAAATGGAATATCTAGGATCTGAGGACAAAAATAGACTAACTTTCAGCATCTGCATGTCATTCCACAATGATTTACTCTAAAAATTTGCCAAACTGCTTCTTCCTATGCATCTCTTAGTCTTCTAAATAAAGTTCAATTTGCAAAAATACAAAGCACAAGTAAACCCCCAGGACTACATCTGTGGCATAGAATAAAGTAGACAAACAAGCTCTATCAAGTTAGAACATGAGCACATTTTTCCCTCATTGATTTAAGTGGAATTTCCTGACCCAATATTTTCGGATTAAAAAAATTTAATTGTTTTCAACATTTTTTTGCATAATCACCTATTCATTTATTAGTTATCTCCAAAAGAGCTGTGCCAGCAAAAGTTATATCTTTTAAAAAGTGACAAATTAAGAAAAGCTTATAAATATGGCCTTAAATATGAAAGCTAATGACTAAGAACAGCTGTTTCATATTCCAACATGGTCCTTCAGAAATTTTATAATTATTGATGCCATAAAAATTTCATTTAATAAGAACTTTAGCATTAAGATTTAAAGAAATCTAGGAGATATTAAATCCAATTCTTGGAACAGCACTTTCCATAGTATAAAAAATAATTGTGAGAAATAATTCTTTTGTGTGGTACTTATACGTGATTTTCCAATACAGTCTCTGTATTTAGTATTACATTTTTTTTTATTTTTTAAAAAAGGATTCTATAATTATAATATGAATGAAAATAATACAAGTATCACTGTTTTGAGAGGCTTAGAAAGTATATATTTTTTTTCCTCTATGTCTTACCATTCCCCTAAAAGTGTTTGGGAACACTATGGATGATTATTTAGCTTTTTCTATGTGAATATATTTAGACATTCCATTTTGGGGGTTTAGCTTTTTTTTAACTTTAAAAGAAAACTTTAGTTTCCGTAATTAAAAAAAGACAAGCTGTTTTTTGTTTCCTTTTTAACAATTATAAGTTTTTTATAAACAAGTCAAAGTTGAGTCAAACACAGACATTATAGTTTTCATCCCATGCATTAGTTTAAATTCAAAAAATTTACTTACATCAAGAAAAGAACATCATCTTGCTGAGAAGCTTAGTAATAGCCACCATATTGAATGACCTAATTAAAAATAACCTAGTCATGGGAAGCTTGAGTAAACTGTATGTATATTTTCTTATTATCTCTTATCAAGAAAAATCTCATCTGGAAAACTGCCAGTGTAGACAGCATAGACATATGAGTTTAAACTAGGGCACTGAGAGTTTTATGAGGATGGCAATACAGTTTGTGTAATTGATAGTAAATCCACCACATAAGGAAGACTTTCAAAGGTAACTCTATATGAACTTGATCTTGTCACACTATGCATTAACTTTTTACTATATTTGATGGTTAGAATATAATGAATCTATTATTACTTTGTAATAATGCTTGAAGTCAATAATTACTTTATGAAAGTTACAAAACTATGAATTAAAATGCCTAAATAAATGAAAACATGAGAACATTTTCTAATCTATTGTATGTGGTGGTAGGCAGAATTCCATGACTATTTCCAATGTCCAATTACCTTGAATCATGCCTTCTTCATGATCATAGATGGGACTTATAACTTCTTTCTAAAAAATGAATTATGACAAAGGAAATGAAATATCCCTCCTGTGATTATGTGATGTTATATAGCAAAGATGAGGGGATTTGGCAGGACAGATGTAATTAAAGTCTTTAAGCAATTGAATCTAAGTTAACCAAAGGAAAATTGTCATGATTGGGGATGCACCAAAGGTAAGCCGTTTAGCATAAGGGTGATAGGTTAGAGTTGTAAGTCATCAGAGGGATACTCTCTTGCTAGCATCAAAGAAGCAGACAGCCATACTGTAAGTTATCTATGCATAAGGGGTGGTCTTTAAAGCTGAGAATGTCAGTCCTCAAACTGCAAGGAACTGAATTCTATCAACAACCTGAATGAGTTTGGGAGAGGACCTCAAGTGCCACATGAGAACATAGCCCAGGATGACATCTAAATTTTAGCCCTGCAAAAGTGAGTAGAGTTCTCTGTGGCAGTGCTACAAAATGGTGATATAATAAATGGGTGTTATTTTAAGTCACAAAATTTGTGCTTATAAGTTACACAGCAGAGAAAACTAGAAGATGGGATTTCTGAAATAAAGAAATGAGGATACTTCTTAATAAAAGCAGTAAAGAAACCTGCAAAATTGTCAAACGCCTTTTTCAGAATTCTGTAAATAATCAAAACATTCACCAATCTAAGGCATGTTTAGTCCAGAAAAAAATGATAAAATCTAAAGAAAAACTTACTTTGTGGTATTGTAACCTGCATCAATCCTATTACTTTCTCTCTAGTTTTGAAGTAACCCTAAGAAAATAACAGCCATCAAAATGGTCAGCATGGCAGTTGCTTAATGGGGCTAAGCAGTTTTTAACTGTTTTGAGACAAAAAGCACCAATCCAAGACAACTGTTATTATTTAAACCATTAGACTACTCTCCTGAAATCTCCTGCATAAGTCTTGTTTTTATCTGATTCAAGCTCAAACCTCCCTCAGTTTAAACTGTTTTTTCCTAAGATTTTTATTTAAAAAATAAAAATAAAAAAGTGACAATTGTCTAACTCCATAACTTCTTAAAACAAGGATAATAACTAGTACCTTTGTTATCAAACTTATTTGTAGAAGGAATATATCTCAACACAATAAAACCCATATGAGGGGCTGGGGATGTGGCTCAAGCGACAGCACGCTCGCCTGGCATGCTTGCGGCCCGGGTTCGATCCTTAGCACCACGTACAAAGATGTTGTGTCTGCCGAAAACTAAAAAAATAAATATTAAAATTCTCTCTCTCTTTCCCCCTCTCTCTCTTTAAAAAAAATTCTCTCTCTCTCTCTCTCTCTCTCTCTCTCTCTCTCTCTCTCTTAAAAAAAAAAAAAAAAAAAAACCCATATGTAAAACCCACAGACAACATCATACTGAATAGGAAAAAGCCAAAATAATTTCTTCTAAGATTAAGAACAAGACAGAGATTCCACTGTCATATCCTATCAAATGTAATATTGAAGACTTAGCCAGACCAATAAGGTAAAAAAAAAAAGGGGGGGGATGGGGACAAAATGCACACAAATATAAAGGGAGGAAGTCAAATTACCTGTTTGAAGGTGATGTGATTTTATAGACTGTAAAACCTACAGATTCCACCAGTGGACTAGAAATGTGGATCAGTGATAGAATGCTTGTGTAGCAGGCATAAGGCCCTGGTTTGATCCCTAGTACCATAAAACACACACACACACACAAAAAACACACAAATAAAGCAATAAAACTAATAAATGAATTCAATAAAGTTGGAGAATGCAATATAAACATACAAAATCAGCAGTATTTTATATGTCAATACTGAACTTGCTGAAAAAAAATTAAAAATAAATTATATTATGACAGCTAAAAATAAATAAAATTCCTAGGACTATATTTAACTGAGAAAGTGAGTGATATATAAAGTGAAAATTGTAAAACATTGGCAAAAATTTAGAGTACACTAAATAATGGAAAGATGTCCCATGTTTATGAATTGTAAAACTTAATATTCTTAAAATGTCATACTGCCCAAAGTGACTTCCTAAAAAAAAAAAAATACCAGTCATATTTTTTCAATGTAATTTTTTTCTTTTTTACTGATTTATTTATTTGCAGAACTAGGGATTGATCTCAGGAGCAATTTTTCACTGAGCTACATTCCAAGTCCTTTTCTATTTTTTTTTTCTTCTTCTTCTTCTTTTTTTCTTTTTGAGTCAGGTTCTCTTTGAATTGCTAAGGCTGGCCTCAAGCCTGAAATCCTCCTGCTTCAGCCTACCAAGTAGCTGGGATTACAGTCACATGCCACCGTGCCTAGCATTCAATGTAATTTTTTTTAAAGTTCTAAAATTAATATGGAGTGATGAAAAAACACAAGTAGTCAAAGCAATCTTAAGCAAAAAGTACAATGTTAGCATAATCATACCTGACTTCAAAACATACTATAAAGCTACAGTTACCAAAACAGCTTGGTGCTGATATAAATATCAACACGTTGACAAACGGTAAATAATACAGTATCTATAAATAAACAAGTGCATCTATAGCCAGCTATTCTTCAATAACAATGACAAAAAATATACGCTGGAGAAAGGAAAGTCTCTGAAATATTTATTTATCATGCTGGAAAAACTGGAGGCCATACACAAGAGGGTGAAACTGGATGCATATCTCTCACCATGTGCAAAAATTAATTCAAAATTATCAGAGACCTAAATGAAATACTGAAAACTATGAAACTAATAGATGAAAACAGGAAGAACGTTTTAATACATCAGTATATGGAATGACTTTTTGTGGATAAGAACTCAAAAGCATAAGCAACAGAAGCAAAAACAGACAGAATTATAGATAGAATTATATCAAACTGTGAAACTTCTGTAACAGCAAAGGAACAATGAATAAGTAAGAGATAACCTGTAGGATGAAAAGAAAATATATGGAAACTGTTCATTTGATAAGAGATTAATATCCAGAATACACTAAGAACTCCAAAAACTCAATAGGAAAAATACCAAATAATCTCATTTTGATAAACATTTCAGTTTTATTCTATATGTTATATATATATATATATATATATACATATATATATATATATATATATAACCACAAAAGCTATATATATATATAATATATAAATATGTATAATCTTATTTTAAAATATTCTAATAGTCTAAATAGACATTTCTACAAACATAGATATATGTTGACAACAAATGTGTGAAAAAAATGTTCAACATCACTAAAACCCAAGTAAATGCCAACTGAAAACACAATGAGATATCTGTAACCTCAGTTACAATGACTATAATAAAAATAAGTAAATAAAATCAAGAAACAGATAACGATGGTGATGATGTGAAGAAAGAGGAACTCTTTTATAATGTTGGCGGAAATGTAAATTAGTTCAGCCATCATGGAAAACAGTATTGAGTTTCCTAAAAAAATTTAAAATATAACTATCATATGGTCCAGCTTTCCCACTAGTAGATGTATATCCAGAGGGGAAAATATCAGTTTTTCAAATAAATTACTCACCTCTCATGTTTATCACAGAATTATTTACAATAGCCAAGACATAGAATCAGCTCAGGTGTCTTCCGGCAAATAAAAGAATAAACAACCTGATGTGACTGGAAGACAGTGATTGTTAAGTGAAATAAGTCAGGCATAGAAAGACAAATACTTCACATCCTTGCTCATATTTGAAAGCTTTTTAAAAAAAAGTTAATCTGAATGTAGAATAGCAATTACTAGAAGCTGGGAGACAATGATAGAGAAAGGTTAGCAACGGGTACATCAGCAGGATAAATTCTAATGTTATACAGCATGGAGTGACTATAGTTCATAATTTATTATGTATTTTTAAAAAACAGAAGAAAAGAAATCAAAGGTTTCCAACAAGAAATGATAAATGTTTATGGAGATGGAAATGCTCATTACCCTGATTTGATCATTAGTCATTATACACATGTATTGAATTATCATACTTTACTCCATAAATATGTATAATTATATATCAATAAAAAGAAACAAATGCATCTAGAATTAAATTTTAAAGAGTTGCTATCACAAAAAAATGATATTACAGATCTAATAATTTTGTGCTCATAAAATGTTAAAATGATAGTATTTTACATGTTTGGGATTAAATAAAATATTAAAATGTTTTAAAAAGGCACAGAGCCTAAGCATCTGACATATACACAAGGAGATTCCCCAAATAAAAATAATGAAAAAGTCAAAATTAATGTATGAAAAAACAAATGACCACAGACAACACCCCAAATTCAGTGAAAAGATACTAACCTCCATATCAAAAAATGCAAGGAGCTGGCAAATAGGGTAAAATCAAAGATCTTACACCTAATGCCATAATCAAACTGTCCAAAAGACCAAGACAAAGGGAGACTCTTAAAAGCATTTCACAGAAGCAAATCTAAATAACATTAACGGCTTATTTCTCATCCAAAGCCATTCAGGGCATAAGGCAGTGGATAACATATTCAAAGTTCTGAAATAAGAATGCCAAACGAAAATTCTATGTGCTGCAAAACTGTCTTTCAAAAACTAAGGAGAAATTAAAATATTTTTAGGTAAGCAAATAATAATACATGACTCCATGCCTTAATGATTTTGCTGGTGAATTTTGTCAAACAACTAATAAGATAACTTCAATACCTCACAGATGTATGCAAAAAAAAGGGGGGCGGAGAGAGCAGAATAAGAAGACGGGACACTTTTCAACTCTTTCTATGAGGGCAATATTTCCAGAATTCTAACACCAAAAACGTCACAATTAGGGTTGGGGGTAAGCAAAGAAGAGTTTATGATAGCTAATTTTTTGTGTCAATAGGTAATGATGGTCTAGTAGTTTGCAACTGAGGTTGATTTTTTTCACCAGTGTCTGGAGACCTTCATGGTTCACAACTGGGGTAGTGCTATTGGCATTTAGTAGGTAGAGACCAAGGGTCCCTACATACACAGAACAATTTCCCACAATAAGGAACCATCTTTTCCAAATTACCAATAGTACCAAGCTTGATAAATGCTGGACCAGTATAATAGCAATTGGACATGGAAAGAGGTGGGGACATATTCAAGATACCCATCAGAGAGAGAGAGTTGACTGGACACTTGTGGCAGATTATGGAAAAGGAAGAACATTAGCTCCAATTCTTTGGTTTGAGCAGATGGACAGATAGTAGTACTGAGAAAGGGGCTGGGGGACAACAGATTTTTGTATTGGGTACACTTCACAGTTTTGTTCTGACTGATTTAAGTTTGAGATGCCTATTACAAACCCAGGTAAATGCAGCAATCAAGCAATTGAATAGACAAATTTATATCTGCAGAAAGACCAGGTCTAATGACACACTCTTGAGAATGATTAGGATGTTTCTCTTTCCGTCCTCACAACAATCTTATGACATAGGTGACCTCATCCCAAATTGAGGAAATAGAGGTTCCAGGAAAAGTCATAGAGTTAGTTAGTAATTGCATGACTAGCCTTTGAAACCAAATTGGTTTAATTCCAAAGACCTTCTTTTTAGCCACCAAGAACAAAACACTGAAGTGACTACCAGCCCAAAACGCCAGACTTAAAGTTGTCTAAAC
Organism: Marmota flaviventris; assembly: GCF_047511675.1. NCBI lineage: Eukaryota > Metazoa > Chordata > Mammalia > Rodentia > Sciuridae > Marmota > Marmota flaviventris. The sequence continues at coordinate 23,791,315 of NC_092505.1, forward strand.
AGTAATAAGTGCAAAACGAAGGGAACTATTAGGTATCAGGTCTCTGACTCTTGACTGTGGCCTAGAGCATACTTACACTGCAGTCATTTTTAAGTGCCACTGCATTTTTTGTTCTTGCTTAAGATCGGATTCCTGGCTTCATGCTTGCAATCAACGTATCTTAATTAAATCCCTCCTGTAGATTTGAATTTACTTGCCATCTGGAATGCAAGAGCAGCTCAGAGACTTTTAACTTAATTGGGGTGCAAGCCCTTTTGTTTGGCCTCAGTGCTGTTTGGCAGCCTGGTCCTGTTGCTGCTGTCTGGGGGCAAGTTTCCCTGCAGACTGCAGTCAGCAAAATGAGACATCAGGAAAAGTGCTGATGCCTGACCACTGCAACCCAAAACCACTTAATTAATATACAGGTTTAATGCACTTGGTAATTAAAATTTAATTCTTTTAAGATATACAATGGGAACAACTCCTCTTGCAAGCATTTAATCCATTGTACTGCTAAGAAAGAAGTCAAGAAGGGAATTGAAATGGGGTTGTTCCTCCTTTTTAAGCATTAATTACACCAGGGATCAGTAAAAGGATAGCATGTGCTTAGCCTTGGTTGATTGATTACTAACTATTCTTGCTAATTTTTGAGGCTTCTCTTTTGTAAAGACAGACTTTTTTTTTTTTTTTTTGGTACCCACGGGTGCATTATCACTTAGCTATCTTCCATCCCATTTTATGTTTTATTCTGATTCTGAGACAGGGTCTTGCTCAGTCGCTTAGGGTCTCACTAAATTGCTGAGGCTAACCTCAGACTCCTGATCCTCCTGCCTCAGCCTCCTGAGTTGCTGGGATTACAGGCATGGGCTACCAGACCTGGCTAGATATTTTTTCTTTATTAAAGGGAACCTGTGTGTGAAGAGATGCCCTTCTAAAAGTACAGAATAGCACTGGAATATAGACAATGCTACAAAAACATTTAAACTCTCACCCAAACAAATGAAACACATGAAGATTATTAAGCAGATAGACAGGGGCCCAAACCATGTTTTCATCTTCTTGACACTTTTAAATTAATTTACCAAAGGGCTCATAATATGTCATTTGAAAAGAGGATAATCAAGCACCTATTGGGTGAAAAAAGAATAGATCCTAATGGAATTTTGCTTCCTACCTATATCTTCCACAAAACAATCAAAACACTTTCCTGTCAAATTTAAGAAATGTCTTTTATATTCATTTTCTAGAAGAAGCACAATTTACATTAGTTCAAAAGAAAATCCTGTATAAATGTTTTACTTTTTTTAATATAGTATTTCCTTTTTTTTTTTTTTTAAGCCATAGAACTGTTTTAGAAACTGACAGTAAGATTTTTCTCATCAATAGTCCAAGAAACATATTTGGAAAAAGATTTGATTCCCCAACTCCCACCCCACCCGAACTTTAACATTTGATCATTTAACAAAGCTACTGGAGTATAAATAAAGCACTTTATTGGCCTTGTAAAAATTCTTGTATTCAGTAAGTATTTTCACATATGCTCCAAAATTCATGTACAACATTGCATAGCAGAACTATGTATTGTAGCTCAAAACAATACACATTCCAATATTCTTCAATGGTAGAATAGATAAATCATGTGCAGTATAACACAATGCATTTATCAAAATGAAGAAGTGACTAATAACAAGACACCAGGGACAACCTGCATGAAGGCAAATTTGAAACAAACAAAATGATGCGTAGTATATGATTCTGTTTATTCAAAATTGGATTGGTCCTTTGCCCTAAACCCAAACATTAAAGACCTAACTTTCAGCCCCTCAAAATGTAATCTTATTTGGAAATAGAATCATTGCAATTGTAATTAAATAAGCCAAGGTCATAGTGCAATAATGTGTGAATCTAATCCAACATGACTGGAGTTTTTATAACAGGGCTCAAATTGGATACACATACAAGCATCACGTGAACATGCAGGCAGAGATCAGGTTGACACTTATACAAGCCAAAGAATGTCAAAGATTGGCATCCCACTACCAGAAGCTATAGAAAAGACATAGACCAGCACATGGCCTTCAGAAGGAACCAACCCTGCCAACAAATTGATTTTGGGTTTGTGGCCTCCAGAACTACAAGGCAATACATTTCAATTGTTTAAATCCCCTAGTTGTCGGTATCTTGTTACGGCAGATACTGGAGTTTGCTAGCTACTGGCAAACTAATGCAACACCAAAACTTATTTCTCTATTAGAAGTCAAGATAGTGACTATCTTTGGGTGGGTGGAGAGGAGGAAGGGACAGCCACTTGTAGAGAGAAGAAGTTGCCAGGGAGGGAACTAGCATTCTTTTGATCCCAGTGCTAGTTACATGTGCATATCATTCTATAAAAGCTCAACCAGCTGTATGTTTAAGATTTGTGCACTTTGGGGGCTGGGGATGTGGCTTAAGATTTGTGCACTTTGGGGGCTGGGGTAGCGCGCTCGCCTGGCATGCGTGCGGCCCGGGTTTGATCCTCACCACCACATACAAACAAAGATGTTGTGTCTGCCGAAAACTAAAAAATAAATATTAAAATTCTCTCTCTCAAAAAAAAAATTGTGCACTTTCCAGTTTATACATTATACATCACTAGATCCACACATTTATAAAGAGAGAAATATTTACTAATATTTTTACTTTGAGGAACTTTCACGTTCAGTCTAAAGGGAAATACAGACAAAGTCAGGAGAAATTATAATATTGAAATGAATTCTGAAAAGTGATACAGTTGAAGTAAAAATGAAACACATTGTCTTGGTGGGTGGAGTTGGACACAGAATAAACTTTCATAAGAATTTAATGACAGAAAACTGGTACTTGAAGAATGAGTACAAATAGCAAACAGCATCTACAACTGTAAGAGAAAAAAGTAAAAACAAGTAAAAGAGACCATGACCCATTTAAGAAACTAGAAGTTGCTCCACTTGACTGGCATCTAAAGTGGAAAGTGTGACACCTGGAGAGAGGAGGCAGGAGAAAGAGCAATGGCTAGAATATGGAGAGCTTTCAAAGAAACTGGAGGGCATTTAGGCATGGTTATGACTTAATTAGAAACCAATCAATGCTTTTCTTCAGATATTGAGGGAAACATGTATAAATCCATAAATATAAACCCTTCCTTTTGCAAAATGGAATTGAGCCTGCAAATTCCAGAAAAGGATTTTTTGTTCAAGCTAATTGCAAGGTTGACATTTTATACAAAGTACATTCACCAAAGATAAGGTATAAACTTTAACCTAAAAAATAATTTAGGGGTCTATTAGGAAAGCACTGGCTTAAAGTTAAGTGCACCTGCCTTGGAGACCATGTCCTCTGGCCCACTAGCCTTCTGACACTAAGGAGATCACTTTATTTCTCTAGATGTTCATTTCTCATCTGTGATTGGAAGAAATCAACATCTTTAAATGAGATTCACAAATAAAATTCTTGCATTAGATTTCTCTTTGTACATGATAGATTATTACAAATTTAATCATTTTACACAAATACATTAGGTTACAGTTCTCTAAATCCAAAATGAGAGTCTCACTAGGGCACTCAATGTGTCTGGAGGAAAGTATTCCTTGCTGGAGAGTCTCAGGAAGAGACTCCATTTCCTGGCCTATTCTGTGTGCTAAAGGCCACTACATTCTTTGTTCACGACCCTGATCCTCCACTGCCAAAGCCAACAATGTCAGCGAGTCTGATCAAGTCTTTCTTATGCTGACATCTGTTTCACCCTGTGACCACAAGGTGCTCCATTTTTAATGCCTCCCATGACTGTATTAGACCCACCTAAAGAATCCCCATCTCAAGACCCTCAACCTCAATCACACATGCAGAGTCCCTTTAGTCATTTAAAGTAACACATTCACAGGTTCTAAGGATTAGAGTATGGACGGGTGGGTCTACTTACCCCAATACTAACCAGTGCTCAACTGTCAGTTTGTTTTTAAATTCCAGTTTTTTATCGAACAAACAAGTCATCATTTGGTAAGAAAAACCCACTCCAATAATATTTAAAGATATCCTGCAAAACTAAAGTTTGCAATCTCTGATATGGATTCTTTTGATCAAAATGGTCTCAAGACAACAGATAACTTGTAATAAGTGGAGGTAGAAGAAATGAAAATAGTTCACATAGTATGATCATTACCATTTCCAACCTTATGTACCAGTTAATTCTCTGCCAATCATTTGTGTTTAAGCATAATCCAAAATTTTCTCAACCTATATAAAGAGTTTCCCAACATTGGTGCTACTGGTGTTTTGTTCTGGGTAATTCTTTATTGGGTGAGGAAAATCTTTTGTCTTATGTATTATGGACATGTAGCAGCCTTCTATTCTCTTCCCATCAGATGTCAGCAGAACCCTCTGCCCTGCCCAGTTGTTAAAAAAGAAGTGTCTCTTGATATTGCCAAATATCCCTGGGGGGTCAAAATTGCCTACAGTTGAGAACCATTGCTCTGAACTTAAATCTATTAGCTGTCTGGTTAATGGAGTCACATTTGAAGAATAGCACTAAAAGTAAAATTTGAACACACTGCCAAAATGTTTGTAAAAAGTTAACCTACTTGTGATAAATGCCTACATGCATAATATACCAATAAAATTGAAGAGTATCTATTCTGATGACTGCATTTCTTAAAATGTCATTTTTCTCAGCAATGTGTCTGAGGATGTAGGTAAAGTGAATAGCATAAAAAGAAGTTGCAGGTGCAAGGTAATATGAGAGTCTGTCCTCTAATTAAGTCTTTTGAATCATCTGTACTTCTGTCTCTTCCCTAGCAAAGCAATACCAATAAGCACTTTTCCTACGTAGTGCCTTCTGTTGCCACTTTCAAAGTTTCAGGCAAATGCTAAAAGGGGTCATCTTCTTAGAACTGGAGGTTGGATAAAGAAAGTAGGAGTGATTAAATAGTATTCAAGATTGAAAGAAAGAAAATTATCTACATGAAGCCTATTGTATATCAAGCTCTGAATATTTTCCTCTTTCATGAAATGGAGTAATTGTCTTTTATTTTCACTCCCACCACTCATAATAACTTGCTTCTGGCTTCTAGTATCTCTAGAAATTCTGCTAATGATGAACACCTGAATCTTGGGGTGGGGGGATTCTTGGAATCTTTTGTGACTGAAATGAATCCTCAAATAAAGCGCACTTTAAAATCATATTCCTGTTCTAATTACCCGATTTATTATTGGCTTTTCTTCTTTTTACTTCTTTTCCAGAACGGACTTATTTTCAATTTTCTAATATATTATAGTATAATTATATTCATTTGTTTGGGCAACATAATCTATAAAATTCGTAACCAGAAAGTCAGAATGAATAAAATAATTGTGACCTTATCCCTAAATTCTATGTCAAAGACATTATATGGATTATGAACATTTGGAAAATATTAAATTGAATAGAGTGAAATAATCCATTCCAAAACTTAGCGAAATAGTATTACTATCAACCAAGCCTCCAGCAGTAGGTCTGGCCAATATAATCCACAGCTATAAAAGACCTGTGTACACATTGGACAGTATCCAGTAATTACTGCAGATGATGAGATAGTTTGGAAGAGGGCATTTTTTTTATTCACATGTTATGGCCCAAATGAGAACATCTGCCCCAAGGCATTATGGGCACACCATCTGCTCTTTGGCCGGCACAACCTGCCTGAATGAAGAGAAATAAAGTTTTCATGGAGAAATATACAAATAGAATTTTAGCAGAATATATCTATAATGTTCCTGGCAAGTCAAATAGTAAAAGAATACACTTTTCAGTTCAACATTTGTTCATCATGATTATAGAAGATGTGATTTCATTTATTTTTAATCACAAAGATTTCTTTCTGAATAGTTCCCAGATGTATAATGGTAAGGAAGACAGGCTGTAGAAGGAGGACACTCTCAATTGGTTAATAAATAGAAACACCCTCATAAACATTATGACAAATTGCATTTTCAAAGATAGCCACAGCATATCTTGCATTTTACACACTCTGGGCTTCTTTGACCTGACCTTATACTTCTGCAACTGAGAGGCAGTACTTGCACAATACTCCCTTTGAATGTGAGTGGGTGTGTGACTTGCTTGTAACCAATAGAAAGGAGGATGGTGATGAGAGTGGTCCCACCAGCTTTCTTCCCTTGATCACTGCAACCCTTGCCCTTGAAACCCTGAACTTGCATGCCAGCTGCCATGCTATTAGGAAGTAAAACCACTGGGAGAGGCCAGTTGCTGACAGTCCTAGAGTCCGAGTTCTCCCAGGACAGGGGTAATATTCTAATGACTATGCATCAGATAATACTAAACCCCAAACCTTCTTCCTACCTGTTAAATCTTTTGCCTGAAGTCTCAGACATTGTAGAGCAGAAAAAAGCCATTTCCACTCTGCGTGTAGGAATTTCCTTGAGCACACTTGATTTACATCACTAAATTTGAACATGTTTGTTTCAGGGAAATAGTCATATGAACACCTGGGATAATCATAGGTAAATATATTTTAATATGATGTTCATGTTAAATTTAACAAGAACAATGACAAATCTATGGTTAGTATTGAACGTTACTGATATTATATTGCCTCCTGACAGTAGACTTTAAAATTAGGTTCCAACAGATTTTGCTTTACCAGTTATATAGATGATTGGGTTTTATTTTTATTAAAATTATTTTTAACAATAAAATGTTTAATTCCCAAATTTGTAAGCAAATGTGAACTTTTTGAGTAGCCTTTTTTTTTCTTTGAAGATAAATTATTAAAAGTAAATGGCTTTTTGGAGTGTCTCTTTTTATTTTATTTTATTTTATTTTATTTTATTAGTTACACATGACAGTACAATGATCTTGACACTTCATACATTTGAATCAAATGGGTATAATTTCTCATTTTTCTGATTGTACAGGTTGCAGAATCACATTGGTCATACAGTCACATATATACATACAGCAATAATAATGTCTATTTTATTCTGCTGCCCTTCCTATCCCCCTCCCTCTCCCCTCCCCTCCCATCACTTCTCTCTATGCAATCTAATGTGACACACTTCTTTTTTTTTTCCCCCTCACAACATCATACATGTATTCTGTATAACGATGAGGGTCTCCTTCCATCTTCCATGCAATTCCTCTTCTCCCCCACTTTCCCTCCCAGCTCTCTTCCCTATTTAATGTTAATCTTCTTTCATGCTCTTCCTCCCTATCCCATTTTGAGTCAAATGAAGTTAGCCAATCCCTAAAAAACAAATGCCAAATGTCTGGAGTGTCTCTTTACCCATACAGTACAAAATTTTTGTCAGATCTCTTAGATAAAGTGAATGAGTCACTTTTGTTTCCCTCTCAGAGACTAAGGTGAAAAGAAATTCATCAGGCCACACACTTCAGCAAGCAATATAATTTCCCAGTTGCTGTCTGAGTATCCATCACTACAAAGTTGAACCCCACTAGTAATTGACCTCTGACCTGAATGTGAAAGTTCAATGTCTACAAAGTCTTGGACATTGGTTCCAGGATTTCCTTTTAGTGAATTGATAGCCCTTAAATTTTAAAACTTTTTAGTGTCAGTGACCTTAGTCTGGCATTACTTAGCCATTTAAGCTAGCCTTGAAAGGACTAGAATTAAATCAGTAGCTTTCTCACAAGACTGAAGCCTAAAGGCTCCATCTGAAAGAAAAATTTCAGTCAAGATCATTGTTTCCATGATATACTTTCTAATGCCAATAGCCTGATTAAGAAAAACAGCTTTCTTATTGACAAGTTACATAAGATTTAGCCAAACCTGATGGCTTTGTATTTATACTTCAAGTTTTCTCTAAAATGCTCAAAGCTCTTTCTTCCAGTCTTATCATCTTTAAATTATTCTTAAGGGATATATTGAGAGTGGACACTGCTATCTCTAGTTGAGAGCAAGGTCTTTGCAGAATTAGTGGAAAAGCACATATTCTCCTGGCTTCTGTTTTTTGGTGGAAAAAGTTCAACTATATTAATATCCCCAACCTCTAAGTCCAAAAGTTTACTTTCTTTTCTTCAGAGGGAAATTTGTAAGAAGCTTTCAGAGATTAGTTTATACACAGTAGCACAAATTATGTGTCCCTCCATGCCATTGGGTTTACAAAGGAACACAAAGCCTGAAATCCTTGGGCACTGTGACTGGGTGAGGCTGACTTATTAAGCTGTGCTCTGGTATCAGATTTATCAGAAATGTTGATGTCAGTTTGATCTCTCAGCCTAGCTTCTATTCCATTTCTCATTTGGTTCCATATTCTGGTGGGAAACAGAGTATTATAAATAGTCCCCTATAGTTTGAACAGAATAAAGAAATATGTTGGTCTAACCTCCATATTATAATTCACAGTTCAGATTTGCTAGAAGCCCCTCTTAAGTGCTTCTTTCCCCAGCATTACTTCAGGTTTGTCCTCAATAAGCCAAGCTATGCCCTGTGTGGCGATGACTGTTCCTGCACACCATTGTCATCCCAGTCTTTCTCCCATCCTTCCCAACTACAATTTCTGTTCATCTCCATCCTAGAATCTCTTATAAGGACCAATTTTCTCCATCAAATTTAAGCTCTTAATGAACAGTGAACACATTATCCTCATTTTTGTTTCCTCCGATTTTAATACAGAACATTAAACAGAGAAGTTACACCATAAATATTTGCTAATTCATTGTTTTAGATATAAATGATATAGTGAGCAGAATTCTAAAGATGTGGTCCCAAGATTTCCATCCCTGGGTTATTCAATCAAACACCAGTCTAAGTACTGTGGAGGGACTTTGGTAGATGTGGTTAAAGTTACTTATTAACTTACCTTTGTTGATGAAGAAAAATATTTCCTCTATCTTCTTACTTCTGCATTTAGGGTGTCTATGAATTAAATTAATAAAAAATAAGATAGACACGTAATTTTATTAATATTTACATAAATAATTAATTTTGGGGAAGTGACCAGGAAATATATGATGAAACTAATGGAATGGAAGATGAAGATTATTTTAGTAATGTCTGCTTATGAAAACTTATTTTGGTGTCAACTTCCCATCTTTTCTATGAGTATTTTTTTCCCTCCTTGGTATAGGAGTAGGGGAGGCACCTCAAATGACATCAGCTCAAAATAATTCTTATGCCAAGGTAGCATATTATGGAATGGCATATTCTGATCCTCTAAATATAGGAAAATTATTTTGTATTTACCAAGATATATAAACCTAATCATATGATCCATTGAAAGCAAAAAAATAAGGCAAAAAAAATATCAGAGGGGAAGACAGAAGATATATAATGCAAAAGGGAGTCAAACTTTTGAAGCATGAGAATGATTCAACCTGCCATTGTGGGTTTTGAAGATAGAGAAAGTTGGAATGAATCAAGGAATTTGGCAGCTTCTAGAAGCTATGAATGACCCTCAATGGATAGTCAACAAGAAAATGAGGCCCCCAATTCTGTAGTTACACGGAACAGAATTCTGCCAGTATATTTAACAAGATTGGAAGTTCATTTGCCCCCAGGACTAATGGAAAGAAAATCAACACTGCTGGTACCTTATGTTTGACTTCATAGAATATAAACTAGCTAAGCCAACCTGTGCCTGAACTTTTGTCCTCCTAAATAAGTAAATTGGTGGGCTTTTTAAGGGGCCATTTTTATCAATGTGTCATGGCAGCAATAAAAAATTCACAGAGAGAATACTACTTATAATACTTATGTGTAGTCTGCTGCAATCAAGGGGATACTTGAGATAAATACAGGAATCTCTACAGGACATCAAGACTGTGAGATAGCCCCAAACCAGGGTTTTTCACCCATGCAGATGACTGTGGACATTCCTCCTCTTCACTTCTTGCCAGAAGATGTATTAGTATTCATGTAATTATTGTAGTAATCTATATCTTAATATTTACATGTTGTAGGCAGAATTCTGATGGTCCCCCAAGATCCTTAGTCCCTAGTATACACATTCTGAACAATTCTTTCATTTGAGGATCTATGCTACTGCTGGGATAGCTTTATATCACATCTTATAAGATATACATAGCAATGTGGAATAGGATTTTAATATTGGGAAATAGAATTAAACTTATGTTGAAGAAATAAGCTGCCATATTTTGAGAGGATCACATGGCTAGAATCTGAAAGAAGCCTCTAAAAGCTGAGAGCAATCCCTGGACCAAAGACAGCCAGAGATTGGGGACTTCAGTTCTACAACTGCAAGGTACAAAATTTCCTCCAACAGCCTCAGTGAACTGTGAAGGGACCCTGAGCTCCAGATGGGAACTCAGCTTCAGCCTATACATTGATCTAAGTCTAGTGCCATCTTGCAGAGAGGTCTCTATTGATCAGACTTAGACTTTGTGATAGTAAATTGTTATGCAACAATATATAACTAATATAGATTTGATAAGTTAGTCCATGCCTATCATTTTCTAGATGATCCTTCCAAGAGTAAAAATCCTACAAATGCATAACTGCTAATGAGTTGTAGAGTTGGTACTAAAATTCAGGTTTTAGTTTTGTGCTTTCATGGCATATATACCTGTTATCTGTTGAATGGATTATTCATGTGTTCCAAATTATTCCCTATCTTTTATCAAACAGTTAAAATAATTCCTATACTATAATGCCAATAGACTTTAAACAGATTCGTACATACATACACATGCACACACATGTACACTCACACAAGTAAATACTTATTGCCTACAATTGACTGAAATCTTCCCCCTAAAATTAATGTTAAAATCCTAGCCCACAATGGGATGGTATCAGAAGGAAGGGCCTTTAACAAGTAGTTAAGTGATGATAATGAATCCCCCCTAATAAGATTAGTGCCCTTATGAAAATGATATCAGAGAGCTCTCTATTTGCATCATTCAAAGATGCAACAAGATGTCCTAAGTCTGCAGTCCAGAAGAGGGCCCTCCCCTGCTGAGAGCCATAGCTTGTATCCTCCCCTTCTGCTTGTAGCAGATTATTTATGGTGTTTGTGTAAAAACCACTATGGTCGTTATTTAAATTAAACAAAAGGGGGAAATGTTAGAGTCTGTAAACAAGTCAAGATGGTGCCTGGCATTTTGCAGAGGGAGTGGTTTGTGAAGTAACGCCAGCGAGCCATTAAGTGTGGCGATTCCTTATTGGTTGACTGCTGTATCTAGTTTATGTTAATTAAGATAAGCTGTGTGTAATGTATGTATACCCCTCCAGTCCTACAATAAACGGCTCCCACTCCAGCTGTATCAATCTACACAAGTTGCTCGTCACCCCCCGGGTTATTCTGTTGCAGCCAGACTGCGGCACTCCCCAGAATCCAACTATGATGACACTCTGGTCCTGGTATTCCTGCTTACCTGTAAGAAATAAGTTTCTAGGTTGATAGGCCATCCTACCTATGGTAGCTGAACATAACAGCTTGAATTGAGATATTGCTGCATCCTAGTTAGCAACCTTCCTATCAAAGGACAATTCAACCTACGGACAGCCATTTAGGTGATATTAACTTCTACACGACAGGGGCAACTCTCCTCCAGAAAATTTAAATTTTTTGATATTTGTAATTAATTTGATATTCTCATTGGAATGTACCACAGTGAAGTCTGTGTCTGTTCTAACTTATTAAAATCACTTAGGGTCAAAACAGCTCAGGGTAGTTGAAAGAATAGACCTTACATGCTTCCATAAGCAAAAAGAAATTCACATTACAAACTCATAAGACTCTCTCTCTTAGGAAAAAAAAAACCACCAAATTTTCTTGTAAATGTTTGATAGATATGATTCTGAATATTCTACAATCTTTCTAAATAATACCAAATACCACTGCCAACAAAACAAACTATATGTACATACCACGTACAGTATTCATTATCTATTGGGAAAACAGCATTTATACCTCAGAGGTATACATGTGTCTTTCACTGTAAGACCCCTTTTCCTGAGACTGACCAGACCTGACAATTATTCCCAAAGGGAATAGCAATAAAAGAAGGCAAGAGAACAATTCATCGAAAAAGCCATTTTCTTTTTCTTCTTTTTCCTTCAGATGTCATTAAAGCTGAATCCAAAACCTGACTCTCATGGTTATGTTTTACTTTTATAAATCAGGAAGAAATTTAAAAGGACAGGGAAACAAATTAAAACAGAATGTCCAGCAAGGAAAAAATAAATTCACTAAACAGAAAGCAAGAAGGCCCTGTATTAAGGGGGGATTATTCCAGGCAAAAAAAAGCTTGCTTTTATAATAAATTGGTGTTTTTATCCAGTGACTAACAAGTGGGAAAGGGGTTCCAACTGAACGTTTTCCCATTTGACAGCCAAGATTCAGAATTGAGATTTAAACCCTGGATAAATTTGAAATAAATTTCCACTTGAATATTGATAATAAATAGAAAGACAAAGATATTTCTGGGTTAATATAAAATTTTCCAATCTTAGTAACTAAACTGCTTAGCTGTATGTACTTTCAAGATACAATGAAATATGTAGAGTATAAATGTATGGTAATGAGTCTTAATTTTTCTTTTTACTCTTTCTTATTATTTATTCATCTATTCTTGGTTCTGAGATTGAACCCAAGGCCACTGTACCACTGAGCTACATCTCCAGTCCTTTTTATTTTTATTTTGAAACAGGGTCTTGCCAAGTTACCAATGCTGGCCTAGATCTTGCAATTCTCCTGCCTAGGCCTCCACAGATGCTGAGATTACAAGAATCCACCACCATGTGACTTGCTATAGTGATATATCTTGTACAAGAAAAAAATCAGAAAGAAAAAGTAATTTGCTTAATTTTTAATATTTGGAGCCTGGCTTATGTGGCTTTACACCTCATAACCAACTCAATGTGAGATGTATTTATTCATTCCCAATTAAAGAATAAAGTATGTATGCATGTAAGTACAATAAATCTCTCTAAAACCTATCTATTTTCCCACAAGACCCTAACTTAAATTTTATTTTATAACTTCTCTTAAATCTTAGAAAATATTCTTGTATACATAAAAATTATTAAACAATAATTCTTTGCTCTCTGAGAGACTTTTTAAAGTGTTTATTTTGCAATATATTTTGAAAATATAGTTTTTAAAAATATTTATGATCTTCATGGAATTTTTAATTAGATTTTTAGAGATCTAAAGTTTGCCTTTGCTATGAATTGCAGTTGCTTATAATCCTAATTTTAAAAATCCCTTTTTATTTATTTATCTATTTATTTATTTGAGAGAGAGAGAGAGAGAGAGAGAGAGAGAGAGAGAGAGAGAGAATTTTTTAATATTTAGTTTTCGGTGGACACAACATCTTTATTTTTTATTTTATGTGGTGCTGAGGATCGAACCCAGCGCCCCACGCATGCCAGGCAAGCGCGTTACCACTTGAGCCACATCCCCAACCCTAAAAATCCCTTTTTTAAATATGAAAACCTCTACCAAAAAAAGTGGTGCCAATGTGCTCTGCAGATAATAAGTTACTTGAAGTTACCATGAATGATTGCTATTATCTTTGTCTTGTACTAACAGATGTTCATTCTCACAACCTCATTGTGTGGCTGCCTAAATAACCTGGTTTTCTCACATGCCACTTCTCCCAAAATATAGTTACTAGAAGGCCCCAATGAATTTCCTTTTATGTGTGTACCAGAAATTAATTACACCAACCACAGACAAAAGGTGATCCTTGGAATGACTGCTTAAATCAATCCTGCTTCATCACTGAAGTGAAGGGAGGAGCCTACCTTCCTGAGCATGTGCTCACCAACCTAATAGCTCAAGAAAACTGGGCTTCAAAAGAGAAATGAAGAAAGCAGTTAATTGATAGGCCAGGTGGTAGCAAGCTACAGTCACATTCTTTTGTTTACATGTTGTCTATGGCTCCTTTCACACTAGAAAGCAGAGATGAGTGGATGTGACGTAGACTACATGACCTACAAAAACTGAAATATTTACCAGACACTTTGAAGAAAATGTATGCCAATCCCTGAACTAAAGCAATCAGAAGTATCTTTCACAACTTATATAACAAAGACTAAAAAGTTCTAGAACCATTCATTATAATTATGATAAGAAAATTATGATTATTTTAAATTCAAATATGTTGTATTTGAAATCTGTTAAGTTTTACATTATTTTTTTACACAATAATGGGGGACCATTATTCATTGCTGCATATATTGTGTGATGTTTAAATGAGCATTATCTATTTCCTCAAATATTTATCATTTCTTTATGGTGAAAGCATTCAAAGTTGTTTCTTCTAGCATTTGAAATATATGCTACCCTATGTTACACTAATTTTCGTTAGAGCGTACCCGATCTTGTTCCAATGGTGATTTAGTATTCATTGTTCAATTTTGAGATAATATCATATAAGATATAATAATTGAGACTTATCTATGATCCACACATACAGAACTTACTACTTTAGAGTCTTGTGTTTTTAGTTAGCAGATTCAGCCAGTGGTTAGACAGTTGCTCAAGAGAGATAAGGCTTGGCAAAGCAAATGGAATTGCTGAGAACAGGAGCAGCAAGAGGACAGTCAGCATTTGGAGAGAAGGGTACTACCTTAGTGTGGGGGAAGGCTCTACCTATTTCCACATGACCAGGAGTCTTCTGGAGAATAGTTTGCCCAGTCTGCAGAACACACAGTTCCTCTTCTCTGTACACATGCAGCCAAACTAAAGCATTACTAACCAAATGTACTCTTCAAGTTACTTTTAATCTGAAACACAGAAGTGAAAGGAAGAACTCAGACAAACGTAAAGCCTGGCTAGCTGGATATCTCCAAGGGTTGTAGCACGTTTAAAACACATCAAAACTATTTTCCGATGGTTAGAACATGAAGCTCTTTTCCCTTTGCCAAGAAAAGAACATGGGGCCAAGAAGGTGACGCTAAAGGATTAGAAAAGGGTTATAAAAATGATGAGCCACTTTTCACCCTCTTCCAAGATCCCAGAAAACTAGCAATGGGAAAAAAGAAGGTAGACACTTCAGGTTTGATCAAAATAACATTAGTCAGAAATACTACGAAGTCCAGCAAACTTGAAATAATTCTGATGAGACCAAATTTAAAAAGAGTTGATTTAAAAATATTCTTTTTTGTGATGTTGCAAACAAGAAGACAACATGGAAAAGACACAGATCAGGAGCTATTGTTAAAATAAAAGCAACCAGCGGTATTGGCAAACAATGTGTAGGTATGGTACACTAATGTAAGCTTGTCCCTCATCTTAAAACTTTTTTTGATGTGTGCAAGATTCTTTCTTGATGTACATGCTTAAATTCACAAACACAACTCCAACTTTTGGGTTAGAGGCATGACAGAATTATTACACGTTTTGTGTACATATTCATGCATGTAAAAGGTTTAAATTTTTCTCAATTATCAAAGGAATCATCAGAGTGAAAGGAAAAATTACCATCATTTGGTTTATTTTTCTCAATAAAAGCACTAAGTTCTCATTCTTAGGCTTTTAACTGGAAGTTTCTCAGCTGTTTGGTAATTATCAAGAATACAAGTAACAATAAATGTTGGTGAGGATATGGGGAAAAGGGTACACTCATACATTGTTGGTGGCACTGCCAATCGGTGCAACCACTGTAGAAAGCAGTATGGAAATTCCTCAAAAACCTAGGAATGGAACCACAATTTGACCCAATTATTCATCTCCTCAGTATATATTCAAAGGAGCTAAAGTCAGCATACTACAGTAATGTAGCCACATCAATGTTTATAGCATCTCAATTCATAATAGCTAATCTATAGAATCAACCTAGGTAGCTACCCTTCAACAGACAAATGGATAAAGAAAACATGTAATCTACACACACACACACACACACACACATGCACACACGCACGCACACACACAATGGAGTATTACTCAGCCATAAAGAATGACTTTATGACATTTGTGAGTAAATGGATGTATATGGAGACTATCATGCTAAGTGAAATAAGCCAATCCCAAAACACCAAAGGTCGAATGTTTTCTCTGATAGGTGGAAACTAACTAACAATAAGGAGGAGAGGGGAAGAAGAGAGGTTCAGTGGTTTAGACCAAGGGGAATGAAGGGAAAGGAGATGGGATGGAATAGGAAAGACAGTGGAATGAATCTGAACTAAACTTTCTGTGTAGATATATGAATATACTAGAGTGAATCTTACTATCATGTACATCCATAAGACTGGGGTCCTAATTAAAATAACATATATTCTATGCTTATATAGTATATTAAAATGGACCCTAATATCCATTCTAAAAAGAACTAATAAATTAAAAAGAAAAAAGCTGAAGAAATATAATAATATATTTCATAAACACTTGGCAGGACCTAAGTCTTTCTTTCTTGAACACATCAACTCTGAATGAAACAGTTTATTGCCTCATTGTTACAGCCTTTCCCCATTCCATACTATACAGCCAAGCTTTAATTCTAAAGTGACTGCCATTCAGTCATTTCATATATAGGTGCAAGGTGAACTTAACATCATTTTGGATGCTGGTTTCTGATGAACATTATGTGTGTGTTCTATGTCATTCAGTTAATTTCACATTCATTCACACAATTTCCTCATAGTAAATTAAAGCAAGTTTTTAACATGAGAAAGATCACTCTTAGAGGGTTTTGTTACTCTGAAGAATAACTAAAAATAAATGAAATTACCATTGTCATAACTTATTTTCAAAGCTTCAAAGTTGTGATATTTCATTTTAAAATAATGTTTTGAAATTTTACTTTGTGAATGTGATTCTGAATATAACCTGTTTTCTGGAAGACTTTTTCTTTTCTCTTAGAGAACATATTAATATTTATTACTTTCTAAACTCACTTGCCCTGCTTTCACCCCAAATTCAATAATAATGTAGAAATAAAAATAGAAATATCTTCATACACAGGAAGGTAGGAGGGAGTTACATTTTCTCCCTAACATATAGGGAAATAAGAAGTAAAAAACATTTAATATTTTAAATAAGATAGCTTAATATAAATATCTAAACTTCTTTATAGAGAAATAGAGGGTTATGAGAGAGCTTATTGTGGAATAGAATCTATAAGTGCAAAGCCTGAGGTCCATGTGTGAATGTAAATCACTTGAATTAAGCACTTACTGAAATTGCTCCGTGTGATACAGACTAGAAATCATTGCAAGTGACAGAGATACAGGTTGAAGTGAACCAACTTCCACATAACATGGCCTTAAGGTCAGTGTTGTGTATGTAGAATGAAGAGTGATAACTGGAATAAGCTGTACCAGCTCCCCTAAGGGTAAAATAAAATACCTCTATTGTTTTACATTAATACAATACATTGCATTTCAGTGCTTTAAGCTAAGAGATTCATAGAAAAAAATACCATAAGTGACACATGGATTATAATAATTATGAAAAAAAATTATTCTCTCAAATATCAAATAAATCTGATATGATCCCCTTTTTAATAAATGATACTAGGAATTTAAAGTAAGTCAAGTTTTACATACAAATAGATATAGCTAGCCTCAGATACTAATTGTTCAATCAGATAATCTTATTGACCAAACTCAAGTACTCCAACTAATTACATGCAAAAAAAAAAAAAATCTTTCAGATCAGCCTGGGTAGCTATCAAAGTATTGGTGTAATTCTGCTAGTTTTGAAAATCTTGCTCATGTTATTGTCTCAATGTAATCACTCATGTTTTGTTTAAAAAAAGATGA
Source organism: Marmota flaviventris (assembly GCF_047511675.1). Lineage (NCBI taxonomy): Eukaryota > Metazoa > Chordata > Mammalia > Rodentia > Sciuridae > Marmota > Marmota flaviventris. The sequence continues at coordinate 23,808,999 of NC_092505.1, forward strand.
TGGGATTATGATATCTCAATATAAAAGGGAAAGCAATGTTCAATTATATTGAATACATGTTGAATATATAATTCTGTCAATGGATGACTAATTAATATCCATCGGCACGAAGCAATATTTCATAAATTAGTATATTAAGACTCTGAAAAATCTCTGTGTGCTTTTGAGTATCTAAATAATACATATATGATAATATTTATGATGAACAATTTATATCATTTAATATTTTGGGACCCTATATTAAGTGATATATACATATATTAAAACATTTTATTCTAAAAACAACACTAGGAACTATTTCTTGCAGTACTGGGGCTTTGCTAGAAAGGTGCTCTACCACTAAGCTGCACCCACAGCCCATTGAGAACTATTATTATTCTCATCATTCAGATGCAGAAACTGAGGCACATTGAGTTTAAGTAAACTGTGAAGTGCTAATATCTGGGAAAACTAGGATTTAATCACAAGCCATCTTGCTTCATAATTCATACTCTTAATCATTTGTTTTAAAAGAATTTATTTACAATAATACTGGCAAAAATAAACAAGGAAATTCATCTCTCTATATAAAAAGCACTACTGGCCATAAAAATTTAAATGATGAGTTTTTCTGTTACTTGTGATATTGAAGATGTTAGACAAATAGATATTGGAAAATTATTGGGCATTGAGATAAAATAAAACAGATCAATTGACAAACATTTCAGCAGAATATACCCATGTTGCAGTGTTTCTCCATTTGTCTTCTTAGTATGTAAGGAGGAACTTAACCCAAAGTCTATGCTCCTAGCACTTGGTGTCTTGACAAATACTATATTTATGTAATTACCAATTCATTTATAAAATATTTTTCTCTGGGATTTCTTAGAAGTCAATCCACTCCAGCCACCGAAAGAGAACACAAATATGGAAGGAAAGATAATGGAGCTATCAGAATTGATGATTCCTATGGTTTTAGTGGAGTCTTAACTACAGCTCTGTTGGTTCTCATTTTGTGATACATATTTAATACTGCATTTCTAAAACCTTAGGACTCTATGTTTGCAGCATCCTGAACATAAAAATGCGGGAAGCATTTAAGTATTCTGCAACCATATAATGCAAAGTAGAACCCAGTCAATCAGTCAGTATGTTTACCACACACTGATCTAGGCATTCAGCCAGCTACGGTCTGCATGTATTTGTCAAAAAATCCTGTAACACCTGATGATTCTCCTAGCAGATCTGACTACACTGTTAATAAGAAAAGACCATTTGAACACCAGGGAACTCCAGATTTGAGAATTCTTAGAGCAGAAAATGGATGGCAGAAAGTCGAGAAGGAAGAAAACTCCCATGGCAATGGAGGCACTGTAGCCTCTCCAGTGACATAGCTCAAGTGGATTTACTGCTATCTGAAATCTGCTCTTTTAACTTTTCACAGTCAGAAACCAAGATGTAACATTGCAATCCCAAATAAATGATTAAATGACTTACTAAATTCTCACAAAATTAATTCGTAGTGGAGAATCCACTTCCAGTGCTCACATTTCCTTGAAAAAAAAAATATATATATATATATGAATATATATATATATACCCCCAGTAATTGGACCTGTAAGTTGATTGATGAAACAGAATTAACACAAAACCCAAGGATTGACATGGGAAGTATTTTACTCCAGTAAAGTCTCAAGACATTAATTCTGCCCATGGCAGAGAACCTTTTGCTTATGAATGATCCAAGTCCCTAAAATATCACATCTCTCTTCCAGGACAATGCTAGAACTGAAATTCCAAAATTTGCTTCTCTAAAAGGAGCTTCTGTATGTAAGCCAATCATTTTATCTTTTAATCAAAATTTTCTATGCATATCTAGAGAAAATGATTTCTATTCTCAGTAGGTTTGAGTTTGACCTTTTTCTGTTTTATTTTGTTTTACTCTCAAAAAGCAAAATGTTTATGTCTAAGTTCATTAGAGGCACCTTCTTATAACTCTCATTATTCATTCCCCATTGTGTGATCTATTTGACATATAAGATTGGAGAATTTAAATTTTAGGTGAAGCACACATCAGTTCAGAGTAGATCAATAATACTCAAGCAGTTGCCAACAATTTCTTCAGGTCAACTAGTCAGAGGCAATGTGGTTTCTTGAAATGCTTCTTAATTCTCATCTTCAGTTTCTTTGTTGCCTTAGCCTAGCTTTCTCCTGATAATCTGTAAATGTAAGCATTTCCACAATATCACATCACCATTTTCTTTTTTCTTCCTACTATTTGTCAAGGGAGATATCCTCCCATTTCTGCCACCATCCCATGACAGTGACCTACAAATATCTGTTCTAAGCCCTAACTTTTCACAGCATTTCCAAATACCTGGATGGAAGTTTCATGTGTATAGCATGCTATCATCTCCAACACTCAATTTTCAGAATAAATTCTTTATCTGCTTTAAAAAACACCCAATTAAATCCAGTCATCTCCTGTGTGGCCCATTTCTAATGATAACACAATTACTCAGACACTAAGCCCTGTCATCCAGAAATTCTTTCCTCTATTGATTTCATTCTGCAAGTGTGTGTGTGTATTTCTTTTATTACTTACTTGAGAGTAGCATGGAAATATCTTTCTAGTTTTATTCCCCACTTTTAGTATTTCCATGTTTCATTTTTTTTAAACACTTATACTAAATCATTCTTAAAGCACAGCACATAAAACATTAGGAGCTTTAGGCTTTACTTGCAAACAAAGCTCAAGAATCCTTCATTGCAGCAAACCCATTTTCTAGGTTTACCTCCATTGGTCTTCAATATGTTGATTGGCTTTCTTTTATAATTGATGCATGTGTGTGTGTGTATGTATATATATATATATATATATATATATATATATATATATATATATATCACACTTTTATCTTTTGTTTTATGCTCCTTGAATTACAATGGGGTAACACCCTGATAAAACCATCATAAAGTGAAACATTGTAAGGTGAAAATACATTTGATACTCCAAACCTATGAAATAGCATAGCTTAGCCTGGGTAATGAACTACATCATCGACACCAGGTGAGACTCACTAACACCTAAACAAACAAACAAACAAAAATGCTCTTTTGCCAATATCTAAGAATGCAAAACAACTAAGCTAATAAGACATTTTACATCTTAAAATGAAAAAGCAGCAAATATGAAAGTCTTTATGTAAACAAAAAAATCACATATTTAAATATGATGAAAGTGCCACAAAGTAGTAATATTACCAAACAGTTAGAGCTCTAAAAGTAATTATATTTATATACTCAATTACACATACACAAAATCCCGATCACCAATACCACCTCCATTACCAAATTCCACATTATTAAAGACAGCAAGAGTATGGACTATTGTACTATTCAGAGCCTTTCTTAATCCCATATGCTGGATCTCTCTCTCTCCTTTTTTTTTTTTTTAGGGGGATGGGTTCTGAAAAGTGAACCCACGGGCACTTAACCACTGAGCCACATTCCCTTTTTTTTATTTTGATAGAGGGTCTCAGTACATTGCTTTGGGCATCACTAAATTGCTGAGACTGGCCTTGAATTTAGGATCCTTCTGCCTCAACCTCATGAGTTGCTGGGATTTCAGGCATGTGCCACCACCCCCATCTCTCCAGTTGTTATGATTTGGATGTGAGGTGTCGCCCAAAAGCTTATGTGTGAAACAATGCAAGAAAGTTTGGAGGAGAAATTATTTGATTAAGAGAGCCTTAACCCAACCAGTAAATTAATCCCCTGATTGGATTAAGGAAAGTGGTAACTGAAGGTGGGCAGGGTTTGGTTGGAAAAGGAGGGTAATTGGAAGCGTGACTTTAAGGTATGTATTTGGTGAGCTGAGCTTAGTCTCTGTTTCCTGATCATGCAAGCTGATTCCTTGTGCCCCATTCTTCTGCCCTGATCTTGTTCCTCACCTGGAGCCCAGAGGAAGAGAGCTGGCTATATATGGACTGAGACCTCTGAAAGCATGAGCCCCCAAATAAACTTTTCCTTCTCTAAAACTGTTCTTGTCAAGTCGTTTAGTCACAGTTAAAAAAAAAAAAAAATAAAAACTGACTAAAACACCAGCTATTCTTGTACCTGAGAATTTTCAGTCCTCGAACAAGCAGCGAGCCATTGTGGAAAGAGACCTTCAAATTAATATTCAGTTTTCACACTTCACATATCTCCCCTCCCCTGGGGTTGAATAGGTTAAAAAGTGTTTTTCATATAATATTTTGAGGTCTAAGAAAAAAATAAATGTTAGAAAGTCATTGGTGAGTCAAACAGGGAATAGTGTTACATCACTGTTACATTAGAAGGGTTATATATTTGTCATAAAGTGATAAGTGTGTTCAAAGGACAGTGGTTCTGAGTTTATCACTGTCCCTACTATGTAATATTACAGGCCTTTAAATTTTAGGGATTATTGAGTTTACCCTCCCGTTTTATAAGAAAGCAGATGAATGTAATAAGTTTAACTAAACTGGACAAAAGTCAAAGTGAATTATCCATGGCTTCAAATTCTTCAACTCCTTTCTCATCTTTCCAATTACCCTCAGATCCTAGAAGAGTGCACGAAGAATGGACTCTAAAAAGATGCTCTTCCTAGAAATCCAGCCATTTTTATTAAATTAGTCTTGTAAAAGAAGGAGAAGAGAGACACTAGAATTTTTTTTTTTCTTCTGCAAATTTAGGTGGCAGAATATGGAGTAGAACAATGAGATAAAGATTGTGACAAATAATTATTTGGGACAAATAATTCAATTAGATAACAGAGCTCTCTTCACACTACAATCCGTGTGGTATATTTCTTCAGTTCTCCTAAGTATTTAGAGTCACTAAATCCGGGTACATTTTCCCAAATCCATTCCCACTTTTTTCTCTATCAATTTTGGACATTTAAGTATAGTAGTCTTTTTTAAAAAATAGTTAAGAAATATTATAACAGGAAATACTACATAGTGCATATGGCAAATGCTAAGCTTGTAGCCTGGAATATACATTGAAATTTCTTAGGTTATTTTAGCTATAAAACTCATTGCCATGATCTGTAACCATTGATGTTTTGTTTAGTTTTCTGAAAGGAACTTCAAAGCCTCAGAGTACCAGAGCATAGCTCCCAAATTTCCCAGGATTCCATTGCACCTGGTGAATATTTCATGTAACCAGGAAATTGTGGTTAGCTCTGGGACAAGCCATTAACTGTTGCATTTCATTTCCTTCAACCCAGGCTCTGCTCCCAGGTTACTTGGACTCTGAATTTTCATGCCTCAAATTCCAATAATAAATTTTATACTACAGAACTCCATAACATCTGTCACTTCATTGGAGGGGAATTCTATCACTTTTATTGAAGATTGCCATTTGTTTTCTCATTTGTATACCTTCTTTTTGTCATAGAATGAACTTTGTCTCCAGTAGATTCTCCAGTGATCTTTCACCCTACTTAATATTCTGTTTTTGAGCATCTTTCTAACCCATCCTTAATATGCTTGTAATTTCCAGAAAATGTAAAAATTCCTACCTACATTGTTATAAATTATCAGAATCAACTGGATTTGCATATGTGACTCTAGTTAACATGGGTTTTATTGGTATAAACACACCCATATATACAAATTCACATATTTACTCATAGACTTTCACACACACGCACACAACCAGCCAAGTTGTAGCATTATTATCCTCCACAGAATGACATTACAGGGAATAAGGTAAAATATTACAGAAACTATTTGTTAGCTTTTTCATTTCTACTGCAACTGCATTTAAGTTTATCCATGCCTACATCTGCAGTTGAGTACCCTGGTCAAAGAAATGAGGCATCAGCTCCTATTTGATATATTCCTAGGTCTTGGCTGAGAGCATTTCATCAGAGATGAACGGCATCTAATGCAATCACCAGAATTAAAGCAGTTAAAAGAATGCAACTCCCTGCCAAGAAATCTCCTGTATTGTGCTCTTATATGCTTGCTCTTCCAGAAAGTATATAACTAGGACTAATAAGTCCCTGGCTGCAGTTCCAGAAACAGCAGCAGGAATAAAAATGCTGAGCTCAGTAAATTTGTCCTCACTTTACAATCCATGAAATTCTCACTGATTGATCTACAAGGCAACACATCCATCCATTCCATTACTGTTCTTTCCAAGTGCCTTTTAGGAACTTGCAAAATCAATATAACTCTGTAAATAAAATGAATCTCCATCAATATGACTATAAATATGATAACAGAAAAATTTGTCATATTTTAATTGATGGTTATTTAAATTAAAAAATGTGAAGGGAGGTAATTCTATCATGGCAATATAGTTTTGCCTCAGGAAAATGTTGTAAATACCATAAAAGTAGTAAGCTGGGTGTGATATTAATTGGATTTTATTTAAAACTTTTTCAGATTCCATAATTTAAGTTAAAAATGCATCAAACAACTCCTTCATTTGACTTAAAAGTGGTCAAATTCCAAATATAGACATAAAAAAATACAGGATTTTGCAGTGGAAAAGAGAGTAAGGGGAATTTTTTCAGTTTTTATAATTCTGAAACTCTTTTCTAAAAAGTAAAAGATGTGTCAGCATATGAGTTGTTAGACACATGGGAAAATAATCTGTTTTAATGATGAACTTGTATAACAAAATGCTATTTCATAGAAAAAGTGAAAATGAGCTTGACAATACATATTTTAATTCCTGAGTAATTTTTTTTAAAGTTATAATGTCTTTGAGCTCTTTGTACTGGAATCCTTTGAGATAATTTGAGTCTTTAAGATTTTATTCAGGAAGAAAATATTTTTATTGTGTACAAACATAAAATGCACACACTGTATATGTATGTTACATATATAAGTGCTGATGTTTACACATGTCATTATGGTAATGGAGAAGTGGGTACTATTGAACCATTTATCTAGGTATATAAGAAGGCATGTGTGCATGTACATACATATAGATACCATCCCATTCTGGTTGTTTGTTTGTTTGTTTGTTTGATACAAGGGATTGAGCCCAGGGGCATTTAACCACTGAGCCACATTCCCATTCATTTTTATTTTTTATTGTGAGACAGTATCTCTCTAAGTTGCCGAGACTGGCTTCAAATTTGGGATCCTCCTGCCTCAGCTTTCTGAGTTGCTGAGATTATAAACATGTGCCACCACAATCAGCTACTGTTATTTTTAAATGAAATATACTTACACTTTCTAGTAAGACATTATTTATTTTGGAGGTATATGACAATTTTCTTCAAGAAGATTGCTCATGGACATTTTTAGACCTGCAAAGTTAGTTCTATGGCCTAGTGTAGAATCAAGATTGAGAATAAAATTGACCTGAAATTAATTCAGGGTTTGAGAGATGGGACTGATGGAAAGTAGGAAGATCTTGGCAATTTGGATGGCTCATTACAGAAAGGTAGCTGTGGGAAATGCTTTTAGTAGAGCAAACAAGAAAATGTATTTCACATATGCGAGTGGAAGATGATGGCATGTTGTATTTCCCATTCACTATCCTGAGTCTTTCCATTTAAAAATACTGATCATCATATCTATTTAAAGTTGGATTCTCTGAAAGTGAGGATTAAAGAAAAAATAAGTTTATATACACTTATTATTCATGGAGAAAATAAAGCAATCATAGGAGCAACGATGGGAAGGTAGATTAATAAAAATTCACAATTTAGTAAGAAAAGGAATGCAGAATGAGAGTTACTTGGAAAACACAAATTCACTTAAAAATCTTCAGAAATCAGGAAGAGAGTGCTGGTTTCATGCTCTAAATAGGCAAAGGATTTATTTATTTATTTATTTATCTGTTTATTTATTTATTTCTTTTAAGTAGATATCAGAAAGAAGACTTTGGACTACTGAGAATACTCAAAACATTTGCCATTTATCATTAGTACTTTTAGAGATTGATAATACAGTGTGATTCAGATGTGAAATTAGATGAACAAAAAGTAACATTTTTTCCTCTTTCTCACAGTGTGGTGGCATTTAATTTTCAAACTAAGTACATCTGATAAAATCATCTCAATGGGACAGATTATACAATGTACCTCATAACAAAAGCTGCTAATACATTATGTGTCTACCATATATAACTTTTTTGTTGAAGGTTTCTGCTTCTGTAAACTTACTCTATAAACAGTCTACACCTTAGATCCTTCCTGCCCCAACACACACAGACATGGATGCATAGACAATAAGCTACTGAGTAAAAACATAATTTGTAAAAAATAGTAATTTCCCCTGGGAAAGTTGCAAGATCTAATAAAACACTCTAGGGTGACTCACTTCAAAATGGTGACTATCATTCATTTAAGAGATGATGCTCCTTGTTCTTGGGCTGCCTGGGACATGGAAATTATTTTAAAAGGAAATATAATAGCAAAACTCGACACTGTTCAACTTCTCCATAAGCCAACTTTATCATGAGGTAACTTTATCAGTCATTTTGAGTAAAACATTGGGATAGTCCAGAAAATCAAAGATTATATTACCCACTAAGTATAGAAGTGGACTCTATTTTTAATATTTTGGATTTAATTCCTCTTCTTCCACAAAACTGGAGAATCAAGATCAGATAAATTTTGTGTAAAACTAACTTACTAAAGATGCTTCAAGGCAGAGATGGTATTATACAAAGTGTTACACATTCATGAATTCATTCAGCAAATATAATAGAATAGAATAGCACGACATATTGGCAGGTAGATTTTGCTAGTATGACATCTTAGAGGATAGGTTTGAAACAACTTCAAAGAAGAAGAACATTGATAAGAAAAAGACATTGGCTGCATAAAGGAAAAAGAGATAAACAGAATTCAGTAGGAGCACAGCAGTATGAGAATGGGCTGGAAGAAAATACCTGAACACAGTTGTTGGGCCACTGCCTTGCTTCCACAAAGCAACTATGTTTTGATCTGTTCTATATTTTTAAGTTTCATCTAATCAGAAAGGACAGGAGCTTATAGTAGGAAACTGGGAGAAATTTGAAATAGCTGCAACTGAGAAGTATGTTTGAAAATGGTAGAAAATTAAATCAACAGGATTGGCAAACGGTAAATTGTAAACTTGATTAAATGAGAATCTAAGTGTAACATGATAAAATAAAACTTTCCTCTTATATAAGGATACAAGCTTCTAATCAGAACTGTCACCATCACACCTCAATAGAAAAAGGAGAAAACAAGAGCCATTTATTAAATATGGTTTATGTTATAATCCAAGTATGGTTTAGATAGCTCAAAAAAAAAAAAAGAAAATCTAAATTCTTCTTATTTAAGATAATGGTAAAATCTACCACTCAGAGCAAGATCAAACCCAGGCTAATGAAAAAAAAAAAAAAAAAACTTCTCAGCTTAATTTTTTTCCATATGAACTTTAACCTTGGTTAAAGTTTACATCTTATATAACCCAATACAAACTAAGGTAGCTTTCTCTAGTGGTGGACACAACTGGAATTAACACCACTTTCCAAACTTTTTACAGTTTGATCAGAGGAGAGATCCATTAACATTTGGGTTAACCTGGAAATGCTGTCCAAGTTTTGAAGACTTAAGGAGGAATCTCCTCATCTTGTGAGAGAGGTGAAGTACCTTGAGAGAGGAAGTGTCTCATCATGCAGAATTTAAATGGATAGCAGAAAAGGGAAGAAAAAGTAGAAGAGATGGCTACTGGCTACAAGCACAAACATTTTTCACTTTCACAATTCCCAAGACCACTAGTTCTACACCATACCTATCTTTGTACATCAGCACCCATGTTAATATGTGGAAAGCTTTGCAGCTCTTGTGTCACAGGTCTGTAGTACCCATATTATAGTTCAGGGTGTTCATTCTGAAGGAAATGAGCAAGACAAGATGGACCAAGGAAGTGATGACAGACATAGAGGTATAATTACGGAAACAAGATATCAGCTTGATCCAAGCCACCTCTATCCTTCACTAGAAGGACTGCAAAATGGAGTCACCACTATTTATAAACAGCAGTGGAAACATCAAGAAGTTGACAGAGATAGAAGGTATCATGAAAATATGAAAACAAGACCAGGAAAATTAACACTTACACACCCACTCTACAGAAAAAAAATGACAACCTCATCAAGAAGGCGCTGAAAAAGCACTGAAGGATTTGCATAGAATGACACAGATGTGAATATATAAAAAGAAACATGAGAAAGTAATATGTCCTTTTTTTCCACACACACACAAAAAGAATATTTATCATTGTGGAAAATAAAAGAGTCGAAAGCTTATTCTCACTGACAAAGAAAATTTCTCATGTGCATATCTGCAGATAAATAGTTCCTATGAATGATACAATAGTATATACACACATAAACAGATTAAGAACTGTGAAAAACTTGAGATTTTTAACCTATGTGCAAGTTACACCATCCTGACACAGTTTCAGGGACTGAGAATTCTGGGTTAGAGACAAAAAAGGATTTATTATTCACAATGCAAAAAGGCAGCATGAGCTTCAAACCCATATAGGTTCCTTTCATCCCTAAATCATGGGGTGCAATGCCCAGGAGGCTACTGCACATACAACTGGTTTATCTTACAGTTGAGGAACTCTAAGCTTAGGAAACCCCAAATCTTATGAAGAGGGTGCAAACAAATCTGCCAAGTCTCTAAGGAGATGTTATCCTTCTAGACAGCCAACTTATCTGCTTTCTGTTTCAAGGAAACACTGTTGGCTATACAAATACTCTGTAAAGATCATGGAGAATAACAGCTAATACAAAATATATAGAAATACAAGAGATCTATGGCATGAGTGTGCATGTGAATAAAAGTGACTTAGAGGCTGCTTTTGCTAAGAAGCACTGACTCTTCACAATAGGCATTCAGATGTATGATGGGTAACTAAGTGCTGAATAGAAGCTTGGCATTTCTGCCTTCATTTTGTATCACTCTTCTTTATTACCTTAAATTTGGAGTCATATTAATAGCCATATTAATTAAAGAACTGTTCATCTACAGCTGAAAATCCTCCTCTTTCAGGCTAGGCACCAAGGTAAAAATAAGGAAAGTATTTTCATTTGCAGGAATATTATAATAGAGTGTCAAGTGCCAAATTTTGCAATGTCTTGTTCTAGAATCCCTCCAGGGTTCTAGAACAAGACATTGTAACCAGATGTCTCCAATCATTGCCTAAACCTGCCAGGAACAGTTAGTCTTGCAGGCATATCAACCCATAATGGGACTGTGGAAATGCCTAGGCATGAAACAACTTTTTCTACCTCATTATTTTAAGACATTGTATGACCTATTTGTGTCCCTGCCCCATCCAAATATTTACATAATGAAGCCCTAATCCCCAGTGTGTAGGAGGTGGGTCCTTTGCAAAGCAATTAGGACATGAGGGAAGGTCCCTGATCCGATCTCATTAGTGTTTTAATAAGAAACACCACAAAGCTTGCTTCCTTTCTTTCTCGCCCCCTACATGTGAGGATAAAGCAAAAAGATGCATATTTGCAAGCCAGGAAGAGAGGACTTCAGAAATCAGTCAGCTTGGCACTCTGATCTCAGTTTTCTAACCTCCGTAACTGTGAGAAAATAATTTCTAAGTTACCCAGTCTATGGTATTTTTTTATGGCAGCATAAACTGACTCAGATTCATTAACCAAATAAATAGGAATACAAATATGTCACACCACAAAACCCATTTTAATGTGTTTTAATATTTGAAAAGATCCGCCAGCATGTGAAACAAATGTATGCATCAAATTATACCCCAAAATTTGTACAAATGTCATGTATAAGTTAAAAAATACTAATAGTATAATCTAATATGGCAGGATAGAGGCAACCAGCACTTGCCTGAGTCTCCATAAGACAAAACCAAAACAACAAGTGGGCATCTGCATGTGAAGATGGGTGGTTATGGGACAGTACTGGAATTCAGTTTTAGAGAGACAAGACCTGGTGGAACCCAGAGAATTTGGATAATAATATACCAAGAAAATTAGAGCACTCCAGCACCTACTGCATAGCAATACCTGTGCAGGGAAGTGGATGGGGAAGACCTTATTCAGGGATGTAGGTAAAATAGAGAACGGTCCTAGCACAGAAATCAGTACCTTACAGACATACAGTCTAAATAAATAAGAGACTTGGGATCTGTACAGTGAGATGGCTTTATAGGAGTTTGATGAATCTCCCAGCAAATTTTCAAGCTACTATTATTGGGGGCCATCTTGAGAAAGGTTCTCTGCAGAAACCCCTGCATTTTTCTATCTCCAGGACCCTGTGACCATTTTACCACACTTACCATCTTACCAAGTGTCCACCTTCTGAGGCAGTCTTGGCTTGGAGAAGTAACTGACACAATCTCAGTGAGAGTTCTATGCTGTGGATGATACTGACTGCAATGCAGAGAGGAACAGAAGGTACTTCCCTGTAAAACTGGTGATTCAGGGAAGCTTCCCTCTGAGTCATATGTGGTTTCTCAGGGGGATCCCCAAATCCAAAGGCACCAAGATTGAAGGCAACAGATCTCATGGATCATGTCCCATCCCCAACACAGATCTTGTGTTTCCAACCCTCAGAGGCATACAGGGACATAATGAAGCACTAATGTTTGCCCTTACCCCAGAGCATACAGCCTAAAAATCTCCAGAGGGAATTTTGGCCTGCAGTGCTCCATATTCTGATCCACTGTGCAATACAGTTGAGTGGAATTTCAATCAACTACGTTCAGCCACAAATCACTCCTGTTAGTCACCGGGTAGTCAACATAACTGAAAATTCACGGGCTAAAAATCCCTCTCCATTGTCCTATCCATTGCTCTGTCCACAGAGCCTAAGAAGACTCCAGGGGAAGAGAAGCTTTGATTGGCAAATGTCATGATCATTATGATCATTTGCCCTCATCCCTCACTTGAGCACCTCATGGGGAATGACATTCTTTTTGTCTTTTTCTCTTCTATTTATTTTTTTTCTTTTTTTCATGTTCTCTCCCCTGCTCCTTTTCATAAGGTTTTTTAAAAAATATTTATTTTACATTTTTCACTCTATGTGTTGCTGTTGGACTTTAACTATTTATTCTTAAAATTCTTTGTCATGCTAGAGATCAAATCTGGGGAAGGAGCTATACTACTAATTTACACACCCCAACACAGCTGAGAGTAATTGTACCCAGATATAGTTGCAACCCAGTCCCACACAAATCATGGTGAATATTTTGAGAAAAAAAGATGAAGAAAGAAAGAAAGAATAAAGGATCTCAGACTTTTACTTGTCCCCAGGTAGGTGTACCAGGGGAGCATCTCTGAGGTCCCACTCCCAGGAAGATACTCCTACAGTGACAGCAGAAAAAAATAACAAAAATATTGTGTATACCAGACTTGTGAAATTCCTATTGGTCACACCTACACTTTGATAGATCCCACATCATTGACAAGGCTGAATGTGATTGCCATGTGGGTGGTGTGATCTCAGCCCCTACCTTTTCTCATGAAATGCCATCAATTACACCAGTGTCTGAAGAGAGGGTAGGAGCTTCAGGCCCTTTACCACATTTGAAGGCTTGGAGCAACCAATATCAGAATCACTTCCAAGTAACAAAGCCAATGTCAGTAGTTCCTGTGAAAACCCTATAATCACATAGGAGCTTTCTCTACCATAAAAGTAATTGCAAGGGTGCACCTCACATACTCTGTCTACATCATACTTGCCTGCATTATCAAAAGGCCTTCATAATCAAAATCAAATTCTAATATAATAGACACTGTAGCCAAACCCATTAATCACAGCCAAAGAAGCCACATGGAAATTATACTATGGAGTCCAATACCATAGAAACTGAGCATTACAGAACAAACTGAAACCCTAAGACAATTGTCAAGAAAAAGGCATTTACTATCAAGGCCATCAAATAAATGTGAAAGAGCTATGCAGACCAACAGATGCATAAATCGCAATATATAAACACAAGTAAATTGAAAACCAAGATGAGAGATCCTAAAATTCATAGCTGCCTACTAATAAATTCCAATGACATTAAGGTGGATTAATATTATATAAATAATTTGAAAGAATGATTTTGAAAATTTCAATAAATGTAAGATAAAGAGCTCAGTAAATTAAGGAAGACAACACATAACATGAATGAGAAACTCAATAAAGAGATTTTGAAAAAGGAACCAAACAGAAATCTTGGAAATAAAATTTCAACTAGATAAAAAAAAAAAAAAAAACTTAGTTGAAAGCATCAACAACAGAAAGAATACTGGAGTTTGAAAACAAGTCTTTTGAAATATTACATTCAGACAGATATAAAGTAATTGAATACCTGAATAAATGAACAGACCACACAAGATCTCTAAAATAAAAAGATCAAATAACTGTACAATTGGCATGCTCAAGAAAGAGAGCTACACGTTAAGAATACATAAAGCTTATTCAAATAAAATAATAGTAGAAAATTTCAAAAATCTAGAAAAAAAATTATTGTCATCCAGATATAGACTGCATTTAGAATCCCTAGTAAGTATGTCCAGAAAAGAACCTCTCCTTGCCATATAGAGCTAACTGGCCAAAAGTATACAACAAAAAAGAATATTAAGAGTTGCAAGAGAAATAAATCAAGTCACATTTAAAGGCAAAGCCATTAAACTAATAACATATTTTTCATCAGAAACCCTGAAGGTCATGAGGATATGGAATGATATCTTTCAAGTCCTAAAAGAAAACAACTGCCAATCAAGCTTACTATACTCAAAGGCTACTCCTCAGATTCAAAGAAGAAATAAAGACATTCCAAGTTAAGAATAAACTAAGGGAATTCATAATCATTAGAGGAGCATTACAGAAGATGCTTAAGGGTGTACTACACCCAGAAGAGCAAGAATGATAACAACATAATGAGGAAATGTGAAGGAATAAAGTCTATTAGAAGAGTAGACACACAAATGAAAAGCAGAAGTCTCAAACGTTCTCAACACCATAAACCATCAAACTTCTAAGAATAAATTTCAAATAATAAATTCTGAATATAAACAAACATAGTTTTCCAATTAAAAGGCAAAGACTAGCTGAAAGGATTACAAATAAAAACCCAACAATATACTCCCCACAAGAAACTCACCTCACCTGCAAAGTCATGTACTGACTGAAAGTAAAAGAACAGAAAAAAGTTATTCCAAGATAATGGAATATGGAAGCCATCAGGAGAAGCTTCACTTACATTTGACAATATAGACCTAAAGCCATAATCAGACTTAAAGCCAAAATTATAAAAAACAAAGAAGGTCACCATATATTAATCAAGGGAACAATACATCAAGAAGAAATAAAAATTATAAATGTATATGTATATATAAATTCATGTTTACAATTAGAAATACAACAAGAACATCTATTTTAGTCAGTTTTTTCACTGTTGTGTCTAAAAGTTCTGACCAGAACAATTTTAGGAGAGGAAAAGATTATTTGAGGGCTCGTAGTTTCAGAGGTCTCAGTCCATAGAAAGCAGGCTTCATTCCTTGGGGCTCCAGGTGAGGCAGAACACCATGGTAAAAGAGTGTGGCAGAGGAAAGGGGCTCACATGATGATCAAGAAACAGAGAGAGAGACTTCACTGGCCAGATACAAAATATATACCCCCAAAGCCATGCCCCCAATGACCCACCTCCTCCAGTGACACCTTACCCACCTTCAGTTGCCACTCAGTTAATTTCCATCAAGGGGTTGATTCACTGATTGTGTTAAAGACTCTCACAACCCAGTCATTTCTCCTCTAAACCTTTTTGCATTGTTTCACACATAAGCTTTTAGGAGACACATCACATC
The DNA here is from genome assembly GCF_047511675.1 of Marmota flaviventris. NCBI lineage: Eukaryota > Metazoa > Chordata > Mammalia > Rodentia > Sciuridae > Marmota > Marmota flaviventris. The sequence goes on from NC_092505.1 coordinate 23,824,794, forward strand.
CAAACCATAACAAAATCCTGTTTTATATTTTATAAAATAAGACATAAAGAGAGAAATAGGGCCCAAAACAACAATAGTTGATGACTTACTTCATTAACTTGCTCTCCCAAAAGATAGATCACTAGCCCCCCCCAAAAAAATCAACAGAGAAATATAACAATTGAAGTATAGTACCCCAAAAAATAGACTTTGCAGATATTTACAGAATATTTCATAAAACAGCTACAGAATACATATTCTTTTCATAAGTGCATAGGACTTTTTCTAAAATGGGTCACAAAGGAAGTCTTACTTTTAAAAAATATTGAAATAGTGGCTTGCATCTTCTCTGATCACAATGCAACAGAACTAGAAATTGAGAGCAGAAAATGTCAGAAATCATACAAATATATGCAGAATAAACAGCACCCTTTTAAATTAACAGTGAAGAAATCATAGAAACAATCTAAAAAATCCTTAAATCAAATGGAAATGGAAAAACATGCAAAAGCCTTTGAGATACATCAAAAGAAGTTCTAAGAAGGAAGTTTATAGTAATTAGTACCCACATAAGAAATAGGGAGATTCCAAATAACCTACTGATGCATATCAAGACCTTAGAAAAACAAACACAAACCAAAACCCAAGTCATTAGAAATCAGTGTAAGGAAAGATACAATAGAGATCAGAGAAGAAATAAATGTAATAGAGACTGAAAGAATAATACAAAGGATCAATAAGCAAAAAGTTGGTTCTTTGAAAAAATAAGCAAACCTGACAAGTCTTTAGCTAAATAGAAGAATCAAATAAAATGCATGATGAAAAAAGAAAGACATTACAAGAAATATCACTGAATTTCAAAGAAACATCAGTGAATATTTTGAAAATTTCTATCAATAAAGTAGAAAATCCAGAAGAAATTTAGGGGCTGGGGATGTGGCTCAAGCGGTAACGCATTCGCCTGGCATGCGCGGGGTGCTGGGTTCGATCCTCAGCACCACATAAAAATAAAAAACAAAGATGTATCCACCGAAAACTGAAAAATAAATATTAAAAATATGTAAATCAATGGATGTGTAACTGATGTGATTCTGCAATCTGTATACGGGGTAAAAATGGGAGTTCATAACCCACTTGAATCAAAGTGTGAAATATGATATATCAAGAACTATGTAATGTTTTGAACAACCAACAATAAAAATTACAAAAAAAAATTATCTATCTCTTCTCTCTCTCTCTCTCTCTCTCTATCTTTAAAAAAATCACATAATCATCTTAACAGAGGCAGAAAAAACTTTTGATATAATTCAACATCCCTTTATATTAAAAATTCTGAGTAAATTATGTATAGAAGGATCATACCTCAACACAATAAAGACTATAAATAACAAATCCTGAGTCAATATCATATGAATATAGAAAAATTGAAAGAATTTCCTCTAAGTTCAGGACAAGACAATAGTGTTCATTATCACCACTCTTATTCAATATAGTACCAAAAGTTTTAGGCACAGCAATTAGGCAAGACTCACCATTATTATTCAACATAGTACTAAAACTTTGAGGCAGAGAAGTTGATCAAAAGAATGAAACAAAGGCATATAAGTGGGAAAGTAGAAATTCAAATTGTTCCTGTTTGCAGATTGTATTATTTTTTATACATAGATACCAAAATACTTTTAGAACTGATGAAGAAATTCAGTAAAGCAGTAGAATACAAAATGAATATATAAAAATCAGTGGTTTTTCTGTATACCAATAATAAACTTGATAAGAAGGAAATCAGGAAAGTAATTCCATTCATAATAGCCACAAAAATAAGTAAGTTAATAAATTAATAAGGATATGAAAGAACTTTTTGATGAAAATTATAATAACTGCAAAAATTAACATGAGAAGACACTAGAAGATTAGAAAACATCCCATATTCATGGATTAAGATAATCAATATTGTTTAAATGAACCACACTACACAAAATCATTTCCAAATTCATTAAACTTTTCATCAAAATACTAGTGATATTCTTTACAGAACCAGAAAAAAAAATCCCAAAATATGAAAGCGCCAAAGAACCTGAATAGCCAAAGCAACTCTGAGCAAAAGGTGGAGCACTGGAGGCATCACAATACCTGATTCCAAAGCATACTGTAGAGCTACAACAACAAATAAATATGGTATTGACATAAAACCACATAGATAAGACTAATTAAAACAGAGGATCCTGAAATAAATCCATGATTCTACAGCCAACTGACTCTCAACTAAATTGCCAAAAGCATACATTGGAAAAAAGACAGCCTCTTCAATGAATTCTATTGGAAAAATTGGATATCTGCAAATGGACAATTGAAACCAGACCCTGTCTTTCACCCTGTGGGGGAGGGGATCTATTCAAAATGGATTAAATACCTTCATGTAAGACATGAAACTCTGAAACTACTTGAAGAGAACATAGGGGAAACACTTCAAGATATTAACACAGACGGTGATTTCCTGGATAGGAATAACTCAGAAAACAAAATTGAGAATTTGCAAATGGGATGGAAATGGGATTGTATCAAATTAAAAAGCTCTCACACAGCAAAGGAAACAACCAAGAGAGTGAAGACACAACCTATAGAATGGGGAAAAAAATTTTCCCAGCTATTCTTCTGACAGAGGGTTAATATTCAGAATATATAAAGAACTCAAAAAACTTACCAACATAAAAATAACAATCTAAAAATAATTGGAAAAATGATCTGAATAGACATTTATCAAACAAGGAAATATAAATGGCCAATAAATATATGGAAAGATGCTCAATGTCTTTAGCCATAAAAGTAATGCAAATAAAATTACAATGAGATTTCATATCACTTCAACTAGAATTGCTATCATCAAACCAAAAAAGTAACAAATGTTGGCAAGGGCATGGAGAAAAAGGAAGTCTTATACACTGTTGGTGAAAATATAAATTAGTATAGCCACTAAGAAAAACCATATTAATATTTCTCAATAAACTAAAAAGAGAATTAACCACATGATCCAGTTATCTATCCACTCCTGGGTATGCATCTGAAAAAAATAAAGTCAGCTTACTAAAGAAATACCTGTATACCCACATTTATGTAGCAATATTCACAATAGTTCATACGTGGAATAGGAATAGGTGCCTGTTAACAGATGAATGGATAAATAAAATATGGTATCTAAACACTATGGAGTATTACTAAATCATAAAGAAAAATTAAACCCTGACATTTTCAGGAAAATGAATGGCCCGGGAGGATATCCTGTTAAGCAAAATAAGCCAGACCCAGAAAGAGAAGCATTGCATGTTTTCTCTCACACATGGAAATTAAGAAGAAAAAAGAAGAAGATGACAACAAACCTAAAAGTAGAAGACTGACTATTAGGTACTGGGATGAGAACAAGGTGATAGGGGACACAGGGCACTGGGGAGAATAGAAGAATGGTGAGTGGACATGAATAATATATAATACGGGCATGTGTGGAAATGTCACTGTGCATCACATTAATTTTTACAATCAACATGTGTTAATAACTATAATTGTTTTAAAACAACCAAATAAAAATAAAAATTATACAGAATAATATATAATATGCTGATATTAATGTTTTCTAAAATAGGAAAAAATATCCTCTATATGCTTGTACAAGTATTCATTTATTACTAATCCTCTGAAAGAAAGCATAAGAAACTGCCTACAGTGGTTGCTTTGGAGGAAGAAAAATAGGATCTAGAGTCAGCACTGGGAGATTTTCCTTTCACTGAATAAATATATTTTTGTATTTTTTGAATTTGACAACATGTAAACATAACATGTAAACATCATAGTTCAATAAGTAACTGAATGAAATGAAAAATAAATAAACAAATATGTAAGTAAATGGGATAAATAGAAGTCTTCTTTGAGAACACAGTTATACCTATCCCAAATCGGAGCAAAAAACATTTGCCAAGCTGGTGTTTTGGAGTAATATCATGTGTTCTTTCACAATTTGACTTTGTGCTCTTGTCAGCTAATTTAAAGAACAGACCTTTTTTCAAACAGATCAGTTTTCACCTGTTACTATGGCCAGTCCATTTTGGCTACTCATGCTCTGCTCCGCGGTGTGTTGAATGATTGATTTCATTGTTATTTTAAGAATGGCTATTTTTTCCCAGGAATCAGCCTTGTGGACACTCAGGCTTTCTAAAACTATTTTTTTTTTTATCCACATAGATCAAGTCTACTTTATTTAAAGCATAAAAACATCTCAGACTATTTCAATGTCCATTTCGTTAGACAGGAGCTATTTTAATCAAGCACAAAGGCAGAGAAAAGATGGAGTCAGTCCTGCCAGTCACCCTTGTGAATGACAGTGAGTACTAAGAATAATAACAAAAACAACAACTAGTATTTATTGAAACTTTTTATCTTCCAGACATGGTAAAAAGTGTTTTGCAAAACTTATTTAGTCACTAGAATAACCTTCTATAAAAAATAGCAGGTCTCACTCCAAAGTTCCTGTTAATGCAAAAATATTCACATGGAAAAAAAATGATTAGATTATGAGAGCTGTAATCTAATTGATCCATCCTGGTTTGAATGAACAGACGGGATGGTAACTGCAGGAGGTGGGTCACTGGAGACATGCCCTGGAAGGGCATCAAGCAGCTTTCCTCCACTGGGCCCTTCGCCTGTTATGTGCTGCCTCAATGGAGTCTAGAGCAATGAGTCAGCCATCTATGGACTGAGACCTCTGAAACCATGAGCCCCAAATAAACTTGCCCTCCTCTAATTTGTTCTTGTTGGGTATTTTGTTCAAAGTGAAGAAAACGCTGACTAAAACACAACTTTACCAATGAGCAAACTGAAGTTTATAGACGTTAAGTGAACATATGCATTATATACTACTCACTTATGGCTAGGATCTCATAAAATAGAAACCAAAACTGGAAAAGAAGCTGCCATTTCATACAGAGATATCAATTTTTTTGTATATCACTTTGCTGCAGTGCAATTCTTTGTAGAAAGACACTTCTTGGCCTTCCAAAATAAGTTTTTCTTAAATATATCTATCATAGAGAGATAGTCGCTGTTAGGATTCTTGGTGTGTGTGCATTCAATATATATATATTGCATTATAACTGCCAGGCATCATTCATCAGCCACATTCCAGGAACATCACACCATTTCTATGTTATCAGAAACTTATCTGAATATGATTTTCCCAAGGATAAGTGGCCCATGGGGAGAATATGATAAAAGTCCTCCTGCAGAGGATTTCTAATGGGTTTCTACTTCTGCCTAAACTGCTTTAGTTGAGGCTCTATTGAAGGTAAGGCAATGCCAGATGATCTGTGAGGGTCCATCCAAGTGTCAAGCTCTGTTACAGAGATGGTAACATTCTGAAGAACTCAAGACCTTTCAGCATCTATTATTCAAATCCATGGAATTTCCTCTGGCACTGTGGCATCACACTTTCCTCTTGATTACATTATTCACTTCCATCCTTCCCTCCAGCCCCCACTGCATGCCCTTCTATTACAATGCATTTTGAACAGATGTTGCCAGAAAGAATAGTTCCTGAAAATTAATGAAGCTTGTCATGGAAAATGTTAATTTAGAATTGGAATTACAGGGCAATAGGCCAAAGCAATTCCATAAAGCAATTCCATAAATGGTACATGATTTTAAAAAAAAAACTCCTTTTTCAGACTTTTAGTAAGTGTTAATAAGGGATCTAATATTATTAAAATAAAAATTATTTTTCTTAATATTTAGAAGGTAGAACTTTATTAAAATAAACCTACCATTATTTTCTTTTTATAATTAAGTAAACTTCCTTTAATAGAAATTTTCATGCAGTATATACATCAAGTGACAAGAAAACAAATCAATATATGAGATTTATTTAATTTAAATATATTTCAGATAGCTTTATATATATATTATATATTATATATCATGTGGATAAATATGGCTCTATATGGAAGTAGATAACATTAAACTATGAAGTGGGTCTAAATTATTTAAATAAAGAATATGCTTCACTTAGATTTTAGGGGATTTAAAGAACTACAGTCTCACAAATATATAGTAAATTCCATATCAGTACCATTTCTAAGAATGGGAATAATAAGATAATTCTACAAATAAGGTATGAATACGTATGTAATATGTGAATTTAAGAAGATATATATGTGAGATGATGATATATGGAAGTATATATTTATATAGAAATTGCACATCTTATTGATTCTCTTACTGAATATTGAATTCTCCTCATACCCTGTTCTCCTTACAATATCACTTATGCCTTCTAAAATTACAATTGTCATGTCTTAGTTTAGACTTCTATAACAAGTATTCCATAGACTGAGTGACTTAAACAACAAACACTTATTTCTCACAGTTATAGATGCTAGAAATTCTGAGACCAAGTTACCACCAGATCCAGGGTATGATTAGGGTCTACTTTCTTTTTTGCAGATGGCCAACTTTTCTTTGTATCATCCCATAGTGGAGAGCAGAGAGAGAGGAGACTTGTAGTCTCTTCCTATAAGGATGCTAATCCCATCCACAATAGCTCTACTTAAGACTTAATAACAGACCAAAGCCTCCATTCTAATGTACCATCATTTTAGGGGTTAGGCTTTCAAATATATGTAGTTTGGAGGAACACAAATATTCAGTCCATAACATCATAAATATATTGTTTATTGGCTGTCTCTTTTCCATTAGAATGCATGATCTATGTAAATGAAATCTTCTGAAAAACTCTATTACATGAACTTTTGAACACATGCCAGAGCAGTCAGAATAGTATAATGAACCCCTATGTACTCATTACCCAACTTATAAAATTATCAAATTTTGTGTACACACACTGTAACTCCGTAAGATAGTGATTGTAAAACATGTAACTGTAAGTGATAGCATTACACATCAACAAAATTAACAACAATATCTTAACATCAACTATTTAATCGGCATTCTAAATTCATTATTTACATTGCTTATTATTTTTACAATTGTTTGTTTGAATATGGATCCAAATAAGGAATTGTCATTAAAAGAAAAGAAATACAAGACAATGAATATTAAGATATGCTTATTACTAGGCAAAGTAGGGAAAACTTGATCCAACCCGGAGAACCTAGATTCTGTGGAATAGGAACTTCAGAGTAACTGATAAAGTATATTCAAACCATTAGTTGAAGTATTGAGAATTAAGTCTTGTACAGGAATGTCCAAAACTACAAAAGTCCCTTTGAAAACTGTCATCCAGACCAAACGCAAGGGTGAGGGTAGAGGCAATGCAAAATCCTCAAAATATTATAAGGAAAATTATTGGTCTTTCAAAACAGCTCTTCGCTCATTAATGTAGGACTAGACTGAATAAAGGCAGGTTGCTGCTCTGTCCCCAACTCCCACTTCCAGTTCCCTTAATTGAATATGGATTGTGCCGCTGAATCACAGACTCCTGACAGTCACAGGTTCTTCTTGTTATATCTATTTCTCCAAGAAGTTATGGTCCCACCTACATAGCACTATCCAACTTCTTCCATCTTGCATACTCTGGATCATGTAGTAGGCAAGTCTTTATACTTGCTCAGAGTTCAAGGAAATTTTCTTTACTAAAACATTGTAATTGCTTGAGTTGTCCGTTCTAAGTTCCCACTTCATCTCTCTGGCTTTATTTATTTTTAACTTATAATTTACTTGTTGAGTTCTATACAGTACTTTACAGAATAGATTTTCCTGATTATTTCCCTGTGAGAGTATATCATGGTTCTTGGTTGCCTGTTTTTCTTACAGATTGATGGTAAGTCCTAGAGGCTTGATCAAATTCAATTTCTTGATCAAACTCAAGTTCAATTTCATTTTTGGCAAGGTCAGTTATATGTATAGTGCTTTTTCTTCAGTCAAGCTATCTCATTATCTTTCTTTTATTTAATATATTAACAGTGTTCGATGATTGGTTCCTTGATGGACTACTTCATTAGGAGAGTTAAATAATGATATCATTCTTCTTACCATCACTTCTTTTTTATTGATTTAATACACATATATACAGAAACTTCCCCTCAAATAGTTGATGGCACAAGGAAAATTTATTTCATTTTATTTTAGTAATTTGGGACTGTAATGAAACAGAGGGTTAAGAACCACTCTAATGAGTGCTTTCAGAAAACAAAGAAATGTCTTTCAAATTCAAGCATCTCTCTATGCTGTGATCCTCATTTACAATTACTAGCAACCTCATCTTCCTGATTGTAGTTTTGCATCCATGCTGTTCTCTCACTATAATCAATTTGTTCTTCCACATGCATAAGTAATATCTCGTGGTCTCTCCATTTTTAATCTTTTCTTTTCCAGTTTTGTTTTTGGTTCATTGTAGTTGTACATAGTGATGTACACAGGTATTTGTTTTTATATATTCATATATGCCCACAATATCATAATAACAATATCATTTGGCCAAATTGGAAAAAGTTATTTTAAAAAGTAGTTTAAATGTTTAATTCTTCCCTCTTATTTAGCAGGTTTTAAGATGGATTAATTCCATGACATTGCTCAAAATACAACTGCAGTGAGCATTATTCTGAGAGATCTTCAATAAATCTCTCCCTAATGTAAGCCCTTCCCCAGGGTAGGGCCTGTAAATATGATGGAATGTCATGAATTGAAATGACTTTAATCACAGTAGAGATTATCCTAGTTATTCTTACTTAATCAGGTGATAAACTAATATTTAAAAGAAAGACTGAAACTTCCAGAAAGATATTTTCTTCCTTGCTTTTTTATCATGAATACAGAAAGAAATCCATAAACCAATAATAATAGCTTTATATTTTTTACCTAAGCAGATACTATTAGAGTTTTTCTTTATTTTTGTAATGGCTTTGAATTACTCTCTAGTGTCATTTGATTTCAGCTGGAAGGATTCTATCACTTCTTGTCACTTGCTAATGAGTCTCTGTTTTTTTTTTAATTGGGAAATATGTTGCTTTATCCTTTTGCTTTTGATGGGTAATTTTGCTAGATATAAAATTATTCATTCACAGGATTCCTTTTTCTTCTCCTTTCTGCTTTTAAAATATTTCCTGTCCCTGCCTACTGGTTTCTATAACTTCTGTTGCAAAAATCATTCATTATTGTTACTGAAAATTCCTTATATGTTATGAATCATTTCCCTCTAATTCTTTCAATATTTCCTCTTTGTTTTGTCTTTCAGTGGCTGGATTATAATGTGTTTTGGTGTTTGAATCTTTAGGCTTATTCTACTTCGAGTTTTTGGAGACTTTTGAATGTGTAAACCACATCTTTCACAAAATTTAGGAAGTTTTTAGCCATTATTTCTTCAGTTTCTCTTTCTGCCACTTCCTCTCCTTTCCTTCGGAACTCCCATCAGATATATACTGGTCGGCTTGAGGGTGTCCACAGATCTGTTAGTAGCTGTTCATTCTTACTTCATTCCTTTTTCTTCCTGCTACTCAGACTGGGCAGTCTCAATTGTTTTATCCTCAACTTCTTTTTTATTTTTTCTGGCTGCTCAAAGCTGTAGTTGAAATCTTCCACTGCATTTTTCATGCTGGCTATTTTATTTGCAGTGCCAGAATTTCCATTTTGTCTCTTCCTTTTATAACTTACATATATTTGTTGATATTTCCTATAGAACGAGGTATCATTATCCTGGTTTCCTTTAGTTCATTCCCCATGGAGTCCTTCAGCTTTTTAAGCATACTTAAGAGAGATTAGAATAAACCATGAGTTTTCTCAAAGACAATTTCTATTGCTTTCTTTGAACAGGTTATACTTTCTTGTTTTTACACATGTCTCAATATTTTATGTTGAAAAATGGGCATTTCAAGTATTATGAGGAACTGTGAAAAATCAGAGTCTCCTTTTCCCCCAGTGTTTGCTGTTTTTGCTTAATGTGGGTTCTAGTTGTTTACTTGTTTGCTTAACTATTTTTGTAAAAACTGTATTCTTTGACATGTAAAATTAATGAAGATTATTTTCCTTAGCTTTGAGATCAGCAGTTATCTCCTTAAAAAAAAAAAAAAAAAAATATATATATATATATATATATATATATATATATATATATATATATATATATATATATATTTCCTAGTCTTTATACATTGTCTCTGTGTTGGGGACTCCTTGAGAGCTTAGGCAGGCCATTTATGACTCTACCTTAACTTCCACCTTTTGTTTATATAGTCCAAAAAGTCAGACAGAGTCAAAAGCTCAGGATCTTCTCAATTATTTCCTGAGTGCATCTTCAGCTTAAGTATGTACAATCCTTCTAGTTCTCTAATATACACCAAAGCTTTTCAAAGCCCTTACTCCATTATGCCTTTCCCTCCCCAGTGTATTCTTTCATAAGTTTTTTGATGCATCCTCTACTTGCACCATCTTTTATCCCTTGTCTCAAGTGTTTGTAGTCAATGTATTTTCATTTACATGATTTTGACACAACACCAGGAAGCCACTGCTCCAGCCCTGGCAAACTTCCAAGTCAGGCAAAACAAGGGCAAGTCCCTGTGCCTATTTCTCAAGGAACTATCAAACAAATCAAAACTCACTTTTTTTTTCAGCTTTTAATATTTACACAATTATGTAAGAAGATGAATTGCATTACCTTGTCTGGTACCAGGAAGTCTCAGCAAAAAGATGCACGGTCATCCCCAGTGCTACTGTCAAACTGGGAGTGGCAGATGGGCTGCAGATAAGTTAAAATACCACACAACACTTGCTAACTAAAGTTTACCAATTTCTTTCTTCATTAAGCATTCCTGTAGCTTTTCTGGGTTTTTTTTTTTAATTTGATTAAAAGCTTTGAAAACTGGGGTTTGTTTCTGAAATTAATCATTGTTTTTAATGGGAGAATGACATTTTGTAGTTCTCTACTCTAACATTTTTTGTGACAACATTTTGTTCTCAAAGAATGTAAGCTGCCATATGCCCCCCTCTAAGTATTCTAAGTATATATCAAGGGCCTGAGAATGGTCCCCAGTAATTAAAAGAAATACCTAAACATCAGTTAGCTAGAATATCATACAGCCACAAGGAAATAAAGTCTTCCAATATAATTTAAGCTTAGGAGAAGATGTTAGGCTTCAGATAAGAGCCAGTCGTAGCCAACACAGATGAAAACAGCTCTGACACCTCAATTTCAGCTTTACGAGGTCAAGAGCAAACCAAGTTTTGCCTAAATTATGACCCATTAGAAATAATAAATAATGCTATTTTAAACCACAGTGTATGTAATTGGTTATCCAATACATAGAGCTAGAAATTTACCTCAGTGATTGACATAATTTCATAATTGTATTATCAATTCTTAGAATTAAATACATTTTATGTGTTTCAATTTATTTTAATTATTTTCCTTACTGATATTTAAATTCTTTCATCTTTTGGCCAACCTTAGTATATTCACATTGGCTTCTAAATATTAGTGACACATGCTATTAGATTCCTTTCTTTCTGACATGACCTGTGGTTCCAGGTTTGTTTTGCACATTTTTCACTCTAGATACACATAGCAGGGTAATTTCAAGGTTTTAACATATATCAGTACCTCTTTCCTATTTTTATTGCTCATAGTTAATCCTTTGAATGGATATACCATATTCTGTCTACATATATATCAGTTGATGGGAATTTTTCCTGTTTTAATTTTTTAACTATTATGAAAAATACTGCTATACATATCCCTGTAGAGGGTTGCATGTGGATTCAAGTATTCAATTATTTTCACTAATACTTAGGAATTAAATTGCTGAATCACACAATAACTCTGTTAATAATTTGTGGAACTGCCAAACTATATTCCAAAACAAATCAAACATTTTACAATCCTATCCCTCACAATGTATGAGGGGTCCAATTTCTCCATATCCTCACCAACATTTGTTATTGTGAAGCAGGTTCACTGCACACTGGTCACCAATTTGTGTCAGTCCATGGATATAGAACACTCAAACACACAAGTTGCATGAAGTAGATTTATTACTAAGAGATAGGTGGTAAGGGACCATAGAAGCCTAGGCTTCAGTGTGAGCTGGTCCCTCAATAATCAAGAAAATTGCCCAGAGCAAATAGAACTTCAGTTGCATGTACTCCACTTACACTCCACAAAATTACTAGGTTAAATTATTGAGGACATCTTGTTGGTTGGGGGTATGGAAACTGGAAAAGATACAAGGATATTCTGAATGTTAGGATGTCACAAAACCAGCATATTTTACAGTAATTCTTGAGAACTACACTTAAGAAATGGGAGAATCAGGTTGGCCCAATCCTATCCAGAGAATAACCTGCAGTTATTTTTTGTCCTTTTTTATTTTAGTCATCCTAGTTTGGTATGAAATGGTATCTCATGGTTTGGGCTTGCATTTCTATAATGGCTGAAAATATTGAACTTTTCATTTGCTTATTCTTCTTTTCCTGTCTTCTAGGGAATGCTCAGAGTCTTGTTCACTCTTAATTGGATTGTTATTTTGTTGTTGAGTTTTATAGTTCTTTAGATATTCTGGACATGAGTCTATCATCCGACACAAATTTTGCTCCAAATTTGCAAATATTTTCTCTAGTTCTGTGGGCTGTCTTTTTACTTTCTTGATAATGTCCTTATTAGAACAAAATGTTTTAAATTTATGAAGTCAAATTTATTGCGTGTGTGTGTGTGTGTGTGTGTTTGTGTGTGGGCATGCATGGCATCTAAGAGGACAGTATGCAATCTAAGAGCACAAATATGTATTCCTATGTTCTAACACTTTTACAATTTTAGTTCTTACTGTTAAACTTGTGTAGTATTGAGTTTTATATCACTCTGTCAAAATTCCTGAGATTTAGAAACTCATAAGAAGAAAAAGGTTATTTTGACTCACAGTTTTGGAGATTTCAGTCTATGACTGACTGGCCCTGTTGCCTTGGCCTAGGGTGGTAAATCATCGCAGGAGCAGTAAATGGGACAAAGCCATTCACCTCATGAACAAGAACGAAAAGAAAGTGGTAGAGTCGCACTATCCCCTTTGGGGGCACACCGCCAATGACTGGAAGACCTCTCACTAAGTCCCCCCTCTTAAAGCTTCTACTACCTCCCCAGAGCACCAAACTGAAGACTAAGCCTTTAACATATTAGTCTTTGGGGAATGTTCCAAATCCAACTGTAGCAGTACATAATTCATTTTAAGTTTTTTTTTTTCTTTTGGCAAAGTGGGGATAAAATTCACAAGCTTGGGCAAAAAACTTCATTTTTTTGGCATGGAACATCCTGTAATCTGGGCACTTTGTCGAAAAAAACTATTCCTTCTATTGAATTCTCTTAGCATTCTTGTCAAAATATTAAGTAAGCATAAATGTAAGGGTATAACTCTCAACTATAATTGTATCTATATGTCTATACTTATGCCAATACTACACTCTCTTGATTAATATTAGCTAGCCAATTCTTCCCCCCCCCAAAAAAAATTAAAAGGCCTTCTAAGATTTTAATAGGAATTATGTTGAATCTCTAAATTGGATTAGGGTATATTTTTACCTTAAAATGCTATCTTCTGATATATGAAGATAGATACCTTAGATACCTGGGGGGGGGGGAAGAACAACTGAAAAGACTCCTGAAGGAGACCTTTAAAGCATTCTTTTGCACAAGTCCATGCTGCCTGTGAGACACTCCCATAAGCAGACTTATACGTGAAAGAGTTGGGCTACTTATTGTGTTACTCTGTCAGACAGATGCCTTCGGTGTCAACCCTTAAGCCTTCAACATTAAAATCCAATTGTCTACCTCAGTAATCTCATAAGGAAAACAAAATAAACATGAAAATAAAATTTTGTAAATTTGTACATACATAAATTCGAACATACAGCTCTGATGTTGCTTTATGTCAAACAGTAAACATAAAGTGATTAATGAAACCACTTTAAATTGACAGACACCTTAAACTTGGTAAATGAATAAGCCTTTAATGGAAACATTGCTGTTAGAGATGACAGGAAATGTACATTTATGTGATTAATGCATTTTCTAAATATTCAGCCACTAGCTGTTATATGCTTTATTTCTAATATAGCTGTACCATTCCTTTGTAAACTACCCTCATTCCTAGGCTGTTTTCAACTGTGTTCTATTCTTTGGTGATGTTACCACTATATCCATATTGATGTAGTAGACCTCTTTGGCATTGACAGAATGCATTAATATAACAAAAATGGAGGAGAAATGTGTTGGTGAGTTTTATCATAGTTTTTGAGTTGATAGATTTGGCACAGTCTTCTAATTAGCCACTCAAGCACACTGAGGCTTTCTTCCAGAAAATGGTGCAACAATATGCTAACTTTCTATTTAAACTGCCCAAATTAATTATCTTCCTTCAGTAGAAAACCCATATTTTACAAGAATTTAATGTAGCATATGGACTTTATCCAGTGACTATAAGAAAGTATATGATATTAAAAGATATTAAAAGACTAGAAAGAATGTATGCCCACTTGTAGTTCTAAAAGCATCTTATATATTATTATGTTTGGAATTTAAAACAAACACATCAATAAAAATGGGAAAAGAATCATTTTAGTTGAAACAGTTTTAGCATTCTGTAACTTCAGGGTTATTAACATAAAATTAAATTCTTCATAAATGGAGATTGAAATAATAATTTGTAGTAAATTTAAGATGATAGCTGCTCTTTAAAGGCTATAATTCATGTGGATTAACACAGCATTCATTTATTTAGCATAGATGATAGATGACTGATTGATAGATGGATAGATAGACCAACCATTTACTAAGTACTTAGAACTGGCAATAAAAACCTACATTCATGGAATTTATACTTTGAAGGATGGAATAAAGGAACAATAAATGAGAAAAATATTAAGTAATGATCAACACTATGTAATTAATAAAATTAAATGGTAATGTTAAATAGTGTTACATTCAATTGTGTGGTTAGGAAGACCACTCTGAAAAGTGTTCTTTAAGCTTGTTTCTGAATATTAATAAAAGGATATAAATATTAGGGAGATGATCATTCCAGTCTAATGGCTTCAAGGTAGAAATTCATGAAAATAAATTAAGTCTAATGTGGTTGCAGTGTGGTATGCAAGAGAAAAAGTTGTAAGAGACTATTTGGAAAAGTAAAGATAGGCAAGTGAGATTGATAAACCAGGAAAAGAGGTGGGTTTTATTCTAATTGTGATCAGTGGCAAGTAGAGAGTTAAAACAGGTGTGATACAATCACTCTGATTTCACAAGGAAAAAGGATTCCAGACATACATCTGTCAAAGGAAGACCACAAGGAAGGCAAATGTGTTCAAAGGATTTGGTAATGATGACAACAAAAACAAAATACAAAATAACTTGATATTTTAAACCAAAGTCATTTGGAGGAGCAAAATATTGTGGTGTTTACTGAAATGAGGAAGTTGAGTGAGGAGCAGATTTGAGGAACAAGAAAGTATGAGTTTGGGGTATGTTAAGTGGGAGATGCCTTTTTGATATTTAAGTGGAAATCTCAAGTAACCAGCTGGCTGTCAGGCTAGAATTCTGATAGAGTGAGGACTAGAATCATCTTCTAAAGATGATATTTTAAAACCCATGGAAATGGATGAGATCCCTGAGAGAAGGGACCTTGTCAAAGAACCCTAGATAACTTGAAAAGTTTGAATTTGAGAAAATTCAAAGTAGACGAACAAAAGAAAAGGCAAGTGAGTTGGGATGTGAAAAGGAGAGAATATAAGAAACAAGAAAACATTTTTATTAATGCTTTGCTAACGTGATTCCAGCATTGTAATGAAAGGTAACTGAATGACAATTGTTTGTCATGCTATTCTCCGCAAATTTGACAAAAAAAAAAAATTAAAAATTTACACTTTCACCTTGTTTTTCTTGGTTGTGCTTATAATGGAGTGTAAGTACACGTAGAAAAATGCAAGCAATTTGAATGTAGGAATTTAGATTCTTACATATAAGAGGATTGAAATGAATGGATTATCAGCCCATATTAGCCCATTATATTATCAGCCTATTCACAGAGGTCTTTTCTCAATGTTGATCAGAATAAGGTAAAAAATTTAATTAGCCCATGGACAATGTAGAAAAATATTAAAGGTGATAATTAGGTAGGTAGATGATGATGATGATAGATATATAGATAGATAGATGTATGTTTTATAAGCACATGGTCATATCCATTTTTAAAACAAGAAAGTACAAGCAATAAATAGATTCATTTTGGTTACTGATGAATGTTTTGTTTGAGTCCATGTGATCCACTATCAGGAAAGGGAACAAAACCAAGATAAAATAGGAAAGGTTTAAGAGGATGGAATTTGCAGCCTCTCTAGTTTCAGCTCACAGACTTACGAGTCAGATTAAAAATGACAAGAAAGTGGAAGAAAACTGGCTACAAAAAACAAATTAACAAGGACAATTGTTGATATTTTTTTCCCGTTTTTTTATCCCATACAAAGGGTAAGTCTGACTCTGTGTAAATCAGAAAACAACCTTGTGTTGGATACAGATTCACTTGTACATCTAATATCATCAGCACAATGTGAAACAATATTCTCAAAATCTACACCCATAGCTTCTTTTTTTTTCTTGCTCTAGTGGTTTTAGGACTATCCAAGAAGTACTAGAGATTATTTTTCACCTACTCTGTAAGGAAAATTGACCTATAGCCACTGTTGCACTTCTTGAACTGCTGAACTTCTGAATCTGTGCCAAACATAGCAGATAATTTTAGCAGATTTGGATATGTTTAGCCATTATCTACAGCATTATTAACTCAACAGCAACAAAAAACAATCTCTACCAATTCCAAATCAGGAAGTTTAATTCCAAGCTCCAACTCTGCCACAAGTGAACTGGATGACCCTCACTACCTCATTTCCATGACTCTAAATCAAGAGCACTGACTGTATGGTTCTCAAAGCTACTTCCAACACTAAAATATAGTTTTAAAAGCTACAGAAATGTCTATTCATTTCCATCACCAGTTTATGTTCTCTTGCCTCTACTCTTAATGTGTACCCTGAGTTCATGGTAGCTTTTCACAGGGAAGAGGAAAGGAAGGAAGGAAGGAAGGAAGGAAGGAAGGAAGGAAGGAAGGAAGGAAGGAAGGAAGGAGGGAGGGAGAAAGGAAGGAAGGAGGGAAGGAAGAAAGAAAGAAAGGAAAGGAAGGAAGGAAGGAAGGAAGGAAGGAAGGAAGGAAAAAAGAAGGAAAGAAGGAAGGAATTAAAATCCTCCATTTCATGTCCCAAATCTTTGACCTCTATTCCTCTGGCTTGATCCATGCTCCAGAAATCCTTCCCATTACTACTTTAACAGCTTTTAAGTCATATTACCTTTCTTTTGGGGGGGCGTACATGCCTAAATCATTTTATAAGCGTCCCCTTCCTTGCCCACAACCATGAATAGCATTGTGAACTCTGCATTACAAGCAGTCTATGACATTTGGGAGAGAAGAAGGAAGCCGAATTTAGAATCAGCCTCCAGCTAGTTAGATAACCTTGTAAGGTAAGTAAGCAGCCAGTTAATCAGCATACCACCACTTCTTGTCTACTGCCTTTCAGCCAGACTTTGGAATCTGGAACAGAGGATAGATCAGCAATTGACTGATAATGGGAACAGGCAAGAATGTGAAGGAGAAGTAAAAATGGCACAAGGAAACCTAGGAATACAGATGACTTCATTATCTTGAGAGTGGTGATATTATTACTGATATATACCTATGTCAAAGCTTATCAAATTATACACATTAAACATGTGCAGTTTATCACATCACTTATACCTCAATAATAAGGTGCTTTAAAAAAAAGTTGTGGAATTAAAAAGAAATAAAAACATATACAAAAGGAGAAGGGGGAGAGAGAATTAGGAACTAAAATTGACTACCGTACATGAAGCAAGCCAGGCTGCCTCTTCCTCATACTTGGAGAATGGGGCTGGGAAAGAGGCAGAAATTTGAAGTGAAAGATATATATGAAAGGATTCTAGGCACTTAAAAAGTACCTAGAAGTCTCAAGTCCTTATCTTGCTCAATGTTGAATATACAACTGTGTTCATAGTAACTGCTCTTTCAAGAGAGTTAGAAAGCTATGAAAGGAAACATATCATTAATGATGGAGAAGTAGAAGAGACAAGTATTAGGGGAACTTAGAGGGAGTTGTTCTGCTGTTAAGTGGTATTAGAAGCCTGTTCTATTCCTTCCTAAGTTAATTATTTAGAAAAGAATTATCAATTCCTTACAGACATGGTGTCAACCTAATTACTTGAAATATAAGACCTACTTATGTTGCATTTGTTAACATCTTAGAAACTCCAGTATTGGCCATTGCTTTATACTTTTTACTGGAAGAGTGATTCATGAGTAGATGATAATGGTGGAAAAGGCTTATTCAGACAATATACAGAAGTTTGTAACTTTTAGAGTAAGATCTTAAAAGATTTTGAGAAATATTTAAGGATGTCAGTATTTTTGAGGAGGGAAAATAGGAGACATTTAATGCTACTACATTCAAGTTATTTGCATTTATTTCTTTCCAACAACAGGTCATTAAAAATGGGATTCTTGTGAGTGCGCCAGTGTTTTGGTGGAGTCGTTGATGCTCAATAGACATTTATTTAGTGAATTAGGATAGAAGTCTTTTACATAAAGCAAATCACACTGTGAATTCATAAAGATTTCAATTAAAACTGAAAATTATGAAATAAAGTCTTCGTGTGCTTCCAATCCCAAAAAACCAAATGCTGAACATTTACTCTGATATAAGGAGGCTGATTCATAGTGGGGTAGGGAGGGGGAACATGGGAGGAAAAAATTAACTCTAGATAGGGCAGAGGGGTAGAAGGGGAAGGGACACAGGGTTAGAAATGATGATGGAATGTGATGAACATCATTATTCAAAGTACATGTATGAAGACACAAATTGGTGTGAATACACTTTATTTACAATCAGAGATATGAAAAAATGTGCTCTATATGTGTAATATGAATTATAATGCATTCTGCTGCCATATATTAAAAAAATCTAAAAAACAAAACAAAACAAAATGTTTGTGTGCTTCAAACATTGTGTTTCAAGTTGAAACAAGTCGACGCACATTATTTTTCCAGTTCAACTCAAGGCCTAGATGATGCAAAGTCTGGTTAGGAGTTCTCCCTGTTTACTTTTATACGTAAGCCACCATAACATATATAGATATGATTTTAGGTTTTAGTTTATTCAAAGTGTAGTAAAAACTTAAAGATTCTTATGCAGCAAGTCAAATATAGAATTATAAGTATAATTTTTCTTTAACTTTTAAGGATTCTTTCTTAAATTTCTAATTTGATGGCAATTTTTAAACAATTTACCCATATCAAGTTTTCCAAATTTGATTTTAGTTGATAATAGCTTTCTCCATTAAAAATTCCTATTGCAAAGCTTTATGAGATATTTAATTAAAATCAAAATTATGACTCATTTGTTGTTTTTCTCCTTTACTAAAATATAAGATACTTGTGAAGGTACAAAATTCATCAATCTTTTGGTCAATCTATATCTGGGACTAGGAGAATAATTATTATATGACTCAGTAAAATACTGGCAGAAGCAAGACTGGAAACAGACATAACTGACTTCTTGTGTGTATTAAGCCAACAACCGAGGAGACATGGGTAGCCTCTGAGCCATGCGCTTTCAGTTTGCATCAGGCAGCACTCAGTACTTAACATAAGGGGAATGGAACTGTCACTTCATCTAGCAGATGGCTAGAGTTCCTTAAATCACAGCACTTCCAATATTTATCTCATCATGAATATGTTAGAATAAATGATCCAACACAACAGTCCTGGGGGCTCCAGCTGTCCAAGTCTCTGCCCAGCCATCCTAAGGGCTGAAGGGATCAATAACCTATCAGTAAACACTTGCCACAGCCTGGGGAGCAATGATACTGATTCGAAGCTTCTGCTGGCATGACAGCTCATACAGTGACCCACATAGTATCACCTACTGTACTACTTCTTTGCTGTTGATAGTAGAACAGTGCTATAGCCCAACCAGGGTCCTATGCCTGCTGACAGTTGGTGGCTTAGTCTCTGACCCCTTCAGAAGAGCAGTGGCAATATAACTTCTCACTAAATATCTAGCTATTTATAAAAATGTGAGCCCAGTGGAGCAACCTGCCCTGGCTTCCTCAGTGGTCCACTTTCTGTTAGCATCTTTGCTCATTCATTCAGCACACAATGATTCCCAAACACATGGAGGAGTGTGATTCTTCTCTCAGTGTGGCTCATGCATGGGTGTCAGAGAGTTTAGGTGCTCCTGTTCTGTATTTGCTGTGGGACATTTCAAATGCACCAGCCCCTAATGTTATCGCATTTTAGTGGGAGATGTTTTCTGATTGGTCCACATCCTTCTCTCCAAGAAGCACCACTTCACCTAGCAGGGGTACCTGAATGATGCCCTGGATCCTCACTGCCCTCCACTGATCAAGGGTTTAGTGTTTAGTCTCTGACTCTTCTCTTCAACCCCACTTTACTGAATAGGAATCCCATGGTCTATCAGATGTGTTTCTCCATCTTTCAATTTCCACCCTTCCCTTCAGAAAACGGAGAAACTTGATTTTTAATTAATCTAGAAGTCAGATGTTGTTGACCTGAGCTAGAACAGTGGCAGTGCAAAGAGAGATCATAGAGGTATACAGAAGACAAATTCAATAGGATTTTCGAGAATAGGTCAAGGCATAGGTGTGGAAACCAGGTTTTTGGCTGTACAGCTATGTTTAATGCAAACCATTAAATGAGATAACATAGATGAGGGAAAGAAAGATAAATAAGTTTAAATGAAAGGTTGACTTGACTTAAACCCAAAAGAGCCACATAAACTTCTTATACATATCAGTTATTCAGAAACAAACTTTGCTGCATTTAAGGCATTGACATGGAGTTGGTAACTGAAGCCATGAGAAGATTAAACCATTCAAGAAAGTTTTATAAAGTATGCAAAAATAAAATAAGGCTTTGCATATAGCCCTAAACAATACCACAATTTAAGTAATAAAGAAAGATAAATAAACTATGCTTAAGGGGTAAGAAAAGTAGGAAGCATTTTAAAGAATTCAAAAGAAAAGAGCATTTTGAAGATAGTGGACAAGAACATCCAAAGTCACTAAAAAGTATCCACTGAATTCATTTAGTAAGTCATTGATTACCTTTCAAGAGTAGATCGAGTGGAGCAATAAGGAAGTCATTGCTTTTACTTCCCAAGTTTATTAATAAGATGTAGAAGATGAAACGCCTGTGTTTGAGAGAGACCTGCAGGAAAAGCAGTGTCCTCACAGCAAGTTTGGGACAATAGAAGAAACAGTCAGTGAAGAATCAGAAGATTTATTTTTATCATGGATCATGAGTAGTGGAGTTTTAATGCAAAAATTTGCACAGAAGGGAAGGTAAAGTCATAGAAGGTGAAGGCAGAAGAAGAGCACTATGAGAGAAGTTGAATCAGAGGTTAAAACTTTGAACAATACAAAAGAATGGCACATAAGAAAGATTTGGTGTGTTTGACTCTCTCTAAAAGTTCTCCAAATGAATAATTCATAGGGGAATTCATATTGATGGGCATATGGAAAGAAGAGAGAAGGGTAGAGGGGTCTCCTAAAATTTCAGAATTTAGTCTGGTATGGCCTGGCTAGGAGTTCTGCTAAGAGAATGCTAGTCCTGTTAAGTAAACTAGAAGGACCATTATTTTACACATGATTCACTTTCATATTGGAAAAATCAACAGCCTTTGATGGTAGAGGAGCTGAGGCTGTACTCTGGGAGCAGTCAGACAGGATCCTGATTATTTGCACAAGACCTCAGGAAGAGCCTCTACGTTCCAAGCTTCTGGCATTAAATCTCCTGAGAAGCAGCAATTTGTTTTTCCTAGGATTTTGCAATTGTTTCCTAATTTTTCTATCTAATTCACTCTCATCTCCTATACTGCATCCTCTAAAACTCTTCTTTAATCTACCTAAAAGGCAAGTATGATTTTATCAGTTATCAGTTGCTGTATTATAAGCCACTCTAAGACAACAGCATTTATTTAGTTTATGAATGCATGAAAGGCAATTTGGGCTGGGTTATGTCTGGCAGTTCTTCCTCTGGACTCACTCAAATATTTGCTGCCTGGTGGACATTGATGGCTTCACTCAGATGTGTGGCAATTGGCTTGCTATCATCTGGAGCTGGCTGTTTTATGGTGATCTTGCCTTGAATGATTGGCACTACTGAGGCTCCTTTTCTTCTAGGTCTACTTATTGAACTGTTGTACTTTCAAGGACAAGGTTAGATTTTGCTTCTTTCACAAGGCTTACCTCACTCTGCATAACAGTCATTTCCATCAACCCTCAAGACTACCACAATCCTTTACACATACCTCTGATAGAAATTATCTCAATATATTATAATTACTGTTATAGTAAAATAGTTCTTCCTAGCATCCTGAGGGCAGAGACTTCATCTTCACATTTTTACCTGGCATATTGCTTATTCACACCATAGATACACTCAAAAATGTTTTGAGTAAAGAAATGTCTAATTAAGCAATAGTTTTTCACATCCTCCAATATTCAAGACTAACAAAAGAGACTTGCTGATTGAATTTTTACCCCCAGAAGGGGCATGAAGTCCACCTGAGTTACTCTACAGTTTTGAGCAAACCATTTCTCTTGGATGCACCCAAGAAATCTATAAAACACAGAGCAATGTAATTCAAAGTACACTAGGAATATTGGTAATATTTTTTAAAGTCATGAATATAAATCAATTGAGTTGGTGTAATCAATTTATGTTGCGATATAAATAACTGATAAGGAATCATTTGTCATTGGACCAAAAGCGTATTATGAACTATCACATACTTCATAAAAGCAAAGTTTGAAGAAAAATTTTATGTCTATGTTGTGATTAAAATATCTGAGCCAGAATCCACAGCTTAAAGAAATAATAACCAACCTGTCATTCAGTAAAGGTCAATAAAACTGATGCAATAATCAGACTGAGTCCAGGTGGCCTAAAACAATAGGAGATTATCTCCGTGTCAGGGAAAATCTTGACCATTAAATACTAGGAGAATCCCACCCCTCCACTGACCCAGCTCACCTCTTTTCTTTGGGATATCACACATAAATAACAAATGGCAACTCTTGAATAATATGTGTAACCCCTCAGTGGAGTTATAAAATTAGTGAAAGCCAGTAACTTAAAAAAGAAATGTGAACTGAATTTGTACCAGCTCTCCTACTTCCATTGTTAGGTGTTTTAATTTTAGTTGTGAAAAGGGCTACTGCTGGACATGTTAAAGTCTCTTCCCACAAATGAGAATATCTTTTTAGCTACCACAAAGGATTTCCAAGAACACATTTACGCCCTGGTGCATGAACTCACTGGCTTTGTACATCACTCATTTGTAGAGTGTGTGAGTGCCGCAGTCTGGCTGGGCACAAATCACGAGCCACTGAAGCAGGAACAAACTTTATTTCTGAACTCCACCAGCACACTCCACACACGCTCCCCGGGAACTATCCCCAACGCCACGCGGCTCCTCCCGGAACCACCTCCAACCGGAAATCCCTCCTCCGGCACTTCCCCAACCAATGGGAACTCTCCGGGAATCTCCGTGAGAACTCCAAAGTAGCGAGAACTCCAAAGCAGCAGGCCTAGGCGGACAGCAGGGGTCTAACATACATAGCTCAACATAACCATCATCATCCCAACGGCCTGCTGGCGTCACCTCTCAACCACTCCGTACTGGCAAAAATGCCATGCATCATTCGGACTCGGCTATGGCTCTCAGCACGTGAGGGTGTGAAAGCTCAGTATTTGTCATGACTGCAATTCCAACACGTGTGCTTACATACCCTACCATGGAAGCTGTACCTGTTTGAATCTAAGTGAGATGGAGAACTTTCATGGGTAGAACTTTGGGGAAAAATAAGAGGACTCCATTTACAGGGTAACTCAGGAAGCTTCTATTAAAAAAAAAAATCCTTAAAAAAAATCTAGGCACAATGAATTGAGTTCAGTAAGGAGAAATTACAAAAAAAAAAAAAAAAAAAAAAAAAAAAAAAAAAAAAAAACCTGATCATTGGAAGAGGTGGGAAGTCTTGAGCACACTGGGGTCTGTTACTTGGATCTGTTACATAGGCATATGACTCATGATTTTTACTTACAAAGTAGGCAATCTTAAATTTTTCCATATCTTAGTGAGCCAACAATGGTGCCCCACCACTCCCATTGTGAATCATATTCCAAAAGGAAAACCAATTTTATGTAATTTGTGTCATGAAGACTTCCATCTTCAGTGATGGTGTCTGGGAGAGTTCAAATCTAGGTGTTGTCTGGGATGGGTGGTTATGGGTAGTTTGGGCCACTAGGTGGCCAAAAGGAACATCTCAGAAAAGGCAGGTCTGTTAAGGGCCGGCCTCATGTACTAACTACCAACACAACTTCTGCTACATTCTTTTGATGAAAATAGGTCAGGAGACCAATTCAGAGTCAAGGTAAGGGGAAGTAGGATCACCTTTCAATGGAAACTCTAGCAAAGAATACATATCTACCTTTTATACCTGGTGTAAAAACAAAAACTTGGAAAGTTCATAGAATGGTAAATGTGTAAAAGGCATAATAAGTAAATCCTTGTGTGGAATAAATTATTCTATAAAGAAGGGTCTTATGTAGTCAATCTGTGATCATATTTCTAAGTAAGGGCATCTTTACCAACAGATATTGAAAGTTTTCTCCACTAGAGAATTTCCAATGAGGATGAACTTTTACATGGAAATCAAATAGTCTTACACCCACACATATATGCACTATACTTTTTTACTTCTTCTCATTCTAATGTCTTTAATTTCACCGCGAAACTTTTAGCTGTGGCTTAGGAAAGAATATAACTACTGAATACAAGCATTTCTTCATTTAAGCCCTATAGAAAATCGGGTGTAGTGTTCAAGTTTCTGCTCCATAATATTTTCTTTTCCATTTTCCCTCAGGGAAAACCTGATGTTGGCTACAATGCTGCAGCAGTGTATTCCCTGTCACACTAGGGCCCACTTCTAAGAAACTATTCACATGGCTAATGCAGTCATCTGAGGGCAGAAAGACACAATGGCAAAATAGACACATCTAAACTCTTTGTATTGCGTGTGCCCTCAGGACCTTAGGGCCTAGCACAGTTAACTCTAAGCTGACAGGCCCCTGTGTTTGGGGGGAGAATTGCCTTTACCCTCTGTCATTCACGGTTCTTTCCAAGGTGGAAGCAGAATGCATCTGATATTCTCTACTTTTGGGGCATAGGAAAAAAAACTTTAGCCATACTGTTATCTGCATACCAACAGCTTAGTGCTCCATTTGCTCCTATTAAGGGACCACAACAGGAAACTGCAGCCACTATAGAAACAAGCATTTGATCAAGCTTCCAGCAATGTAGTATCATTCTCAAAGTTCACATCCAATCTCTATAAACAATGGCCATATTGATAGATTTTAAAATAGTAATGAAGCTGGGTGCAGTAGTGCACACCTGTAACCCCAGCAGCTTGGGAATCTGAGACAGAAAGATCATGAATTCAAAGCCAGCCTCAGCAAAAGTGAGGCACCAAGCAACTCAGTGAGACCCTATCTCTAAATAAAATACAAAATAGGGCTGGGGATGTGGCTCAGTGGCACAGTGCCTCTGAGTTCAATTCCCAGTATCAAAACAAAAACCAAAAAGAGTAGTAAAGAACTCATTACCACTCTTTCTTCAAGTTTGAAAATGGCACTATTATTTGTATATCCTTGAATATATCAAGAAGAGGTGGCTTACAGTCTACAGAGTCTTCTCATCATAACTGGCTTTTAAGGGTGGGAAATAAAAGCAGATTTTGCCCATTACTGAGCATAGACCTTCCTCCTGTATACTTGAGTACAGGGATAATAGCCACAGTGTGCTACCATGGTCCCACAGGGCTAGCATAAGGCAGATGGACCAAGATTCCATCTGTGTTCTGACTTCCAGTGGTGTTCTTCATCCCCAGGAATTATAATCAACACAAATCTAAGAAATTAAAGAAGGAAGGAAGGGATGGAAGGAAGAAAGGAAAGGAAGGAAGAAAAGAATGGAGGGATAAAGGGAGGGATGAAGGGAGTGAGGGAAGGAGGAAGGAAGGAAGGAAGGAAGGAAGGAAGGAAGGAAGGAAGGAAGAAAGGAAGGAAGGGTGTTTTGAAAGGTCTTATATTGCCCTTTATCCTACCTGGTAACTGACCTTCACAGAAGGCTGGAAGTCACAGCCTTGTTTAGTAATAGTTATGTTATCACACATTCCATCCTCAGGAGTGTGGTCTATTTTTATTCATGGGCTCTGGGTGTGTGAACTGACTTAAGTTTGGAAACTAGATATGGATCCATGACTCTCGAAAAATGAATTAAGACAACCTTCCATTTGCTAGACTTGGAAATTCTCCAATTATACAGATCAAATAAAAACATTGTGGGCTTCTCATCCATTTTCGTCCTAGAAATCCATGATTAATTGCCAATGTTGAAGATCTCAGCTGGACCAATCATCATGATCACTGGGAAGGCCCTTCAGGCTACTTCAATAACTGTGCCCTTCTTTGCTCCTAGAAGTTAGATATGACTGGTCAGCAACTGCCAGATTATGTTATCTTGAGTGGTATCAGAAAACCTACTTCCTTGGCAACGTTTCCATCATCTCCGATGAACAGAGAACAGCTACAGAAGTGATTTTCAACAATGCGTGTACTCACCCAGATCTTGGGGGAAAAAAAGAAAATAGAAAGTGTAGTTCAGGCCCTCATCATGGAGTTAATTTGGAAATGGATGGTCAGGTTGCACAGAATTAATCCCCTTCCACATCTGTAGTCCCAGCAGACATTCTATGTCTTTCTCTATATCAATTCTCACATCAAAACCACCTAAGTCTCTTTTTAAAAAAATATTGTTCCTGGTTTCCTACCTGTGAACATTCAAGGAGATTGGTCTAGGTTTCTCGGAGGCATTGGTATTTTTCAGGTAGTCTGAGGGATTCTAATGTGAAGCCAAAATGGAGAACTGCTGCTTCCCTTTCCCTGTGGATCTGTGACTTGTGAGTGTTGTTGATATAAAGTTCTTTAATAATCACAAAGCTTAATTGCAGACAATGTAATCTGACTTCAACTGAGTTCAACAAAGATATCTAGAGAATAGATACTTCCTAAGTCACAAAGCTGCAGAGAAAACTGAAGAACCTGGCCTGGGAAAAGGCACAGATAATAAAGGAGGCATCCACCAGGATTAGGATAAAATCCTTCAACAGAACAATTCTGCTGTGGGGACCACAGCTGGCTGGGCTACAGCTGGTCCTGAGGCAAGAGGCTACTGATGCACTACCCCACCTGCTGCTCTTCATACCAACATGCAGCTGGAACCACTGGCCTTCAGAATATGCTCTCCAAGACCCTGATTCTTTAGGTCATTCTGTCTTCATCTGGAACAGCACTGACTTTGTAAGCCTACCTCCTGTGTCTACCTCAGCTGCCAGGAAGAAAAAGAAATACCTGCCCACTTCCAGTTTCTTATTAAAGCATATTCTCTGACTCAAAATTTTATAAGAGGGTTCAGATGTCAGGCAACCAAAACATAACAAATACAGTAGGCTCTCCATATACATAGGTTCCACATTCATGTAGTCAGCCTACCACAGATCAAAAATATCTTGAAAAAATAATTTCTTTCTCATGACTATGTACAGACTATTTTCTTGTCATTATTCCCTTAAAATACAGTATAACAGTTACTTATATAGCATTTACTTTGTATTAGGTATTGTAAGTAATCTAGAGATGGCTTAAAATATATGGAATGAAATGTATCAGTTTTATGCAAATACCACACCATTTTCTATAATGGACTTGAACATCTGAATTTTGGTATCTGCAAGGCTTCCTGGAAGCAATCCCCTGTGGATATTGAAGAATGACTGTTTCCCATACTGTGCCAGAGCATTCTACAGAGATATCAATTATATAGCAGTATTAGTAGAAAAAGAAACTCTACACATAGATAGTCTTGAAGTTTACTAATTTACATGAGATATACACTTAATGGTAACCATTATGGTTAAAAATCATTCTAAAATAGATTATAGAATCTCATACTCACAGAAGACACAAAACAGACTTTAAACTTCTATTACTGAAAAAATGAGGAATAACAATCAGTAACTTAGTGTATAGAATAACAATCAGTACCTTTAGGGTGTAAAGCTATCATTAATGAGATGTTGGAAGCCTTTTGTGACCACACTTAAAAAGCCCAGAAGCTCTGGTGCTGTGTGTTTTACATATAACAGCCCAGCACTTCACTGGGCTAAAGCCACTGTGTGGTGTGGGCCTCCGGTATTTTCTGTATTAAAGTGCATAAACCCATTTGACTGCTGGTTTGAACACTCAGGGAGAGAACTGCTGGGTTCACTCCAATGCTGCGTAACTCTCAGGAGACATTGAGAAACTTGATGTCCTGAGGCATGAAGATGAGAGGAGAATATTCCTTTGTAAGACTCTACAAGAGGTACTTTACAGATATTATCCCTCTGGACCTTCATAACTGCTCTTGGGAAGTAGCTTTTACGCAAGAAAAAAAAAATAGAACAAAGTCTCAGAGGTACTATGACAGACTAAGAGGTGAAATATGGTGACCTATGTGTTATTCTTGGCTAGACTTTGTCTCCCTTCATGAAAAGAATGTGACAGAAAGGGATGTTCTGGAATTTTTAAGGCTACATTACACAAAGCCTGGTGACTCCTGCCTGGTTTCCCTAGGATGCTCACCCAGAAAAGCAGACTCCATGGAAGTTTCTGTAGACTGTCATGCCAGAGTCATCAGGCATTGGCTTGCTGTTCCTCAGCCCAGGCCAAGCCCAGCCTTATAATCATCCCCACCAAGGTGCCAACAGAAGTCTACCTGGCCACCCCAGAGCAGCCCACCCACTACCTGAATACCTCTGAGGAACAGCAAATTCCACAGAGAGCTGAGGAATCCCCAGTCATACCCACTCAAAATTACTAACTCACAAACTCAGGAGATATAATAAAACGCTGTTAGGTAAAGCCACTCCGTTTGGGGGTAATTTTTTTTTCCACAGCAGTAGATAACCAGTAAATACATGAAATACATTAATTGGTATCAGGACAGGCCCCAAATGGTTATAGTTAGGCTCCATCACCAGGGCTTCTGGCAAGCTATATTATGTTTCTAGTGTATAACCAAGCCATGAATTGGCTATGCTATGGTCAGTGTGTAGTCATGGTCACAAACACCTTGGTTCAGCATATATCCTCAAGGTCATAAACATTAATTTGTGAGCATGTGCCCACTTGTGTTACCTGTTGGCAGTGTGCCTCCTTTGTGCAGGCTGAATTCAAAAAAGAACTATGGAAAAGACTTGGGGGTGCTAAACGGAACTGGCTAAGGGCTGAAGCTGAAACTGGGGGCTGGCTAAGTGCTATTGCCACCCCCAAGTAAAGCATGACTAATATCCTAACCATACCTCACATCTTCTTGCAGATGCCAGAGCCCCAAACCTTGAGGCCTGTGCCTCACCCTCTGCACAATAATTGTTTTCTTTATTTTACTTGTATTCAAATCAGGAGTCAAACTTAGATTGTTTTAATGTTGAGGCCTATAATTTACTTGTTCCATTGGGCCTCCAATGAGATTAGATATTTATACTTCAAATATATCTTTAAATAGACAAAATATCAAAGTATTATTTTAACATCATTTTTGTATAATAACTTATAGTTCAAAAATATTTCACACTTTTCTCATTAAATCTTATTTCTATTTTATAAGGGAGGAGGCTACACACTATTGAAACTGTGCCTTAAATCTTGGTTATCTGACTCTAAGATGGACAATCTAAATTAAAATACTTTTAATCTATCCCATACTTAGTCCTCTATAATTAAATTTTTAAAACAAAATCATCTATCTTTGGTTTGGATTCTCATGGAGGGCTTAGTGTTATTGCTGTCTTCATGCCAAAATAAAACTTCAGGATGAGAAAGCAGAAATTTATGCCAAGGAAATTAATATTGCTCCTTTCAGTTCCAATTCTTACTTTAAGTTTTATAGCATCCCATTTTTCTAAAGCTGTCTCTCCCTGTATTAAAGAGCATTACCTTGACTTGGCATAGAAATTCTAGAAGTATTTCTATCAGCAAAATGCTCATTATTCTCCTCAAATGTTCATTTATATGACTGGTCCTACTTGTCTAAAAAGTATGAAACCAATAAATGAGTTAGACAACTATAAAGCACATTTTTAGAGTTGAACATGATATACCTTATACTCTTTTCACTGTTTTTAAACCCTCGCCCCTTGTTGTATCATTAATTGCTTTATAAATTTTTCAAAAATAACTGCAAGAATAAATTGAAAATAAATCACAGTACATACAGCTTTTATCGACATTTTCCCCATATAAAATGGAATAGCCATTGTTTACATGTTCAGTCTTTTCATAAAATGAAAATTCACCCAAAACTTACTAGCACTCAGTGTGCAGTGTACTATAGAAACGTGCTGTATTGAAAAGCATATCAGAAAATATTCAGTGAAAGGGACATAAAGCAGAATCCTAATATGGTAAAAAGAAGTGTTGAGCATTTCCTGGGTAATTGACAAGTATGAGAACCCAGAAGTTATAAGAAAGAATTTCTCTAGAATGGTAAATTCAGTCTGATTGAAGCAAAATTCTACCTTGAGAGTTTAGACCAGAAAATGAAGACAGATGTAACAGTGCAAGTTACAAAGCAATTGTTTTTTAAGGCACTGGGCTTATACTCATACACCTCTTTATTCTGGCAAAATTTGCTGAATTGTATAACATTAATCAGTATTAATTCTTGGACCTGAGCAATCAACAGTTACTCATCTTTAATTGGAAATGTTCTCTTCAAAATTTTCTTCTTTTTTATCCTTATTAAATTTGGGACCACTTCATCTGCCTCAATTAAATATATACATTTCAAAACCAATTTGGACCATAACCAAGCAAATATCAATTCCTTATGAAAACTAAATACAGCTTTCTCTCATTTTTCTAAAAGTGCAACACAGTAATTTCAGTAATGCTCTTTATTCTGGATAAGAAACTTTCTTAAATACTCTTTAAGTATACACATCAGGAAAAAATGTGGTAAATGGAAATAGATTATGGTATTGAAAATGCAACAACTGGCTTCACTTCTTATCTTTCTTTTTTTTTAGTATTATCGTATTTTCAATTATGTTCTGATGACATATTTCAAATGCAAGTCAGATATATTTTTTAACTATGACAAAAATATTCAAATGTCTCCCTTGTAGGTACTAAAAGGAAATCCCTGATAAGACCTTGGGTTGATCCCTCATACCATGAAAAATAAAAATAAATACATAAGTAAAGGGAAATATCTACATACATCATCCCGGAAAATTCCTTAAACTGAATGAAAAGAATAGAAATAAGAAAACAGAAAAAAAAAATGGAGGTGTGAAAATTAAGACAACTTAAGAATTTTAGTTAAGAAAAACAACTTGCAAAACAAGAATAAAGATGGTATTGTTTAAAATATATAAAAATGCACATCCATCTCTAGCCCTGTACTCTCAATTTACTGCTAAGTAGACTGAGTTTTTGAAACACTCATTGTTTTTCCTGAAGTCATGGAATTGGAATGAAATTTTAAGAGACCACTATTTCTATGTAAGGTGTAATTCATAAAACCATAGGATTTTCTCTAATACAATACATAAACACAGATCATTTGTATGTATTCAACAAGCTGAAGAAAAATCTTAATAAAATACTAGTTGAGCATTAGTTTTTGTGTCTATCAAAACAATACATACATTATATAAGAACATTAATTTATACCCCCCTCCCACCCATCCAGCTCCATTCCTCCAAACAAGTTATTTCCACAGCTATTTGGATATCTTTCCATCTTAAATTATATTAAACCAATATTTATTTATCTATAACCATTAGGCATTAAATATTGAATTCCTATCCTACTACACATACACACACACAAACACATAAATATTTTAGCTTTTTCACAAACCAATTACCCACCATGCCCTACTTTCTATCTCCCATGTCCTCTTCTTGGTATTGTTATATTTTTACTTTTACATCCTCTATTAAATATTCATATTCCCTTTACATTTATTTCAAAATACACATTCTCAAAATCAGCTGATGTTTATGAGGATATCATCACTCCTATTCATTTTACCACTTGTTTGTCTTTCATCTTTCAACTTCTAATATGTGAATCTCTGCCTTTATAAACTTTTAAGATCAGTAATGTGCCCTTTCCTGCACTCTTCATGTTGATTCAACATGTCAGATATGAAAAAATAGCAATTGCATTACCTGGAATACATAATTTTTTTTATCTAAGTCTACATAATGTGGTGGTATTATTATTTTCCTCTCTTATATAACTTTTATTTAATTATTTTACTTTTTCTAGAATCTTTAATAGTAATTTTTTTTCTCTTTCACTCTTCACTATTGTCATGCCCTTTAGTTTATCCAGTCCAGTATAATAATCTAACTGTGCAATACACTTTTTATTCTGATACCTTCTAAAGCTCTCAAGCTTCCTGTCCCAATCAAGACTGTCTCTAATCCTCCTTTCATAAAAATCATCAGAGAACTTCACATTATTTCTCTTCAAAGCTGGATCTATATTAGTGGTCTGGATCACACATATGCAAGGATTGTTTTGTAGTTTATTGCCTTATTTTCTTTAAGTACATCTGAAGTAACTTTTGAAAATGATGTGGAGATGTAATTTTCTGAATCATATGAATTTATGGGGTGTGTGTGTGTACACATACATATATTTGTTTAATAGTTTGATGGGTATAGATGTTTTTAATTGAAAATAATTTCCTATTAGAACTTAGAAAGTGCTTGTCTTTCAGCATCCAGCTATTACTGGTAAAATTCTAAGTTTGATTTATTTTGATCTTTTATTGGGTAATTTTCAGAAAGATTTAGGATTATAGCTTTATTCTCCTTTGTTGAAATTTTATAATAATATTTGGGAGCCAGTTTTTATTATTTTTAATTGAATTTGGCATGAGTGAGACTTTTAAAATGGAAAATACATCCATTTTTGAGTTCTATAAATTATAATATATCTGTTCTCATTTTTCTCTAAAACTCATTTTACAATATGTTTCTGATACTTTAGAAATGATATTCTTCATATTTAAATCTTCTCTCTCATGTTTTCTGTTCTCTTTTTTATATGTTCTCTAGTATACTTCTTCCACATTATTTTAAAGACTTTCAAGATGTAAGATCTTTTAAAGATGTAAAATCCTTCCAATTGTTGTGAAGTTCTCAATTAGAATTTTTGTAAGTTACCTTCCTATACCTGAGATTTCTCTATTTCCCCTAAGAATACTTCTTCTGCTCAATCATCTTACTCTTTTTTATGTTTCAGGCTTTTCTCAAATGTGTACTGTTTTGAGCACCATGGTGGGGTATGTTGATTGGCAGGCTCTTTGTTCTGCTGTAAATGGGTATCCATGACACTACAATCAGTGTCCCTTAAGTAGACAGACACATGATATAGCATGGCTATATGTGGTTATTACTACTCAGCTTTTTACTTTTATTACTACAGTTATTACTACTGCTGTGGTTATTACTACTCAGCTTTTTACTTTTCTACAGAAAAGAAATCTTTCTTGGTTTGGGGTTTTGCTTTGGTTTTTGCTTTTTTTGCTGTTTAAGGGAGGTGGGGGTAAAGGTGTATTTTTTGTTGTTGTTTTTGTGGCCAGAGAAGAATATCAATCTACTATAGGCATTCTGTGCTCAAGTGTAGGTGCAGTGCACTGTTATAGGTTTACAGTGTTTATAATCGGTCTGTATGCACTGATAGGGTTATTGTTCTATGCTTAAAACTTTTTTAATTCTTGACTGGTTGACACTATTTTGGATCATTTGTCAAGTATTTTCGTTATGACCTCAGACGATAGCCAATTAATGCTCTTCATCTTAGATTCATTCTTCTCACTTGACATTCTTTCTCTTGCAATATTTCAGTATGCAACTCATTTCCCCTATAAAACTTTTAATAAATATTTACATTGGAATCTTCCTTACTTTGGCTCATTAAGATGAAATCATCCATCTAATTTCTATTTGCAATAAATATGTTGAAATATCTTATTTCCTGATAGCCTCCCACCTATCCTCTTAGTCATTGTGAGTTCAAAAGCTTATTTTTTTTTTAATGGTCATTTTAACGATGTCTCTCAGAAGAAAAGGATATGTACACATGATCTCAATCTGTAGTCTTGAAACAGAAACTAAAAATTATTTCATACCCTAGAATCAATTGTCTTTTGATGGAGACAGTATAGACAAGTTACAAAATACAATACTTTTATGACTTCATTTATAAAATGAAATACAGTATGGAATTCTGTGTGATGTTTTCATGTCAGATGCAGTGACAAACAAAATGGGCTAGAGAGTTTATAATATAAATCTTTCTATGACTGACATGATTTAAGGCAATAGAGAGTGTGAGAAAAACACTCCAGTCACCTTCAGAACTATGAGCAGAAGAGAAACTAAACTCCTAGCAAAGTTTTTAAATTTATAAATGGCACAAGGATATGATGAGACTAAATTAAATAACTGTACTTATATACCTTTATATGATAGAAGAAATGAAAGAAAAAAACTGGAAAGTTGAAAGAATAGCTAGGGAGAAGAAATTGCTCACAGTAAGAACAGGATGAACAAAAGAACTGAAAAGGATTCATGGAATTATCCACCAGCTGGAGCACAGAACACAGAAGGTGATGGTGAGCAACAGGCTGAGAAATAGGGCCATTTACAAAAGGCTGTGCTTCTCAAGCTGGTTCATGTGAAGACACAAGAAAAGGCAGAAATTGCCAGAAGTTCACATACTCCCTGGAAAATGTTCTTGGCATACTGAAGTAGAGATTGATAATGATAGAATTTTCAGTGTTAGAATATAATGACATTTTAATCCACTTTAATATTAAAATGTGCAACATTAAAGATATTTTAAATGTGATGCTGGCCACACCTGAGAATTTACCTTTACTGTCTCCAGCAATTAGGGGCACAGTGATAGAAAGTTTTGAGATGTTGCTACTTTTATTTTAATAAGTGGACAGTATGTAGATCCAAGTATGATTAGAGCAATGTTTTAATATCTAATTTGGAAGAAAGATAAACAATAAATTAAAAATGGGATGGGGCTGAGGTTTCAGGATCATTTAAAAGGCTATAACTAGGCCAAGAAATAATGAAGGTTCAGTAAGGCAGTACACTGTGGGGGCAACACATATGCAAAAACAAGTTTATTATAGATGGTGACCGACCACATCAAGCTGCATCTGAATACGTTAGAGGACTATGCAAAAAGGGTAGACACCATCCATAAGATATTATAGTACTATTGATGGGACAACAGGAAGAGGTCTGAAAAGTCATATTTTGGCCTGGGGGCTCATGTCAAAATGAGATCTAATTTTACAGTATTTTGTTTAGAGAATGTATACTATTCAGAGAAATAAAAGTTATTTTTGTTAGGAACATACTTTGTGTTGGTAGAAAGAAATGCATGTTTTATGTGAATAGAATGACTCCTTTGCTAATTAACCTCAGGACAAGGAAACTTCATCTTTGAAAGAAAAATAAATGAACATCTGTAGAAATGAAAGTACAGCTCAGCAGCAGATGCTTGAAGTGATGGATGGTTAAGGTGGAAAGGAGGATATGATGAGGATAACAAGTCCATCCACAGCCTGTAACAAGCAGCAGCCTGGAGCAGAAGAGACCAACTGGAGCTCTAAGGAAAACTGACCAATGATTCATGTACAATAATATAGGAAATTGTGCTTTTTACATATAATGTGAGATCAACAATGCCTCTTTGAAGTGATGGAGGTATTTAACTCACATCATCTACAATAATGTATTTTTTTCTGTATCTTGTTTCATCTTGGATACAACTTGAATTGGGGCAGAAATTTACAAATGAAAATATATTTACCCCTCAGGAAATCTGCAATTAAACTTTATTTCTAAGTCATAATAATGAAGAATAACAACAAACAACAAAACAGGAGCATCAAAAAGAATAATACAGATGGTAGAAGTTCAAAGGTAAATGAGATTACTGTGAGTGAGGATGAACCAAGGAAAGCTACATAAGGAAATAGGGGTCTTAGCCTAATCCTGAGGCACTAGTGACCATGGATAGTTGGAGCAATGTACCCAAAAGGAAAACATAAATGAGATGATAATGTGAGCTAGGATAAGCAGGTGTAATCCTGTCTAATGGCTGCAGATAAACCATTTGGCAGACTCTACAGGATATGGGGACCTCATGGAGGACTGGAAGTTTATAGATGAGAAAGTTTAAACTGGGGCAGATTTTGTTGGACTTTATCTTGAAATATTGGCCTGGTAAACCAACTGGCTCAGGAAAATTATTTGGACGATATGTTCATTTAAATAGGAGAGACTGAAAGAGAAAATTGAAGAGGATTTCACATTTAATATATACATAAATCATATCTGTCAAGGTTTTTTTTCAGGGAAACAGAAAAAAATTCCAGGTATTTCAATCAAGAAGGACTCTAACTCAAAAAATCAGTTATTTATAAAATTCTTACATTGGCCTAAGCTCTCCAGTTGACTGAGTTGACTGCCAGCTTCCAACAGATTAGGAACCAGAGGCTCCTGCTGATAGCACCACAGAGAGTGACTCACAGGCCATTGCAAGGGCCATTGCAAAACTTACCATCTGTCAAAGCCCACCATCAGCCAGTATGGACAAAAAAGAAGTAATATGGCTTCTGCTCCATCTTTGCCTTCCAACTCTCATGCTATGGCCTCCAATGGCAAAATCAAAAACTGAAACTTGCTTTTAATTAGGGAATGTATTTCTTGACCTCCACATCCCAGTATGTGAGAGACAGCATGTAAGGGGTAGGAGTGGATGCTTGTCAAAAATATATAGAGACATACATTCATATGTAGAGGTAAACACACACATGTATGTTTGGTGGCATAAATAATAGTTTATATACTATATGTAAATATATATGCCTGTTTGTAAAGGTTTATTTTTTTAAAAGTGTTTTTTTAATACCTTTATTTTATTTACTTATTTTTATGTGGTGCTGGGGATCGATCGAACCCAGGGCTTTGCACGTGCCAGATGAGCACTCTACTGCTGACAACCCCAGCCCCTGTAAAGGTTTATAATACAGTATTTTAATACAAATAAAATACATTTCTCCTCATCACTGAGAAACAATTGGTCAGAAATTAGAGTAAAAGTGAATATAGGAAGTTAAGGGAAGGAATTCTGACATTACGTTATGGAGTTGCTTGCTCATTTAAGTCTTTGGCAGTGGAGAGTCAATTTGACCAGTGGCACCTTTATTATCTTCAATAGTAAGTCAAACCACGTAGCAGACTGATTTTGAACACCGGCTCTGATTAGACTGCCTGAGTGCACACCCTGGATCTGACCCATGTCAGCTACACGAACTCTAACATTTCTGAGCCACATTTTTTCTTGAGTTGTGGAAAATATTACCTTTCTCACAAGGCTCTTGGAGAATTAACTGAGACAACATCCATAAAATTCATAACACATAGAAAGGATATAAATGGCCTTCAAAACATATTTGAGCAAGTAATATGTGGTGAAGAAGAGTAAAAATTAAGATGATTTTTATTATATGTAAAAGGCATTCTTATCCTTGAAACTAATATTAATAAAAGTATAAGCAGAATCTAAGTTCTGTCTATTAGAAAGGTCATTAATATTTCAAAAGTCTTTTAAGAATTACATTTGCAACTATAACAATGACCTCTCTCAAGTACTTATCATTCAATGGATTTTATGTTCTAAATACTGTGCATATATTGACTCATTTAATATTCACAACCACTCTATAAAGTA
This sequence comes from Marmota flaviventris, assembly GCF_047511675.1. Lineage (NCBI taxonomy): Eukaryota > Metazoa > Chordata > Mammalia > Rodentia > Sciuridae > Marmota > Marmota flaviventris. Next base: position 23,862,834 of record NC_092505.1, read on the forward strand.
AATATTACTTATTATCTCATCATTTTACAAATGAATCAGGTTAAGCACAGAGAGACTAAACCACTTATTCAGAGTGGGATAGAGACAGCAGGTAAGTGGCTGAGCCTGGATTATAAACCCCAGTGGCCCAACTCAGGAATCCATATTCCTAACTGCGCAACATTCTGAAATTGCTCTTAAATATCTCCTCCTTTTTCTAGTCTATTTTATATAACTTTAGGCGTGGTGGAACCCTGATATAGAATGGGGAACAAACAGGTGGATAATTATAGATTCTGATAATCAAGTCTTAATTCATTTGTGTTGCTAAAACAAAATACAATGAGTGACTTGTAAATGACAGAAATTCATTTCTCATATTTCTGGAAGCTGAAAGTACAAAATCACAGCACTAGCAGATTCAGTGTTTAGTAAGAACCTGCTTCTTGAAGAGTGGTCTTTTCTCTGTGTCCCCACTTGGCAAAAGGAGCAAAGTTGGTCTTTTGGCTTTTTATAAGGACTCTAATCTCACTCAATCATCTACATTATATATGGGTGAGATTCAAGGTATTATTCAGCCTGAGGCAAAATTCTCTCAGCTGTGAATGTATGAAATCAAAATACAACCATCATGCAAGCAAAAACATATTCTTATCCCAAAAGGAAAAAAAAATGTGAAAGAAGCGTGAAAGGCTCTGAACAAGCCCAAAGCATCAAGATTTGAAAATAATCTTTGGTTTAATGTCGTGCTGTCCAGGCTTACTGAGGCAGAGGTCTCACCTTCCAGACCCAATGGAGTGGTGCCCTGGGGCTTCCAAGGTTCCAGGCAGCTCTGCTCACATCACTTGGGATGTTCCATCTTTTGTGACATACCTATCACCTTCAAACGTAAGTGTGACATTATAATTTTGGATGTGGTCACCAGGAGATTGTGTAGTAAATCTGAAGAGAGTTTTCTTGGAAGCCTTGCTGTGGTGCTAGGTAGTGGTCCTGCTTCCGCAGCACCTCTCTGCCTCAGCCTGGAGACTACAGTTCCTCAAGGCTAGAATCATTCTGTTGACTCTACCAGTCTGAATTTATAGGGTGATCCTTCCCCACGACTCCATTAGGCATTATCTAATAGCAGGTCTCTACCTCACTGGGCCTTTGGCACTCTGCGCCAATGATGGAAATGGACTTCACAGTCATTCCTCTCTCTTCATGGACAATAGAGCCTGGCTTCTGTAGAGATGGCCAACTAACCTCCTCATTAGATGGCCATTTGGCCACATCCTTTGTGTTCTCTGATACTTCCAACTTTTCAGCATGGATAGGCTAAGAACGTTCCAAATCTTCATTCTGCTTCCCTTTTGATTAACAATTTTACATTTAAATCATTCTTTCTTCTTGAATTTTACAGTAAGCAGTCAATAAAAGACAAGCCTTATATTCAATATGTTGCTTATTTTCTTACCCAAGTAGCCAATTTCATCGTTCACAAGCTCTACCTTCCACACAATACTAGGACATGAACACAAATCTGCCAATTTCTTTTTTTTTCCCCTCTTTTTATAATAAGAAGGTCTTTCCTTCATTTTTCAATGTGTTCCTAATTTACATCTGAGACTGAATCATAATGACTTTCTCCAATCTTATTCCTACTGACATTCTGTCTAGATATTATCTGAGAAGATTGAGGCTTTCTCTATAGCTTCATCAGAATTGCATTTAAAGGTCCATCCATGGTAATGTGGACTATTTCTAGCATGCACTTTGTTGTACTTTAGATCTGGGATGTCTCTCAAAAGCTCTTATGAAGTCTTAGTCCCCAGTTGGTAGCAGTATTGGGAAGTGGTGAAAATTTTAGGGGGTTGAGTCTAGGTTGAAGAGGTGAGTCACTGGGGGTGTCCCCTTTGAAGTGTATAATTTGTCCCTGGGCCCCTTCTTTCCCTCTTTTTATTTTTTGTTTGTTTGTTTGTTTGTTTCCTGGCCATAATGAGATGAGTGCTTTTGGTCCACCATACACTCTCTGTCATGATGTTCTGCCTTACCACAAGACACAGTGATGGAGCCAAGTGACTATGGACTGAAATAAATCTTTCCTCTTTTAAGTTAATTTTTTCAGGTATTTTGTCAGAGTAGGGATAAAGTGATAAAGTTACTAACACATGCTTCAAAACCCTTCCAGCCTCTACCCATTAGTCCAAAGCCACTTCCATATTTTTAGGTGTTTTTTTTTTAATGTAGTACCCCCATTGTTCAGTACAAATCCTTTCCTTTTTCCAGTTAAATTTATTTTATAACTGATATATAAAAAAGTATATATTAATATGGTAGCACAATGTTTCAATACATGTATATATTATGTGATATTTAAACACACGTGAGATTAAACATCTATCCCCCTCTCTCAAACATTTATCATTTCTATATGATGAATACTTTCAAAATCTCCTCTCCTATGGCTGGGGTTGTAGCTCAGTGGTAAAGCACTTGCCTAGCATGTGTGAGGCAGAGTTCCATCCTCAACACCACACATAAATAAATAAATTAAATTAACGTATTGTGTCCATCTACAACTAAAAAAAATTTTAAATATCTTCTTCTAGCTTTTTGAAATGTATAATACTTTATCACTATCTGATTTCTACCTTAGTCCATTCAGGCAGCTCAAACATCATAGACTACATGGCTTTTAAGAAACAGAAATTGATTTACTACAATTCTGGAAGCTGACGAGTCCAGAATCATGGTGCTGGCTAACACAGTATCTGAATGGTGTCAAATTTCTGGCTCACAGTCAGGTGTTTTTTGCTGTATACTCATGAGGCAGAGGGAACAAAGCTTCTCTCTGTCTGGGGTGTCTTTTATAAGGGCACTAATCCTCCCCCATAAGGGATCTACCCTCATGACCTTCCAAAGGCCCACCTTGTAATACTATCAGCTTTATAGGTTTACTATTTGAATGTATGAAGTTGGGAGTGGGGGATACAGATATTCAAACCATGACAAAAGCAGGCATAGGGATTATGTACAGATGGACACAGAGTAGAAGAGGGGTCATCAGCAGTCAAAGGATGGATAAAATCTTGTGGGACAGTTTGATCAGTAACAGCCATCATCATCATCATAATGATAGCAGCTGACACTCATTCAAAACTACCTACCAATGTTCCATTGTTACCTATAAGATACAAATACCAATGTTCATATTATAAAAAATAATAAAACTGAGACACAGAGAAGTTAAGTATCTTGCCCAACTTATCACAGGCAATAAGAAGTATGGAAGTATGAGTTTGTAGTTTTGATTATGGTCATAGGGGATTGTAAATATAAAAAGATTTCTTAGAATTTGTTTTGGTATTTACAGAACAATCTTAGTTTAGTTTCTTTCTAGAACTATAGTACTAGAATATTTTTGCCTAAAACCACAGACACAGATATTGTGGATTTTCAGAGCTTGGCAACTTCTATAACTCGTAGTCCATCTTCTCAGGAGTGATATCAACCCAGAAAAGGTGGAATGGGAAGGAAAGCATTCTTGTAGTCCTGTGTCTGGGAACTGTGTGGTTATAACTAAAGACTAAATTTCCTGCCTTCTCTATGTACATGGTAGTCATTGCAAGTATCTCTAAATATCAACTTATAAATTCAAATGCATAAGAAAAACGCCTTAGATTTTCACACTGGATTCATTGCTCCCTTTCTTTAGGGTCATGTCTAAGTCCAAGGAGCTGGTTTTGGAATATCCCACTGGTAGCCCTACCTATTAAAGCACCATGGCCCCTGGCCCCTGCACAAACACACTCCATACATCTGGTCCTCAGCCTCTGGTCTCTGAAGGGAATCAGCTCTCCATTCCTTCTTTGAGGCTCCTTAAGTCTGTTTCTCTCACCATCATCAGTAGTTAAATTTAATCTAAGCTTCAAAAAGAAATTCTCCATGACTCAGCACAACTTCCACATTCTTGTCTTTGCTAGGAGTGGATTAATTTTTTTATCTATATTTGTTTTCTTTCACCAGGCAGTAAACATACAAAAGCCTATTAATGACTGTGAAAGAAAAATGAAGAAGAAGAAAATTCAAAAGGAACTTCTTAGGAATATTTCAAAAAGGGCATTCCACCACAAGTTAGGGATATTTTCCCCTTTTGTTCCTCAAGTATTTGAATCAATTCACCAAGTGAAAATTGTAAAAAGCACAGGGAAAATACTTTATTTTCATCCATTTCTATCTCATCTATTCCTTATAAGCAGGGTCTCACTCATACTTTTTTTTTATCTTATACACATTGCTATTTTGTCTTAAACTTACATAAAGTCTATATACCTTTCTTCAATACAGCAAACCATATCAAGTAAAAACTTCCTTTTAAAGAGCCCTACAACATTGAAAAGCTCATTACTTAAGTTCTAGTAAATTATGCTCATGTGGCAAGTGACTCCTATCTAAGTCAGATGTTATTTAGCAATTATTTCTAACGTCTTAATAGGCATGCATATAGTCTGTTAATATTTCTTTCCAAAGAAGAATCCATAAGGACTGACTGGCAAAATGAGAGCCTTCCCATCACTCAATCATTAGGAAAAGAGTGGCTATTTTTCTATATAATCAATCCACCAGCCATTATGATGGTCAATAGCTCAGCAATTCATTCAGCAGTAATCAATTAAGATTCATTTGTCTCGGGCACTAAAATAAAGTATTCTCTTCAACATTTCAGCTCACACATCAGTTTAATTCTTTAAGTGACACAAAATAAAAAATATAAGAAAATAAAATGAGCTTATATTACAAACTAAATTGTATGAAATTTATTTTTAACTCCTTATTCTTTAAAAAGTAAAGGTCATCTTAATAAATTGTATCAAAGTAAGTATAATCTACATATAATACTTTAACATATAATGTGTTACATGAGTGATTTAAATATAAAATTAAAATACTGAATAACGAATAGACACATTATATATTGAGATGTGTGAGTTTTAGAGACAGATTAAGTAAAATATATCCTTGACTAAAGCCATTTTTATCCTTAGACATTTTTTCTTCCTAAAAGATAAATTTAGAAAGACATTAATTGAAATTTGAATATGAATACTGTACCTCTTAATTCAGATAAATAATGCTGGCTAAATAATTATTATAACTCATGAAGTAAAATATAAAATGAGAAACATTATTATAGTTATGGTGAATAGTTAAAAAGAGAAAAATTCATAACATTTTACTGAAAGTTTAAATCAATTTAGTATAATCATTGTAAGTGTAAAGAGACTTCATGCCAGGGCATATCCTGCCAAGGCAAAAGATAGATGGTGATTAAAGGTAATTATTCAGGAACACTGCAATGGGTAAATTTATTAAGATAAAACTACAATCTGAAACCAACTCAAAATGCAAACTCTTTCCCTTGTTCTTGAATTATTTATTTACCTTATGGATATCATTTTTTAGACCAGTTGCTTGGCATTACTTTTAGATTTTTCATCTTAATTTTATTTTTAAAAATTTTAAACTAACACTCTATGTTCCAGATCAAAATCACTAATGTTTTGACTCTTTCAAGTTTTCCAATGTAGCAATATTAATAATAGATTCTTCATTATCAACACAGACTACAGTCACTACAAATGAGATAAATGCCACAAGAATATACTTCCTTATCTAAATGCCATTGTTATTGAAGAGGTTATACACTGATAAGAAGCCTTCCAAAAGGCTGAGTCTTTATAGATCAAAATATAAACTTTAATAATAAGAGATATCAAAATGCATGGAGATATTAACATGTTTCAAAAGCAATTATAATAAACTTCAATATAACATAGTTCAAAATTAAAAGGCCATTGGATATTAAAAAAATTGGTATAGATATATTTAGGATAAGAAGTTTTCCAGCCTCAGAGGATGTGGCAGACTGTGACCCTACCAAGAAGCATTTGGAAGTCCATCTGCCAAGGTTATGCTCATGTAATGAGGCTCTTGATGGTCAGTAAAAATTGCCTTACATTATGTACAGGATTTTACTCCTCCTTGACTTTAAATAAACCTTTTTTTCTCCTAAGAAAAGATCTAATGAACTGCTACTTGGTATACACAAAATTGAGACTCGACTATATAGCTTAATTTTACTCTTCTGGAAATAACTTAGAACTATTAAAATTTCATGTGTTATTGATATTTCTACATTCAGCATAACTTTGAACAATCTTTCAATTCACTGTTGCTCAAGCCTTTCTTCCCAATTCCTGCCTCTAGTGTGAAGCCTTTGCACCAACCCTTCTAAAAGAACAAGGGCTTCATCCATGTTACTGACCATGTATCCTGAAAAATATGTCTCACTATAACATCAAATGACAAGCTATAGTTGGTTCTTTTAATGCTGGTAACTAAATACATTGTGACAGAAATTATTTTGAAGCCACAGGAAAGCTTCTAGCTAATCATAGATCTTTAAAATTGTTATTCATTCACAATTCATTTTTATAAATCTATTATTAATATCTTAGAAGAAGCTTTAAGATCTGCTAGTTGCTGAATACTCCGCCATATAGTTGTTACTCAGTTCAACTATTTTAAAAACAGTTATTTAAACAAACTACTGCATCATTCTACAAAAGAAATAAAAAATTTTCTATATAAAGCCCATAACAAAATTTTTAACCACATCTATACCAACATAGTAGAAACATCAATTAAGACAAAAGTAAGTCTAATATTTGAAGGCAGTTGTGACATTTGTAATATGTACTGATGAAGGTAAAACTTAATTTGAACATTAAATATCATATACAATTCAGGCAAGTATGATTTACTACCAAATATAATAGAAATGTATATCACAAAGATAAATCTCTATCCACTTTCTATCTTTCTAGGAATCTATCCACATCTTTCAAAGGAAAGAGGACAGGCATTAAATACTGTTGATAGGGGAATTACTAAGGGGCTTTGAGCCTGAAATGAAATAGATCCTTTTTTGGAAAGATCACTCAGGCAACTATGTAGAGGATAGAAGTAAAGGACTGGTCATGGAAACAGATCAACTAATTAAGAAAATGTAATTATAGGCCAGAGTAGGATTCTGAACTAAAACAGATATAGTTAATAGGGTTTACAATTGGAGATATATATATAATTACACATATATATATATATATATATATATATATATATATATATATATATATGTTATTCATGAAAAATACACATGGCTTTAATAACTCATTATAGTGAAGGAAACTTGTTCAAATGATATCTCTAATTTTGCAAATTTGGAAAAAACAGATAGGTATTGATGACATCAACTAAACAGAGAAATGCAAAAGAAGTACAAATTGGGTAAGGAAAAAACAAAAGTACTATTTGGACATATTATCCATGTTTCATAATTAATTAGTTTACAAAGAACAAATTAGAATGAAATTTAGAGGTATAAATGGTAGTTGAGGTTATCCAGGAGGAACACATAGACACACCTGGAAGATAAACAATAAGTTTTTTCATTTGGGAGACAGTTCCCAATTGGTATGTTTGGTTTTTGCATGTCTTGGGAGCAGAGGCTATGATAGCCTTTGCTCTAGACTGTCTTTTCAAAGATGTTTGTATAGTGATCTTGGATGATAGAGATAGCATTTCCCTCCAGAGATAAAGAAGGTATTTTTGCTGCCCAGAATAATTAAGATATCTCTCTGCTGGAAAAAAAGTCAGATAGACTTACCATCTATTACAACATTTTCAGTTATTCTAAGATCAAGGTTCCTCTACTATAATACAATTCACCAAATGTGGTGGCACTGCCAGGCCCTTTGAGTCACCCTGTGATAGCAAGTGGTACAAATGATGGTTCTCTGGCCACTGCTATTGTTAAGAGTGAAAATATTCTTTGTCTCTGACCAAAGAATTTAAGAAACTGTCATAGGTTAATTCACAAATAAAGTAAAATCTTAGACTCATCACAGTTATTAACACCTGCAAAACCTCAATGTTCAGGACTGAAATGAAAGATTTATTTATGATATTGAAAAGGGGTAGTCACTTAGACACAATGAAATGCTCCTTCACACAAAACTAAGAAAGAATTTTTTAAAAAGAAATGTTCAAAAATGTAGAGAATGGAGTAAAGATTTCAAAAGATCCAAATTAATTTGGTAATAGCAACAAGAGCACTTTTAAGGTGAGAAAAGAGTGTAAGAATGAGGTCCAATTGGATGAAGAAATTAAGTTCAGGGAAAGATATGGTGAGAACAGTTTCAAACATATAAAGAAAGTTGATCTTGAAATGAAGTAAATATGTGATATTATAGTGTTAAGGAAGGGTAATATTAATGAAAAAAATTGTGCATTTATTTTATTTTTAAAAATAAGGAGAGAGAGAGACGTCATAAAAATAAAAGGAAAAAGCCAATATTTAGCTGAAAAGAGAGACTGAAGATTACTAGGAAGTATAAATAAAATGGCAAAAATTGAAAATGTGAAAATTAGGTGTTTTTTTTTTTTTTTCTTTTAAATCTACTTAGTATCTCCTTGGGAGTGAAGAAATAAAATCTGTTAAATCCACCACAAATTACCTTTCTGGCTAAACATTTTTTTTTAAGAGAGAGAGAGAGAGAGAATTTTTTAATATTTATTTTTTAGTTTTCGGTGGACACAACATCTTTATTTTATTTTTATGTGGTGCTGAGGATCGAACCCAGCGCCCCGCGCATGCCAGGCGAGCGCGCTACCGCTTGAACCACATCCCCAGCCCCAAAACTTTTGCCTAAAAATATGACAGTCAGAATCAATCAACAAATACATGAAAAAATGCTCATCATCTCTAGCAATCAGAGAAATGCAAATTAAAACTACTCTAAGATACCATCTCACTCCAATAAGAATGGCAGCCATTATGAAGTCAAACAACAATAAGTGCTGGCAAGGATACGGGGGAAAAAGGTACACTCATACATTGCTGGTGGGACTGCAAATTGGTGCAGCCAATTTGGAAAACAGTATGGAGATTCCTTGGAAAGCTGGGAATGGAACCACCATTTGACCCAGCTATTCCCCTTCTCAGAATATACCCAAAAGACCTAAAAAGAGCATACTACAGGGACACAGCCACATCAATGTTTATAGCAGCACAATTCACAATAGCTAGAATGTGGAACCAACTTAGATGCCCTTCAATAGATGAATGGATTTTAAAAATGTGGCATTTATACACAATGGAATATTACTCATCACTAAAAAATAACAAGATCATGGCATTCACAGGGAAATGGATGGCATTAGAGCAGATTATGCTAAGTGAAGTTAGCCAATCCCTAAAAATCAAATGCCGAATGTCTTATCTGACATAAGGGGGGTGACTCAAAATGGGATAGGGAGGAAGAGCATGAAAAGAAGACTATCACTAAATAGGGAAGAGAGGTGGGAGGGAAAAAGAGGGAGAAGGGAAGTTGCATGGAAGATGGAAGGAGACCCTCATCGTTATACAGAATACATGTATGATGTTGTGATGAGAAAAAGAAAAAAAAAGTGTGTCACATTAGATTGGATAGAGAGAAATGATGGGAGGGGAGGGGAGGAGTAGGGGGGATAGGAAGGAGAACAGAATAGAATAGACGTTATGATTGCTGTATGTATATAGGTGACTCTATGACCAGTGTGATTCTACAATCTGTACAATCAGAAAAATGAAAAATTATACCCCAATGATTCAAATGTATGAATTGCCAAGATCATTGTAATGTCATGTGTAGCTAATAAAAAATAAATAAAATTTAAAAAAGAATATGACAGAACAAAAAAAGGAAGATTATCTTTGGTATATAATGCTCAGAGAAGCTTATAGTTAGAGATAACAAATAATTGCAGTTATGATTTAGATATCCACATTTCTCAGGTATGAAAGAAAAAGAAGCCCAGTCAAATATACATTGGTCTTCCAGGGCTGCTATAGCTAAGTAACACATACAGTGGTTTAAACAATAGAAATTTATTGTCTCACAGTTATGGAGGTTGATCAAGGTGTCAGCAGGATTTATTCTTCCCGAATGGCTTGAGGGAGTATCTACTCCATGTCTCTCTCTAGCTTCTGGTAGTTTGCTGGCAATCCTTGGAGTTCCTTGGCTTGTAAAGGCATCACTCTGATGTCTGCCTTCATTTTCCAAATAAGGTCATATTCTGAGTTGTTGGAATTTCGGCATCTTTTCTGTGGGGAACACAAACCCATAACAAACGTTGTACTCATTGTTCAAAGAAAAGTCTCAATTGATAGCTCAGACATCTTTCTCCACTGCTTGAAAGTGATAAGGTAAATGCCTGCAAGAATGCCTGGTACCATCTAAAATGAAACAACTCCCTAAGTAGCTTCTATGTTCCTGTGTTAATTATCTAGGACTGCCATTTAAAAAAAAATTCCACAGACTGGGTGCCTTAATTAACAGAATTTTTTAAATCATTGTTCTGAAGGCAGAAACTTCAATATCAAAGTGTCAATGGATTTGACTTCTGCTGGGCCCCTCTCTTGGGCTTGTAGGTGGCCATCCACTTGCTGTCTATTCACATGGCCCTCTTGCCATGCGTGCAATAATGTCTATACATCCTATAATGTCTCTTACATGTCCAGATTTTTCTTCTTATAAGGATACCAGTCAGATTGTATTAGGGTTACCTAAACAGCCTCATTTTAACTTAATTGCCTCTTTAAAGCCTATATCTAAATAGGGTTTCATTCTGAGGTACTGAGTGAATATGTGAATTTGAGAGGACAGCATAATTTAGGCCATAACAGCCCTCTAAGCTACTTTCCCAGAAAATGTGGTAACCAGAAGCCAAGTCTAAGTTTGGGTAATGGTGTTGATTTACCTGTTCTTCCCTCTATCCCTATTAGAAGGTTTGTTCCATAAAGATGTTATGAGATCACTTACTTACTCATAGAAAGAGCTGAGTGGCTGTCACCAGTCACCAGTCCCTAAAGAGGGTCATCATATGACAAGAAACAATATTCAAATGTAAATTAAACAATCTTGAGACATTCCCATACTATGGCTTCAAAATCAGATACAAAACCAGGTATGTAACTAAAAAGAGAAAGCTGCTAAAGTATCTTTCTTAGAATTGAGCAATTACTGGCCTGAAATCTCAGTTTACAGGAAAACAAATGTTGCATATTTATGAAATAAGATTGGAAATCAAGTATATGATTTCCCAGCTTTTTAATAACATAAAGTGAAACACATAACCTAATATTTCACAGAAAATTTAACTTAGTGGCATAAGTGATAATTCGGGGCATAAAAAAAGAATTTTAAAGTTTTCCATAAATTTCACTCTTAACCCAGTCTTAGAGTCAGCAGTCAGTATCAAAATCCCCCAGAAACTCTCTTAATAAAATGTACTATATGTTTACAGATTTGGGTGGACATTGAAACTTAGCAAATATTTGCCTTTCTAATTTTCTGATGAAGCAACTAAATTGGATTAGGTTGCTTATGTTAAATAGCAATGCATCACTATCAGCTGTAGGCTTCCTTCTCAAATGTGCCATCACAGCATTCTTGCTAAAAGTTTTTTTTAATGCATTTCTTAATACTTCCAAACAATTAACCAAGACTTCTCTCCAGCTCTTCTTGCCAAGGAAACTGAAGGGCCATAGTCTCTCATATTCTACCAAATTTGCTTCCAGTACTGCATTTAATAAGTGCCTTTTCATGAAAAATGATCACTTGCTTTGCTAAAACACTGATGTTCTCCTCCTAAACTTCTTAAAATATTTAATGCACTGATGATCCACAGACCATCAGCATCTTGATTGCAATGTCCAAGAGTTTAGCACCCTGGTTAAAATCCTTCACTTATTAAATAACACTAAACACACCATCTTATTAGGAAAGAAATTACATTACTGATGCAAAACTTCAAGTATCCAAACACATGACATTTTTAATTCTCAAATGACCATTAGTGAAATAAGTGCAATATATATTAATCAGAAAAGATCATGTCTCTTATGAATATATTTATTCATTTAATTCACTCGGTTATCATACAAGATTTTTAAGTGTATATGTTATGGACCAAGTATACTGTGATGTTTTGGAGATACAAAGATGAAAGAGATGGTCTATGCCCACAGGAGGCTTACAGTGACCTATAATCCCTATTCAAATGTGAGATTTCTAACTCTAGTTTAAATCAGAAAGTAGGAATGACTGACTACAAAAAGAGAGTCTGTGTGTGTGTGTGTGTGTGTGTGTGTGTGTTCATGTGCTTTTGTATATGTGCCCTTAGTGTTCATAAAGAAAGTACTGATGAGATAGCCATACTGTTATCAGTAGTGATAAGCACCCATCCTTTCAACTAAGCCTATCCATGAATGCTGTCTTTCAGAGGGTGATGATAACCACCATTTTCAGAAGCATGAGCTTAGTTGATTCACAAATAGCCCTTGTTTGGACAACACACAAAGATGAGATGATGCTTAATATCATAGACACAAATCAGTTGAGGTTATGATTCCATGTATACTAATAATGATATTCTTGTTTGTTCTGTTTTCATGTAACGTTAATAAATTATGGTATTATAGTTCTCTAGAGAAATAGAACCAGGACCAAAAGGAGATGTAAATATATATGAAACAGATGCTAATAAGTATATTACACATGCACATATATGCACATATGCATATTTATGTACAGACACACACATATATATGAAGAGATTTACTGTAAGGAAGTGGATCATATGATTATGGAGGCTGAAAAACACCCAAGATCTGTAGGGGGCAACCTGTAAATTCAGGAGCATTGATAATGTAGTTTCAGGACAATACAAAGGGGCTGAGAAACAAGAGAGCTAATGGTTCAAGTTTCAGTCTCAAAGATGGCACACTCAAGACCCAAGAAAAGACAATGTTTCAATTCAAATTTAAAGATTCAGAAAAGATCAATATTCCAGCTCAAAACAATCAGGTAGCAGTAGTTCCATTTCCTCAGCCATTAATCATCGTAAGTATAGACAACTACTGAAATATTAATGAAACACTCAATCACACATTTAATTTGAATATATTTTTTTAAAATTATATCCAAATTATTAGAGTTTGTTTTGGGAACAGTATCAGGCCCTGAAAATATATTACTAAGTAAAAATTAATAAAGTTCTAGTCTTCTGGAGTTCTTATGGGACAGATAGGGATTTTATAAAACTATAACACAATTTAATATACATCATAATTGTTAAAAGTACTAACAAAGAAAGGCACTGAGAGGATCCTCTGACCAAAGGCAAGAGACCAATGAAGAATTCCTAGAAGCGAAAATGGATCTATAATCTCAGAGGAAGAGTGGAAGTTTGAGGTGAAGACAAGCTTAATGGGAGGAGGGACATTATCTAGGAGGAAAAAACAAATTTTAGTAACATGCAACTAGCCACACTGAGGAACCGAGCAGAAAGAAAAAAGAAAATAGAATGAGAAATGTGTGTTTGGGGAGAGGGGGAGAAGATGTAGAGGAGAAAGGTGAGTGCCAGGTTATACTTGACTCTGAAGACCATGTTAAATTTTTGATCTTAGTACTAAGAGCAATAGGAATCCCTCAAGTATTTTTAATTAATATTCTTTACATAATTATTTACATAGGAATTCTTTTTATGCTTGCAAATTGTAAATCTCCTAAACATACTTTAATTCACCACTCCTTACCCAACCAAACACTAACATCTGTATAAAAATTAATGTATTTGAAAATAATTGCAATTATTTTTCTTTATTCTCAAAACATGTGAGTCTGGGTTGGTTTCTTGCAAACATTTATTTTTACCCCAAGAAGAACACAAAATTGATTCTCTCTGAAATCAATTTTTTTCCCAGGGAAAATTTGTACAAAAACAGAGACAGTCCACTTTAAATTAATTAATGCCATGCTGTTGATCTTTAATAGATCTTCCTTCACTAATAAATTAAAGGAAATCAGTAAAGTTTGGCAATATGCTTACCGAATCTTAATTTCTAAGTTCATTTTACCATTGACACATCATTCCAGTCTTTTCTGCCATTTTTCTCTGCATTCTCCTCTCTGAACTTTTAGACCATCAACAGTTCTACATTGGTTTGATTCCTTTGTTCCTCAAGGTCTCACACACAAATGAACCACACATTTCTAGATTGTCAGAAATTAATCTAAAAATAATCTCATCATTTTTCTTACAAATTTTTTGGACCCAAGCTAATTTTTACTGTTAGCCTTTGAAGGGATACTTTAGTTCAGCTCTCATTTTTGGAACATATTTTGTTTTCTCACTCTTTTTTGAGTCTTTCTGCAGTTGCGATTGAAATTTCCCATTAAGTAGGTTAGTATTGTAAAAAATAAAATAAAATAAATAACAGAAGAACTTATGTCTCTTTATCAAGGGGCTCATTTTTTTTCTCCTTCTTTTATTCTTTTTTTCTTCCTTTCTTTCTTTCCTCTATTAAGTCTGGTTATTTCCCTTTTAAAATTTAGCTTTCCTGCATCAAAATTAAAATTCCAACCTCCAAAATTAGTGGTACTCAGATCAAAGACCAAGCTGCTGCTTGTCATTCTCAAAAGTTTTAAACTTTGTGCTATTTGATAACTCATCTCTCTCTCTGAACTTGAATTCTTTAATATTTTTACTATTAGGTGGTTCTTTAATTTTTATATACTTTCTCCTCTCTTCTTTACTGTTTTTCAATTCCTGCTTCACTTACTTTGCTTCTATCAAAATTCAACCCAGGGATAATGTCAACCCAAAAACAAAACATTTTCACACTATATGTTCTCTCATAAATCTACCCTCAACATCTTCTTTTAAGCACTATTTTCTGCTAAACATATATCTTCATTAGGTTTGTTATTTCAGATATCTGGCTTGCAAATCTACCAAGAACCAATAAAAAAGTATCATCTTTATCCAGTTTAGACTTAAGTTCAGAATCACATTCACATGTCTGCCTTTAAGCAGTAGGGTGTATTGGCGAGGCCTGTAATTCCAGCTATTCAGGAGACTGAGGGAAGAGGACCATGAGTTCAAGGTCAGCCTGGGCAGCATTGCAAGGCTCTGTATAAAAAACTAAAACAAACAAAAAACACAATACATTTGAGAAATATTTTTATTCATTTCTTTTCTGTGATGAATCATCACTCAGCATCTTTATCTAAACCCAACAATGTCACTTTGTTATTTTCCTATGAGGTATGACATCAAAGTGTACCCCCTTCACTTACATTAAGACTTCTTCTCACTGCTAGTATTTCCTGTGAATTTCCATTGAAGAATTATCATCAAAGTCACTCTGAACTTCTTATTACTGGAAGTCAGTTTAGTTCTCTAATTCATTTGTTCAGTATCTGAACCCTATGTTCTCATAAATATACATCTTGAGATTGCTGTTGCTGAAAATAAATTTGTTTTTTACCTTCTGGCATAGTTTTAGTACGTACTCTCTTAGTCCATTCCTGGAACATCCTTGGCATACTTGATAGGGATACTTGACCATTTCCCTAGTTGTTGATTCCAAAATTTAAAAAAACATCTGAACATGAAAAGTTAGTAATAGGAATATTCTCTTCTGCATCTCATTTTACATATAAAAGGATTATGATTCTTACCATGGAATATACAAGACTGAAACACCTGATTCTTGAATTCAGTTTCAGAGACTTTTTTCTTTTTGGTGTTAAACCCACTTACAGAAGGTGTTTCCTACCTTTTCACATCACTTGACCCTGGAATAAATAATTGGTGATCTGCTTTTACCCATTGACCCCTCATGTGAGTTCCTAAAGCCCACACATAGGAATAATTTGACTATTTCAGAGGTGTTCCCATCAATAAATGCAGATGTTCCTCAATGTACAATCAAGTTAAGTCCTGATAAACTCATCATAAGTTTAAAATGTATCAAAAATGCATCTAATATACCTAACCTCCTGAACATCATAGTATAATATAATTTAGAATATTGTTGTTTTCCTCCAGTATTGAATGGCTAAGTGGAACTTATGTTTTGCTGCATTACTTAGAATTGTAAGAAAATATTGAACTGCATAGCACTAACCTGGGAAAAGATCAAAAATTAAAGTTTTCCTTCTTGCAAATGCACATTGATTTTATAGAATCATAAAGTCAAAACCCACACATCAAATGACTCATCAAATTTTGAATTTCAAACTGTGAACAGATTTAAGAAATATTAAAAATGTAAAGAAAATGGGCTGATGGAATGATGAATGGAATATGGAGTGAAGAGGAAAAGGAGGTGTCCAGAATGACTTCTAGGATTCTGACTCAGGTTAAAAAACAAAGAATTTTATAGGATATAGAATTTTTTTAAAAAAAAAGGTTTTTCAATTGGAAATGAACAACAAAGTATGAGATCATGAATTTGAGATTTGGGTAGTTACAGGAAACTTTAAAGGATACAAACAAAAAAATTGCACATCTGAGAAAAAACTGTTAGGCTCATTTGAGATGACTAGATGTACTCAGACTTCCATGATAAAACACCACAGACTGAATGGCTTTTTTAACAGAAATTTATTTTCTTCAAGTTCTGGAAGTCAGAAGTACATGATAAGGATGCCAGTAAATTCGGGTTCTGACAAGGACTCTCTTCTTTGTTCTCAATGAGTCTTCACATGACCTTTCCTTTGTGTGCACATAGAACTCTCTGGTATCTCTTCTTATAAGGACACTAATCATATTAGATTAGGGCCCCATCCTTAGAACATCATTTAACCTTAATTATTTCATGGTGGGTCTGTCTCCAAATACAGCCATATTAGTGGTTAAGACTTCAACATATGAATTTTGTGGACACAGTAACATTTATTCCTAAATGTCAGATAGAGATGCAACGATGCAATTGCGAAATTGCACAATTTGTCTTCATGTAGTTCCTAACTAAAACAAGAAGACACTCCCTAGGAGAAGACTTCCCTAGGAGAGTACAAAACAAGAAAAGAAAAATGTCCAGCACTGAACCCTGAGATATTATAAATTAATGAAATTAATGAATGGTTATTGGAGGAGTATCCCTGAAAAGGAGGCAAGGAAGGATATAGTTATAATGAAAACCACAAGCCTGGAACCAAGGCAGAAAATGTTCAATACTTATTAAAGGCCAAAAAATGGTCTCTCTCTCTCTCTCTCTCTCTCTCTCTCTCTCTCACACACACACACACACACACACAAACACACACACACACCCCACACACCACACACACACACACACATACACAAAATCACTTTGTGTTTAGTGAAAGAGAAATGGTCTTAGCTATAGATGTTTCAGGAAAAAAAGTAGAGATGGAAGATAGAGTAAATTGAAAAAAAAGTGAAAAAAAATTTACCTGTGAAAGAGAGAAGAGATACAAGAAAAACTCAGAATTTGTTTTATGTTTTAAAGATGATGGGATAGGCAGAGCACAAGAATTTTAGGGCAGTGAAAATATTCTCTATGAGACTGTAGTTAAACATTTGTCAAAACCTATGGATATATAACAAGAGTAAGCCCTATGTGATCTATAGACTGTGGGTAATAATGAAGTGCCCACATAATGACTGAAGCAAAAACCACTCTGGTGCAGGATGTTAATAGTGTCAAAGGCTCTGATGTGTGAGGTCAAGGGTATATGGATGTGAGAACTCTCTGTACATTTTACTCAATTTTTCTATGAACTTAAAACTGCTTTTAAAAATAAAGTCTATTTTTTAAATAGGAAATATCCACATAAGAAAGAAACAAAGTAAGGGGAATGGGTTTAAACATACATAAGAGGGTACAGTTTATTATGGAAAATAGGAGAATTAAATAACTCTAAGTTCTGAATGCCAAAGACAGAAAACTCCAAGCATCATTGTCCACTCTACTCCCAAAATGCTGAGAGCCAGCTTTTACCTTCAAGGATTCAGTTAAAGAACAATTTCCTGATGCATTTGACACAGTTAAGCTATATACATCTATAAGCATTCCACGGTGAACTCCACCTTTATGTATATCTATAAAGCACCAATAAAAGTTAAATAAATAAACAAGTGAATGGAAAAACTGTAAAAGAAAGGAGAGAGAATAGTGGAAGGGGGAGGGGAGGGAAAGTGGGTGAACTGGGAACTGAAATGGAGTAAAACAAATTTCATGCAGTATGATTTTGTCAAAATGAACCCAACCATTAGGTATAACTACAATGAATTAATAAAAGAATAATTTAGTTTTTAAAAAGGACAATTTCCTGTGGGCTATAATTAGCTTATAAAGAAATACTTCAAGATACTAACATGGAAGCTTATTGGCATGGGACTCCCAAATCACCCTATAGTCATATTCTACATTGAAGATCCTACCGAAAATTTAGAACTTCTGACCTGATTTTTCATTTTCCTTCCAACAATGAGCAGAAATACTAGACATCTGGGGAAAACTTCTACGATGAAAGCAACAAAAAAGCAACAAATGGGAGGTGGGGATGAAATAGATTGGAGGAAAAATCATTAAGACAAAACTGTAAAATATCTACCACCAATGTTATTGAAAAAAAATGGAGAAAATATTTTATTCATGAAATCATTAAAAACATGAAAACAAGAAGGAAAAACACAACAGCCTGGATAGAAGATAAAGCTGAGGAAATCTCCCACAAGGAGGACAAAAAGTTGAAGAGACAACAAGTAAGAGGGGAAAAAAATAGAGTATGGTGAAACATCTGGAAAGCAGAGAAAAGTTTTTTTAAAAAAGGAAATAATTAGTTAATTATTGAACTCAAGAAATTTTTCCAGAATTGAAGGACATGAGTTTGAGTTTGGGGATTATAAAACCTTATAGAGTAAGAGTTCCTAGCAAATAACAATGACAATAATAAAAACAATGAAAATAGATGCCAAGAAACTTCATTATAAAATTTCAAAAAAAACATTCTACATATTTCAAAAGAAAAATCAATCAATCAATTGATCAACTGATCTATATCAATAAAATTAGAAATGTATTTTAGAAGAGAAGATAATGCTAAATAAAATTAGCCAATCCTAAAAAAACAAATGCTGAATGTTTTCATTGATATAAGGAAGCTGATTCATAGTGGGATAGGGAGCCGGAGCGGGAGCATAGGAGGAATAGACGAACTCTAGATAGGACAGAGGGGTTAGAGGGGAAGGGAGGGGGCATGGGGTACTTAATGATGGTGGAATGTGATGATCATTACTATCCAAAATACATGTATGAAGACACAAATTGATGTGAATATATTATGCATACAACCAGAGATATGAAAAATTGTGCTCTATATATGTAATAAGAATTGTAGTGCATTCTGCTGTCATATATAAATTTTAAAAATTATATTAAAAAATTATAGACACTAAAAAGATGTTTTCAAAATTCTAAAGGTTAATGGTCTGCCAACCAGATTTGTATATTCCTCAAAAAAAATCAGAAAAGTAAGAAGATTGAATTTAAAATTTTCAGACATTAGAGATCTCAAAAAATTTACCCTCATGCACTTTTTATCAAGAAGTAATCAGAAAGAAAAACCTAAAAAAAGAGGAAGTTATGAGAACAAGAACTTCGTAACAGCAGACAAAGCAAAGGCACTCCATATAAAAGATAGAAAGGAATACCCCAGGATATCAGTTTAACATCCAGTAGAAAAGAGTAATCATTCCATTTGGAACCATATAACAAAAGAGATAGAAAAAATGGATGTTATTATATTACCATCATACTATCTATTATTTTAACCTAAAGATAGGATGACCAGGTAACTCAGACCTAGAGTATTTTCTGTACTAGGATTGTCATGAACATGATCTATAAGATTCCTACCTTCCTCTGATGTTCTTCTTCCACATAATGACTATAGACATATTTTACCACACACTAGTATTTGACTTAGCCTGGAGACCTGGAGATAAATCTTTATGATTTCAAAAGCAGAAAGTATAGAGTGGCTATTTACTCTGCCCACAATTTTCCATATGTAAGAATTAGCCACCCTGACAGGGGTAAGCCCTCTGTTTATCACATTTTACTTCACGCTCTTGCCCACTAATTTCCCAGAGAAAGGTACTTATAAATCTCAAGGACGTTCATGCCTGGAGACCATGAACCAGAGACCCCATCCAACCTAGCTTCTGTTAGGTCTCCTGTACTCATGGAAGATTTTCCCTTTCTTCTACATCCCAATAGGATGGCCACTATGACAGTCCTGGAAAGAACCAACTAGCGTACAAAACTCCACTGTCTGATGTGAAGGAGAAGTCAAACAGCTGATTGGCAAAGACTGCCAAGAGTGGTCCTCAATTCTCAAGGCAAACATCAAACAGTAATACATTTGGAAGCAGCATTATTTCCTTTGTCCTTCTCTGCTCCAAGACGGCCCACTCTTTCTCAAGAGCACTCTTTACTTGAATCTCACTTTACTTTCACTTGCAACAAATTTCTCCTGCATGGATTTTGGTGTCTGACTTTAAATTCTCTTTCACTGGCACACAAGAACTGAGGTCCTGTGACAGGTGCGCTTATTTTTTCTAAGTCTTTATTATTATAAACTCTCCACATAAGCTCTTCAGTATGGGTCACATATTCACCAAATAACATGGACAAAATAACAAAAGAGAACAATCAGAAAATTGGACAAAGAAGAGAGGAAAGTGGGAAAGGCATCCAGGAGCAATCAGTTATTGGTGGGGGTTAACAAAATAATAGTTTTAGAAACCAAAATAATAAAGGAAGAAAGCAAATTAAAAAGAGGGCTGGTGGGCTATGAATCCAGTGATCAATGGACTACCAGTCTCGCTGAATTTAGAATATGGTGATATGGCAGCACTGGACAAACTAGCTGGGAGAGCAGAGGCTTGCTGTCTAGTCCTTGAATTAGTGGAATAAGAAATTGGATTTGACAACATTTCCTTCTTTGTGAAGGCTGAATAGTATTTTGTTGTGTACAGCTTAATGTATCATCCCCAAACCAGTATCCATTAAACATGGATAATGTCCTGAAGCCAAAAAATAATGGTACAATCACAAGGCAAATTTTTTAAATTGAAAAAAAAAAAACATTTTTATGATTTGTATTTTATTTTTTTAATTAGTTGTTCAAGACAATACAATGATCTTGACATATCATACATTTGATTCAAATAGGGTATGAATTCTCATTTTTCCATGTATACAGATTGCAGGATCACATTGGCTACACATCCATGTGTATACATACAGCAATCCTAGTGTCAGTTGTAGAACAGCTTCTCTGCCGCACTACTAATGGGTTAGATTTTTTACTTCTATGATCTCTTTGTCTCTGTTTCTGTCTTTCTCTCTTTAGGTATATATACACATGCAGATATAGATATATAACAAAGTTATTGCAGTTTTGAGTGCCAAAAAACACAAAGAAGAAAACAGCCTCATGCCAGCGTGTACCAGTATAAACATACTCACAGCTTTACATTTTCATCACACACATACATACACACACACACACACAATACACACGTGTGTTACATAATATGTATGCAATTTTATATATGTATATATCATAAGTGATACATGTGTCATGTGTTATATCACATATATGTACATATTATATATATGGATATGTATGTAGGTATTATTACATGTAGGTATGCAATATAGAGAAATACAGATATTGATGATACAGGTATTATTAGTGATACAGATATGTGGCTATGAATTTAGTTATCCAGACATTGACTGATATGAAGCAACTTTCTTCTTTAAGCTTTTTGGTCCTCAGAATGGCAATAATGTTGAAAGAAATCTATTGCCACCTGCACAATTCCTTCTAGCTCTTTGTATGTGTCACGGATTCCACTTCTTTCAAATGAGACAGAAGACGATTTTCCAAACTAAGTATTAGAAAGTGAATATAGACAAACAGATCTCCTAGTTTTCCCCTAAATCATGCTGCTGTTGATTTGCCTTTGTAAGTCTGCTTGAGAGTTTAATATCATCAGTGACCAAATAGAACCTTGGTATGAAATATTAACGCTATTTGCAGTGAAGTCACTATAAAATTCTGTTCTTCTAGCCACCACAAATTAATCAGTGTCAGACTAGATCAGTATTTTAATGGAAATCAAAAACTGTTTTGGCTACCTCTGTCTTTGGCAATTCTATGGGCAACAAAATGTCTTCTGAGGTTAATACAGAACATCTACGTCAGCATTTCAATAAATAATACTTTAGGTTAGCAATGCCAATATCAATGATGTAAAGATCCCATGGTTCTTGGCAAGAGAAAAAATATTTACCTTTATTCGCCAAAATTTACTTTACATTATTACATCCTTCCTCTTCCAATATCTTTAGCTGTCCAGTATAGTTTTCATTCGCTTTCCTAAACTTTTGGAACTTAGACTAACTCTAGTGCAGCCAGCATATTTGACTCCTTCAGAATTGGTCTCTCCTTCCATATATATATATATATATATATATATATATATATATATATATATATATATATATAAACAACAGTTTGTCCCTCATACTTGACAGTGTTGGCAATAAGATATAGCATGAGGGACAACTACACTGTGCCAAAGAGAATCAGTACTAGTCAAAAGACACCAAAAATGTTTGAGTGGAAGCATGGCAGACTCAAATTGTTTTAAACCTAGTAAACCTTTCCTTGCAAACCATCTTTTGATTTGTAGCAAAACTACCCAACAAAAACTGATTTCTAGTTAATACTTCTAACAAAGTACAGGTTTAGTACTTTTAACAAAGGAACTAAGCATTTTGTTATTCATCAGAGTGAGAGACCAGGCTATAAAACAGAACCTCATGGGGTTGAGAGGCACTAGTCTAGAAATAAGAATCCCTGGGTTCTACCTGTAGTCCTTCCAATAACCAGCTGTGTGCTGGCTGCACTACATCAATTTGCATCTTAGTTTCCTCATCTGTAAAAGGAAGAGAAATAGGGGGAAATTTTTATAAAAATATTTTTAAACCATCCTATAAAATCAGTCACTACTTTCAGGAAAATAATTTGGTGCCCTACTGATTCTCACTGCCCTACTATTGAGTAAATACAGAATACCCTTAGCACATACAAATACCAATATTTCTTTTTTGTTATTATTTTATTATTTTTTATTTATATATGACAGCAGAATGCGTTACAATTCATATTACACTGTAGAGCACAAATTTTTCATATCTCTTGTTGTATACAAAGTATATTTACACCAATTCATGTCTTCATTACGTGCACTTTGGATAATAATGTCCATCATATTCCACCATTATTTCTAACCTCCTGTCCCCTCTCTTCCCCCCACCCCTCTTCCCTATATAGAGTTCGTCTATTCCTCCCATGCTCGCCCTCCCTACCCCACTATGAATCAGCCTCCTTATATCAGAGAAAACATTCGGCATTTGGTTTTTTGGGATTGGCAAACTTCACTTAGCATTATCTTCTCTAACTCCATCCATTTACCTGCAAATGCCAAGATTTTATTCTCTTTTATTGCTGAGCAATATTCCACTGTGCATACATGCCACATTTTTTTTTATACATTCATCTACCGAAGAGCATCTAGGTTGGTTCCATAGTTTAGCTATTGTGAATTGTGCTATTACAAACATTGATGTGGCTGTGTCCCTGTAGTATGCTGTTTTTAAGTCTTTTAGGTATATACTGAGGAGAGAGATAGCTGGGTCAGATGGTGGTTCCACTCACAATTTTCCAAGGAATCTCCATACTGCTTTCCATATTGGCTGTACCAAATTGCAGTCCCACCAGCAGTGTATGAGTCTACCTTTTTCCCCACATCCTCACCAAGACTTATTGTTGTTTGTCTTCATAATAGCTGCCATTCTGACTGGAGTGAGATGAAATCTTAGATTAGTTTTGATTTGCATTTCTCTAATTGATAGCGATGATGAACACTTTTTCATATATTTGTTGATTAATTGTATATCATCTTCTGAGAAGTGTCTATTCAGATCTTTGGCCCATTTATTGATTGGATGGATTCAAAGTAAAATGTTTCTTCTCAGCAAAAGAAACAATCTGTGAGGTGAATAGAGAGCCTACATCTTGGGAGCAAATTTTTACCTCTCACACATCAGATAGAGCACTAATCTCTTCAAAGATTTCTACAGATCAATTTAGTAATGGACTTCTCCTAATAAACCATACTTTCTTCCTGGGTCCAATTTAAATCCCCCAAAATATAATTCTTCCTGTAAAATAAGCTTTCAGAAAAGTCCTTCCACAAAAAGCTAAACTGTTTTTCCACATCATCTTTAAGATTATATTCAAATATTTAACATCTATATAAAATGCTCAGTAATATTTTGCTTCTCAGGTGCATGTTTAATGCATATTAAACTCTATTTTCTTGCCCACACTTTTTTCATTAAAAAAGTTTCCAAAACTATAAAACCTTTAAAAGTAACACAATAGTCTTTCTTAACATCAAAATACAAAAAAAAAAAAAAAAAGTCTTTTTTTAGGCTCTGATAGTTTGAGGTAAGCCACATGATTTACTTTATTCATCAACAGCAAAGTTTTTATCATCCTATCATTCTGCCTAGGGCATTAAATATTTAAGAAACTGTTAACAGAGTCTTTACTAAATCACTAAATCACTAAAGGAAGAGGAGCCAAACATTTCTTAAAATCTCTGCCAGAT
Source organism: Marmota flaviventris (assembly GCF_047511675.1). NCBI lineage: Eukaryota > Metazoa > Chordata > Mammalia > Rodentia > Sciuridae > Marmota > Marmota flaviventris. Next base: position 23,887,470 of record NC_092505.1, read on the forward strand.
TTACAATTTGCAAAGTCACACTAAAAGCATTTTTCTCGGCGCTTTCATTTAAGCTTCAAAATATTCTTCTATTATGCTTCTAAAATTTAGCATGGTTTCAAAAAACTTGACATTGCCCCTCTAAGACTTCTTTAAGTAACAGTGTCATCAAGTTAAACAGGAACACAAATAGAGACCCCTTGAATGAGTCCAGAGTCTACATTTACTTATAAATGTCCAACTTCTATTATACAGGAAAAAGGACAATGTCATACCTAATCCTTTAGTCAAACTCTAATTTAAAAAGAAATTATTCACAGATATTGAATTCACTTTTGTGCATGGTGAGAGAAAGGGATTCAGTTTCATTTTGTTGCATATGGATTTCCAGTTTTCCCAGCACCATTTGTTGAAGATGCTATCCTTCCTCCATTTCATGCTTTTAGCCCCTTTATCAAATATAAGGTAGTTGTAGTTTTGTGGATTGGTTTCTGTGTCCTCTATTCTGTACCATTGGTCCACCCGCCTGTTTTGGTACCAGTACCATGCTGTTTTTGTTACTATTGCTCTGTAGTATAGTTTGAAGTCTGGTATCGCTATACCGCCTGATTCACACTTCCTGCTTAGTATTGTTTTTGCTATTCTGGGTCTTTTATTTTTCCATATGAATTTCATGATTGCTTTCTCTATTTCTAAAAGAAATGCCGTTGGGATTTTGATTGGCATTGCATTAAACCTATAGAGAACTTTTGGTAATATCGCCATTTTGATGATTTTAGTTCTGCCTATCCATGAACAGGTTATATTTTTCCATCTTCTAAGATCTTCTTCTATTTCTCTCTTTAGGGTTCTGTAGTTTTCATTGTATAAGTCTTTCACCTCTTTTGTCTTGGTCTATTCCCTAAAGACCTAAAAAGAGCATGCTACAGGGACACTGCTACATCGATGTTCATAGCAGCACAATTCACAATAGCAAGACTGTGGAACCAACCTAGATGCCCTTCAATAGATGAATGGATAAAAAAAAATGTGGCATTTATACACAATGGAGTATTACTCTGCATTAAAAAATGACAAAATCATAGAATTTGCAGGGAAATGGATGGCATTAGAGCAGATTATGCTAAGTGAAGCTAGCCAATCCCTAAAAAACAAATGCCAAATGTCTTCTTTGATATAAGGAGAGTAACTAAGATCAGAGTAGGGACGAAGAGCAGGAGAAGAAGATTAACATTTAACAGGGATGAGAGGTGGGAGGGAAAGGGAGAGAGAAGGGAAATTGCATGGAAATGGAAGGAGACCCTCAGGGTTATACAGTGGAGGGGGTAGAGAGAGAGGAGGGGAGGGGAGGGGAGAGGTGGGGAGGGGGGAGGGTGGAGGATGGGAAAGGCAGCGGAGCACAACAGACACTAGTATGGCAATATGTAAATCAATGGATGTGTAACTGATGTGATTCTGCAATCTGTGTATGGGGTGAAGGTGGGAGTTCATAACCCACTTGAATCAAAGTGTGGAATATGATATGTCAAGAAATTTGTAATGTTTTGAACAACCAACAATAAAAAATTTAAAAAAAAAGAAATTATTCACATATATTGTTCAAATTATGGACCACTCATGTTCATTAGCAAATAGATGTATTTTACTCCAGCTTCATATACTTTTTATGCTTTGGTTTCCATATGGTGTTCTTACTTGAACGACTCTACAACTTTTCCAGAAGAACTTAATGGGCACCTCAGAGTCAACATGACTGAACCTAAACTCTGGGATCTTTTCAATCCTGATCCCTATGTAAATCTTTCTCCTCCTACTTCTTCACATTAAATGACACCAACACCTACTACACTTTTAAAACCTGGGAGCTATTCTTTCTTCTACACTGCTCACTCTACACATTCAATTTATCTTCAAGTCTTGTCATTACTACCCTTAAAATATTGAATCTTTATTTATTTATTTTTATGTGGTGCTGAGGATCAAACGCAGTGCCTCATGCATGGTAGGTGAGCACTCTACCACTGAGCTACAACCTCAGCCCAAAATAGTGAATCTTAATACTTCATAGATTTGCTGCAATCTTTGTCAAATTCAACATTACCACTGCTTCCCAACTCCTACCTCTTTGCTCTCCATCACATGTTCATTTCATTGCCTTTATTAGCAATTAACCCTCTGTAATTATGCAATTGTTTGTTTGCTAACTCTTAATTGACTTTTTTCTCTATTAAACTGCTAGTTCCAGGAGGGCAAAGAATCCACCCTGAAGGTATGGCCTGTGCCTGTCTCAGTGCAGATGTCCAACAGAAGCTAAATAAATATTGGAGGGTGTACGAATTACATTGGAACTAAGGTCTGAATTGTGTCCCCCACCTCCCTGCCCCCAAAATTTACATATTGAAGTCTAATTCCCAATACCTCAGAATGTAACCATAATTACATATAACATGTTTAAAGCCTCATTTTAAAGTGAGGCTTTTAGGGTGAGTCAGTCCAATCTGACTCAGATTTATATAAGAAAAGGAAATTTGGACACACAAAGAGGCACACAGTGAAGAGAACCTGTGCAGACAGTCAGAAGGCTGCCATCTGCCCACCATGGAAAGGGGCCTCCAAAGAAACTAAACCTGCCAGCACATTGATCTTGGACCTCCAGCCTCTAAAACTATGAAAAAATAAATTTCTGTTGTGTAATCCACCTGGTTTATAGTATTTTGTTATGGAACTTTAGTAAATGAATACAATTAGAATTTGTATACAAATAGAAAAATAAATCTCATTATTTTCCCAAGTAGAATTGTTATGTATTTTAGTCATGCTTGATCTTTAATTCATAATTAGAACAGTGTCCAGTGAATTGCACATCACTGGTTTGGTTTAATAAAAACAGAAAATTTCTAATATTTTCCATATATACTTGGCAAACTTCTAAAATTTCCCCAACTTATTTACCAAACTAATATAATTTGATCTGCATTAAAAGACAATGTTGACTAATGGCATGCTTTAATAACATATTCAAATCAGCCTCATCCATTCAATTGTTGGTGAATTATTTAAAGGTATCACAGCAGCTATTGATGAAGCTGAAGCTTAAAAACTGTGATACATTTAAATAATTCACCAACAATTGAATGGATCATGTTGCATAGACTATCCACAAACAAAATAGTCATAGGACTTCTTTCCCTAACAAGTTTGAAATGATTAAAGAATATTCAATTATTCTTTATTATCATCTAAAAATTATTATAAACCAAAATTCTATGCCTGACTATCCTTCAATTTCTTCTTGGGTTATTTATGTACCTGTTAGAGCAAGGGTTAGGGGTTGTTAACCCCTTCCTATTTTTGTGTTTGTCACTGAGCTGCCAGCTGGCATGGCCTAAAACTGAAGCTGGTTGAAATAGCTCTCAGTTTCCCTTCTCCCTACTATAGGGTAGGATAGAGTGGGAAATACTGTCACAAGTTTTGTCCAGACAAACCGGATCCATGCACTCCCAGGGTGGAGATACTGCAGAGTTCTAAGTGGGGAGTTCCCACAGCTAAGGCTTAGTTCTAATCAGGCCTTTGGGATTTTGTTGGGTGGTACCTGCTCTGGAGAGATTAGATAGACACATCCTTAGTCCAGATGCATATCTCTGCTGGGAGTCTGGTCGTCAGGAGCCTCTGAAGAATTCCCACCTGTAGGGCAGAGGAACCACCCCTTCTGCAAAGGTCTCACATACTCTGCTACACAAGACTGACCTCAGGCTCTGATTCCCAGAATGATCACACCTGCCTATTCAGTTTCCCAATCCTCTTCAATCAGTTATCTGAGCATCTGGACTCAAGGAAAAAGTGAGTTGTACTCTCCTGCATATCTCTGACTTGAATCTCCCTGGGTAAAATCTCTGTACCTGTTTCAATCACATTCTTCTAGGGATACCCTAGGCCACACTGTATTGGCAATATTTGCCGTGATCTCCCCAGCTCCCACAGCAGCAAGTGTCAACACAATGTCTCCCCACCTAAGCTCCCCACTAGCCAGTTGAGAGACATAGTGCACTTTTCTATCTTTTTCAAAATTTTGAAGTTCTGAACATTAGAAAAATCTGCAGACAAATTCTATCAGGCTATAATTAGCTGTTCTGATGGGCTGCATGTCTGCCTCCCCTCCCCAACCAATTTTGCTACTTTGACAGATGTCAAACATAGGTTTACATATGGTTGTTGTATTGACTACAGATGGTCCGCGATTTATAATGGTGAACTTACAATTTTAATTTTACAAAGTGTGAAAGTGGTACTCCGTATAACAGTGTAAATCTACTTTGAATTTAGATCTTTTCCAAGGCTAGCAGATATGCATTAGTATCTTATGATGCTGGACAGTGGTGGTGAGCCATGGCTTCTAGTCAAAACATAACTCCATCATAAGTCAAGGAACATATTTTCTGTAAATCCAGAATGGACCCAGAAAAAGAATTTCAGTCTACAACATCATCAATAGTTTTGCTATGTTCTGATGCTTACAATTACTCCTCATTTGAAAGCATTATTCAGTCATTTGCCATGCCATTCACTTTGAAGTTTAAAGATTATAAACAGATTTTGTCATAGAGTTAATATGCAAATATAGAATCTTGCCAATTGTTTTTGTCAATAGGCTTTAATGTGGTTAAAATTTCTTAATTCTCTTTCCTTTACTGCTACATTATCTAGCTCTATTATTTCCCACTATTAAGTGCTATGTTTTCCTAAATTTATGGACATGAAAATGATGCATCAAACAATGTGTGGGTATGGAAAGTCACAGGTCCTGATATTTTGTTCTTTCAATCATGTTTCTTTTTTTTTTTTTTTTATCCTACACCAATTGTCTACTCAGGAATTATTTCATTTTTCAAAGAGAAAAATGTAATTTTAAATTACAGAATTCCATGTTGCTTTCATAAACATTGCATAGTTGTATAGATGCCAAGAAGCATTTTCAAATTCTTTCATAATTTTCCCTTCTAAACCTCTATGTGGGTTTTCAGGGAAAAATGAAAGCTCAGGTATTATGAAATAAACATGTCAATTCTTCTTATTCATAGGAAGATATTTAAAGTTTGTCCTCTTTTATTTGATTGGTCAGAGACCAATGTACACTCATTTCTCCATATACAGCTACCACATAGTCAAATAAAACAAACCCACATATTCCTCATAATCCTGGGACAAAATAAGTGTTCAATAGGTGCTTAATGGACAAGAGAGAAAGTATAACCTTTTACTGAACACTGTGAAAATGTAGCACAAGCAATACAAAAAGAGGTCTGTGACCATCTCCCTAAAATTACTGATTAAGGTTACATTTATGGAACCTTTGCCATATCTTTCTTATAAATGGTCTCCTGTCCTCACCCCTTAAATTGTGAAGATTCGCACATTTTTGTCATAGTTCACCTTTTACCGAAGTGCTTTAGGTTTGAACAGGTAGCATCATGCCTAAGATGGTAGCTTTTCTCCAAGTCATTCTATGTCTAATTTCCTCCTCAAAGGAGGTCACTACCCAGACTCTTAAAACACACAGTAGTTAAGCCTGAATCTAATGAAAATGTGACTGAAAGGACTACTGTACATGGCACCTTGGCTTTTCCCAGTATTGTTTTCACATTTACTGCAAAGATGAATATGGTGAATAAGGAAATGCATGGGTATACCCCCTGCTCAGAAGAGAACTAAGATGCTGTCTCCTACCTAGCCAGAAATAATTCAGGCAAACTTAAGTAATTAAATCCAAAGTAGATAAAGTTAGAGGACATAAAAAGGAGTGGAACATGTTTTAGTAGTTCAAAAGATGTTGTTTTTAATGTAAAAATATATACTCAAACTTCAAGTGGGGGAGAGGACACTATTTTCAAAAGCATGGTCTCTAGACCTTGTATCCCCCACTTTAACTAAATAATATTTTAAACAATTATCACTGCCAGGCCTCCCATATATCATCTATCACTATGGCATCGAAGTAGTGCTGTTAATCTAATTAGGCAATATTCAGAGAGATATACTCTCTCTTTCTGCCAGTGTTATTATTGATTAAATGGAAAAGGGTTAGAAAGAGCATCTCTGAGCCCAGATTTTCAACATTCTTGAGCCAAGATTAAAGTAGAGTTTGGACAAAAAGTTGATTCTTGTGTTTATTTTAGTGGATTCAGCACTCAAACAAATTACCAGCTTGAGGGAACTACTTCCTTTGGGGGTTCAGGAGCTAATTTATAATACAAATAAGCCTTCAACTTCAACTTACTATTCTATTGAGTAAGTTGAGTAAGCCCTCAACTTACTATTATATTCTATGGATTCATGTAAAAATATAAACTATGGAGACTTGATAACCAGCTTGGCTCTTGGAACCTTGCCATGAAAGAATATTAGTCTATTCTAAAAATAAATGAAGATAAGAATTAATTGCTACAGTGATAACAATGCTGGAGTGATGTCCCCAAGAGATATAATTGTTACCTTGTTAACACTAAACTAAACAAAAAAAATCAAGTCATTAAATCTTAGCAGACACATTCATTTTTGAACAATACATAAGTGCAATTGCAATTAATTGTGATTTAGGTTGCATTATCTCAACTAATTTTATTATCTCAACTAATTTTACCTAAATAGCATGACCATTTGGATTTTTAACCCTTAATTACATTTAAAGAAACTCCTGATTCCACCCTCACCAGTGGATACCTTTTCTTACTAGTCATTGCCATTTTTAGTAAATAAAATACCATTACCCATTTGTTTGCTTTGAAAATCTCAAAATTCATCTTTGATTCTTTTTATATCTAATCCATTAACAAATCCTGCCGTTTCAGTCTCAGAATGTCACTGTGTCCCCTCATTCTGTCTCTGGAACAACCAAGCAGTCTATGCACCATGCTCTTTCAATAAGTCAACTACCTTAGTCTACTTTGCTTTCTATATCTGACCTTCCATTCTCTGCATCACAAAATAAATATATGGGGGGAAAAGATACTCTAGCGTAACACTCTTCCATTGCTTCCATTGACTCCTAAACTTTCTCTAATCTTTTCTCAGTCTCCTCCACTTTGTTTACTTCATCTCACCTTCACTAAATATATTAGTTTTCTAGACTACCACACAAATTATACAAATTAGGTGCCTTAAAATGACAACAAAAAAGATATTTATTCCGGCACAGTTTGTGAGGCCAAGAACTCAAGATCAATGCATTGGCCTTGTGAGGCTCCAGGGAAATCCTTTCCTTGCCTCTTCCAGCTGCTGGTGACTCCAGGTATCCCTTATAGCTCCAGCCTCTGCTTCTGCTATCACATAGCCTCCTCCGCTGTGTCTATGTCTTCCCACTTCCATTATAGACACATTTTTCACTGGGTTTTGGGCTTATCTTGTTATTCCAAAATGTTCTCATCTTTAGATCATGATTTAGATCTATAAAGACTTTTTTCCAAATATGTGAATATAATCTTTTTGGAGGCCACCCTTCAACTCACAACACCAGGGGGGTTTTGTCTTAGGCTTTTGTAATTTTTAACACCACTAGAACTTTTTCCTTTTCAGAACTTCTTCTCATAATTTCAGTCTCAGCTCAGATATTATACAGTGTCTTTAGTTCTATGACAATCCTACTCAAAATGGACTCCTCTCATTACTTTTTTTCTTTCTCTCCATACTTGCTTTCATCACAACTTCACCCAAATCCAAGAGGTTTTTATTTTCCACAGATTTATGATTGTCTGCCTCTCACAAAAGAATTCACTCAGTCTGAGAATACATCTTACCACCGAGTTCCCAGATCTGGCATACTACCTCATGTGTATTAGCTGCTCAGTAAATATTGAACACATAAATTTAGTCCACAAAAACTGATAAAGTAGGATGAATTTAGCCATGTGAGTAGGAAACTTCAACATAGGCTAATTCTATTTTCCTCTCCCATGTCTATCTGCTATGATGCTCTCTCACCTTGTGCACAGAGCAACAGAATCAGCTGACCATAGGCTGAACCTCTGAAACCTATAATAATAAGCATGTGGAGAGCCTGCACAGACCACCTCATTGAAAAGAAGACAGACTGCACACTCAGTGCAGGAAGAAGGTATCCTGAGGATCCTGAGGTCCAGTCTCATCCCCTCACACTGCATGCATAGCACTTATTTTTTCTAACATGTTACATGCCTGAATTTTAAAGGTTTGTTTATATACCTCTATCTTCTGTACCACTTGCTTTATCAATGACTCCTAAATAACCCAATAAATAAATACACAAAAAATAGGTTAGTTCAAAAATGACACCAAAAGTCAAGAAGACCAGGGATACAATCTCAAAAAGACATTGTTATTGATACATTAAAAAGTTATCTGATCAATTATATTATAAATCTAAATAAAGGAAATAAAGTTATTTTTCTTTTATCAACAGAAATAAAATAATCTGCTTGAAAATCAAAAAATGGAAGTCCTAAAACAAGAAAATGGCAGCATACATCTAGATGCCATAGGTTGCTCACTTCTTTTGGGCTACAATGAGTCACACTGCGTCTATAACTAATGAGCCTCAGTATGAAAGGAAAATGCAGGGCCATTTTTTAAAATAGCAGAATTTGTTGGGCATGGTGGTACATACCTGTAATCTTACTTATTTGGGAAACTGAGACAGGAGAATTGCAAATTCATGGCCATCCTGCACAAATTAGTGAGAGCCTGCCTCAAAATAAAAAATAAATAGGGCTCAGAATGTACCTCAGTGATAGAACTTTTTTGGGTTCAACATTTCCAGTAGCAAAAAAAAAAAAAAATACAGTTGAAAAATGTGCCATTTTATTTTTTGCTCTCTTCCTACTTTAGGGAAAATTAATATTTTAAATTATTAGCATTCACTTTACTGTTTATCTTCTATTGTGCAATGTTAATTTTAAATGCAAACATCAGTGTGTTTATTTATTTGTATGGCAAACCACTGAAATCATGCAATTCATATTTTATAGCTCATACATTCATGTGTATTTCATTCTTACCAGGAAAGTGGAAATATAGCACAAAACTAACCCAACTGTTCTTATTTATTTCACTTCTTGACATTTGTATATTTTAGCAACATTTTCTATCATCGGCATACTGATGAGCAAAAAACATATATAAGTAAATAAAAGGCAGTTTAGGTTATTCTATTTCCCTTTTTCCTACTACACCATCATTTTTAGTGTAAGTGGTTGGGTAACAAAGGCAAGTAAAATGAGTAAGAAAGAATAAGAGAGGGATCCATGGTCATTTGTGATTCTTTAACACCATTACCATCTTTCCACATACTTAGAAAATTTTGGTTAGAATGGAAAGCATGGGCTCTGGGGCTGTCAACACTCTGCTTACTTAGTACAAGCAACATACTTGGAATCTCTCTGAACTCCCATACATCATGGGCCTGTTTGTGCTCATGAAACATCTTGAACACAATATGAGAATAGAGCAGAAAGAAGCAGCAGACACACATATTGGGTATATTGTCCTAACAGATGTCACTTACAAAACACAAGTTCATTATTAAGAATTTCAAGTCCAACAGCAGAGCTTTAAACCAAAAGTGGGTCTTTTTTGAGTATTGCCTCTGTGTGACTGTACAGGTTACACACCTTTGAAGCCAGTCCTGCAATGAGTATTATGGTATTCTAAGCCAACATATTCCTAAGCAGAGATGGATTCTTCAGGCAATCGTCTTACTAACCTGAATCATTAGGACCATACAACCAATTTCCCTTATTCTGTGCCTATGATGAATTATGAATCTCACAATTTGTTTTAATAATATAGACTTTTCTCCAGATAGCAAATTTATTCATTCACTCAGAAGTTAAATTCCTCAATATAATTCTATATTGTCATTTTGCCTAAGGGTAATTTGAATTGATTAATTAAAAACAAACATTATTAAATATGTTAATATCAACTTTTCTGGGCATACAAATCAAAGACTAAATAATGACCAAAGTTTATAAGCTGAAATTTCAACAATTGTGTATATCCATGTCCTAGAACCCATCAAAAATATATATTATTTCAGGTGCTCAAGAAAACATCTTTATTGTTAGGGTGTGGTGGTGCATGCCTGTAATCCCAGCAACCAGGTAAGCTGAGGCAGGAGGATCATGAATTCAAAGCCAGCCTCAGTAACTTGGTGAAGACCTAAGAAATTTGATGAGATCTTGTCTCTAAATAAAATACAAAAGAGGACAGGGGATATGGCTCAGTAGATAAGTGCCCCTGGGTTCAATCCCTGGTACAAATTAAGAGAGAGAGAGAAAAAACGCGTGCGCGCGAGAGAGAGACAGAGAAAGAGAGAGAGAGAATGTTTTTCTTAAAATATTTCATATGAGAGCTTTTTGATATCAAATGATATAAGTAATGGGATGTGAAGCACATTTTGAACAAAATGTTTAACATTGCTAAACTATTGAATATATGCAATAAAGAATTGATCACTAGGCCATGATTTACAGTGCCTGAATTATAATTCCCAGAACTGTTTCAAACTGGCTGGCAGATTATAGTAAGCTTTATAACTCCTCTTTGCTTTAAATTCTTCATGTGTAAAATGGGGGTTTGAGAATATATATTCCTTAAGGTCCCTTTTCTGATTTACAATTCTATAATTCTATAATACCTGAAAAACAAAAACCTAGTATGTGTACTTGGGGCTCTGAAGCATGAGAGGAACTCTTACTCATCTTGTGAACCCTAAGAATTATTTCTATAAATCTCCACTAACTCATTTTTAAAAGAAACTGTATTCAATGCCTCAGTTATTTCCAGTTGAGCCTATTCTATTGAGTGTATTCTAAAATTCTAAGAATCTGTAGTTTCTAGTTTACATTTTCTGTCATTCTGTTTTTTTCATTAACAGTTTAATCCTACATTCTACTTCAGCTTTTATTATTACAAAAAATAAATTTGTATGTTTTATATTTGGGTCCTAAATAAATATTATATCCCAAATATGTAGACATATATTATACCCAAACTTGACCATTATTAAATATACTTTAAAAATAAAGTTTTCTAGGACTTCTTATGTAAAGTCTAAATAATGATCGAAGATGATACATTGAAAATTCAACACAAAGTGAAATAAGCCAGATTCAGAAAGTTGAATAGTTTATTTTTTTCTCAAATGTGAAAGCTAGAGGGACAAAAAGAAATAAAAAAGAGATCTCATGAAATTAGAAGGCAGACCAACAGAGTAGAAGAAATGAATCGAGAGGGAGAGTGGAGAGGACATAGAGAAGTACTGGGGAATGAAATGTACTAAATTATGCTATGTCCATACACAAATATAGTACAATGAATTCTGCTTTCATATATAATTACATTTTATTACTACTGATCACAAGAAGAAAAATACAATAGAACTCAGTAGAGAAGAGCAAATGGATCAGGGAGAGAGAGAAGGGAAGGGAAGGTACTAGGGAATTAGATTGATCAAATTATGTTATGTGCAAGTAAAAGTATGGTATAATGAATCTTACTATTATGTATAATTACAATGAACCAATTTTTTAAAAATGTACAAGCTTGCACACCCATTAACTACCTCCATACTCAAGAGAATTTTTCTTTTAAAATATTTTATACAAGAGCTTATGAACACAAAATGATGTACATAATATGCTCTGAAGCACATTTTGAACAAAATTTTTCATTGACTTCTGGGATATTGGATATATTGAATAAAGGAAAGATCATTGGGCTATGCCAGAAAAAGGTACATATGTATATATGCATGTGTATTTATACATACTTACATATACATGTATGTGTATATATTTATATATAATATATTCATTCCAGTGGGCAATAAGATGATGCTTTAACAGACAGGATTTTGCTTGCAAAATAAAATAATGTCTATTCATATATTTTCATGCTAAAAATATATTGGAACATGAGTCTAATTATTTCCATTTCATAGTTGAGAAAACTGAGGCTTAAAGAGGTCAAGCAATTTACTCAAGGCCCCAGAGCAATCATGGTGGAGTCAGGATCCCAACACTATTCCTTTGTCTTCACGTTGTTCTTTTAACTGAGTCTAGCTTATGCCATCTTGAGTCTGTCTATGACCATAGCAACAGCAAAAACAACTGAAGAATAAAAAAATGACTTTCCAATCACAAGTCAAATCAAATCAATACAAGGACACAGACTTTGAACCTGTAGTAAAATATTACACAATTTTAAAGCCTTCAATAAATATTGTTTTTCCTTTTTTAAAAAGGGAGGAAATAGCACAGTTAAAGCAAGCTGAAGAGCATTTGAAACTCAAATCCTGAAAGCAGTAAATTATAAAGCTTAGTTCTTTATTTCCTGCTTTCAGAGGGATCTAAAACATGTAACTAGGTACAGAAGCCAATTTATTAACAATATAACCAAAAGCAAAGAAAAAGTGGGGAAATAAAGTGAAATCATTCATTAAATGATCTCTAATTAAAGTATTTCATGTTACCTTTTTATCACTTGCAAACTAGACAAAAGAAAGCTATATTTGAAATAAAAGGTTCTTTGGCTAACAGTCAAGATACATTAAAATAAAATGGCCCCAATTTATAAAACAGCATGGAATTTGATTGCCTATAACAGTATCTTATGGAAAAAAGAATAATACTCTGCAGCTGGGGAGCAATAGTATGAAATATACCTGTAAACCATTAAGAAGCCTTTTGTTACAAAATTCTGAAATGCTGATGCAGTCCTAGTATCAGCAAATATGCCATTTTATTGCAGATAATAAAGGCCCGCAGCAATTCAACAGAAAATTAATTAGCATCAGCTCACCATAAATCTCAACAGTATTAGCTAAAATGCCAATTTTGTAATCACTTTTCATTAAAGCCAAAAATACTAATTAAAATTGATTTTTGCCTGTGCTTTGGTAAACGGCTGCCAGTTAATGGCTTTCACTTGTAATGCAGACCTTTACTTAAATTAATTTTGTATGTTGTCTCCTTCCCTTTTGTAAAGATAATAAAGTGTGAAAGGATAAGAGATGTGGATACAGCAAAGGGCAGTTCACGTGTAGGAAAAATAGCAAACATTAAGTATTCTGGGTTTTCTACCAAGCTGGCATGATCATGCTCCTTTAGAAGCTGGTTTTGAATATTTTTTTTCATGAGCAAAGACATAATATGCCCCATTAAAAAATAAATTATAAGACTCAATTCTTAAAAGTGGTTTGAATGATTAAATAACATCTTTCTTTGTAAAGAATTTTCTGAGTGAAATCATATTCTTATTTATGTGATGTGGCTCATCTGCAGAAAAACTACCCCCATGAATTTGGTTCATATTTGTTAAGTTTACTGAGAATCAATTAAGATTAATTTAAGTCTCAACATATGTTAAACAGAAGCTGATAGCCATATAAATGTCAAATCCCTTCCAGTGATGTTAAATAGCAACATTACAAACCATAAATCACTGAAAAGTAATACCTGATGGCTTTAATTATTCTTTCAGTTTTTAAATTAATTTTTAAAAATAACATTACACAGAGTTGAATTTTGGTGACATCAGGATAGGATAGACAAGGATTAGAGTTGAGTTTTGTTGTTTTTATTGTTTTGTTTTTTTAATAAGTAATAGGGATAGTGAGTTGCTTATAATCATGGTCTCTTAAGGAACTACAAATTAGAAGGGAAATCCACACATCCACACAGGCAAAGTCAATTTCAGAGTTTTAGAGTTCTGTGGATATAGAAAGAAAAGTTGGCTAATATTTGTATATTTAGACTAAGCATATGGAAAGAGATATAAAGGAAATCTCAAGTAAGAGGTTCAGGAAAAAAAGAAGCAGCAGCAGCAGCTCAGGTCCAATATTGTTATACCTACTATAGAGAAGAAGGAATAGGCAAAGAACGTATTTCATACATGACGTCGAGTTCAGGGAACTGAATGGAAACTCCATAATTTTTTACAGGACTCTGTAACCTTACATCTTTCACTCTCTACCCTACCCCTAGTCCTAACTGCTAAAACTTTGAATTTATAATTTTTATCCCATTTTCATACAAAATTAAAATGCATTCCTTCTTAAAATGTTAGAATAGCAAACTTAATAAGCAAATATCCCAGAGTTAATAAATAATAGTTGTAAATCTTTCAGAATTATTTACAATGTGTCCACACAGAAGAGTTATTTAATACATCCTTGACATTGAGGCAGCATAAATCTTGGACCATTAAGAATCCTCCAAATCAGAATTATCAATATACCAAATGTCTCCTATCTCAAAGTGGGATAAAATGTGACTAAAATTTTTAGTTTGGACCAGGAATTTTCACAATCATTTTGCGCCTCCCATGAACTTATCTAGAAATTTCCTTATGATTTTTTTAAGCAAGTGTATATTCTGCTTATATACCTGGAAACAAATTTTCTGTTCTAATTTTTAAATATCAATAACAGAATGTTCAAAAGTTCTGTGTGTGAGATGACTTTTAAGAGGGGATTCATAATTGATGTTTGCCACTAAATTATTTGATAGACATCCCCAATATCTAAAACTCCCCAAAATTTACCTCATTAAGTCATTTCCATTGTTTCAATGATTAGAAATTAGTCACTCATATCCAGGGGACATTAAGTTGTTCTCTATGCTTCTACTCTGAAGTACAAATTCAGTAATTTTTGAGGGGTGTCCCAATACTTCAGGCAAGTTAGCAATTATTGGCAAGTATCTTACCACTTATTTTAAGTGTTCACCAAGCATGGAAAGAGAGTCCCCTCTTAGCTGGTTTTTGCATAAGAAATGCTTTTTCTTGTCATTGGAATTAGAGTATAAGCAGAAAAACAAAATTTCAGTGAAATATTATAGAAATAATTTTTACTCCCATGATATCAAATCCAACTAAAACTATAATATTGTACTGCACTCACAAATTCATATCAAAATGACTAAAGGAAGACTCATAATCAATTTCTGTCATAATTGCCACTTTTCTTGAATTTCTAAATTTTTAATCATCACCCAAATGCCTGATATTAATTTTTTTACTTTTGTTTGATTTATATTTGAGATGTATTATCTGAATCCTGGGCTGTTTGAGAATGTCTTTCTACTGCTCAAAAACATGAGACAACTTGATTAAATGCAAAATTTAGCACTTCAATTCTCCTTTTCAAAATGCTTCACTTTAACTTCATTTTATTGTGTCATTTAGTGCTGAAGAGAAGTCTAGAACTCCTTTCTCTCTCTCTCTCTCTCTCTCTCTCTCTCTCTCTCTCTCTCTCTCTCTCTCTCTCTCTCTCAGCAATCTAATAACTTTTCCCTAACTACAAGTTGTCAGATGTTATTCTGATTTGTTTCCCCAAAATTTTATAAGGCTATATTTAAGTGTATACTTGTGTCATTGATTTTCTATAAAAAAAATAAACTTTAAATGTGAATACTTGATTTTTGTTTTAATTTACTTTATTTTCCTCTCTTAAGACTGGTTATTGCAGACAAGGTCTCTATTTTTTATGTCAGATTTCATACAAGTATCAAGCACCCAACTACATATTCTTTCCCTCCATATGTGTAATTTGCTACTGTTCTTTGTGTAGGTCAGCCTTTATTCTCTCTAGTCTTGGGGAGTTTCTGTGAGTGATATCCTTTGCCACTAATTTAATTCTTCCATGGTACCAATTCCACTCTTTTAACTCTTAAATTTTTCCATTGTCTCTTCCATTATCATGTTGCCTTTTCATCTCCTAATGAATTTCTCCATTCTTCTAATGACTTTCTGTTTATGTTTCATAGAGAATATATCTTCACAGCGCTATAAAAGATAATAGTCTTCTAATAATTTTTCCTGTTTCCCACAATGGACACTTTTAAAGGTCTGTTCTTCCCCTCCCATTCTAGGATATGCTTTCTGTCTTTCTTCTAGAAAACTTTATAGGGTTCCCCCCATTTATATTGTCTACTCTTGCTGATAAATGAAAATTTTTCATAGCCAGAATTTCATAAAAGTCAGAGCATGTAGATTTTACTCAGCCCTACTTCCTATTTATTGGGTATCAAATCACCTTTCAAGACATAGGGTAGGTTGATATACATATTTCCTAATTAACAGTATCTTGCAGGTTTTAATTTATGTAGTTCTATTAATGTAAATATATTTTCTTATTCCTGTTGTCCAACATTGTGAAAAATATTATATAGGAAAATCTCCAAAAGGTAATGCTACCAGGGTTCTCTGTCCTTTTCTGGGAGTACTAATATTCTAGAATATCAGTCTTCCCCAAATTCCTCTAGTTTGCAGAAAGTGTAATCTTTGCCTAGATGAAATATTATTAGCAATGACTATACACATTAAGGAAATATTATTCAAGCTGCCACAGACAGTAAAATCTTTACAGGGAAAGAACACTATCCAAGTTTCCAGCCAATATTTAATTCCAATTATTTTAGGGGAATTTTGTTGAAGTCACCCTTATCCTTGCCAAATCAAAAAAAAAATAGCTTATTTTTATAATGAAGAAAATTTTATGATCTCAAGTAAAAAATATCAGAAGAGTTTTCCAACATTGCTTTGTCATGAATTTTTATTTATTCATGATAACACGCATCAGAGTTTCTGTTTCCAATCAAGATGGGAAAAAAAGACTGTTATCTAATAAAGGGGAAACAAAAAAGGTGAGATTTATCATTGTTCCACCTTATTGCCTAGACAGAGAGTTCAGGCCACAGTGTAAGGAAGGGGATCCTAAGCAGAGCCCAGAGATTTTTCTGAATTGAACAGAAAAATCCCAGGAAACCAGGAGGCCTGAATTCACAGGAGACAGAGTAAATACAAAACAGAACTACAGAGAGAGAAAGAGAGAGAGGAGGGGGCGGGTTCTAAATTAAACAGAGGATCTCTCTTGATCTTGATCTTTGCATGTCTGTGAAGAAACCATGCAAATCCAGAAGGGGAAAAAGAAAAAAAAAAAGGCACACACAAAATGATTTGTAGTATTCCCTAGAGCTCATATAGCCAGGAAGAGTTTGTGTTCCCACTAGCCACACTAGAAAATTTCACAATTCATAAGCCATCAAGTGGAGGATTCAGAAAGGTATGGCCTTAGTCATAGGGAAAAATTAACCCTGGACTACAGGTTCCGCCTCCAAATTTTTAAAGAAAGGCAATGAAAGATTAGTATACAAGTAACTTAACTGCATTTCAGAATAAATTTCAAAAATACTTACAGAAATACAAAAATAACAAGATAAAACACACAATGTCTGCCAGCCACTCAATAATTATCAGACATATAAAGAAGGAAAATATGACCCATTATGAGGATAAATCAATCAACAGAAACTGATCAGAAATGTCAGAGATGATAGAAATTTTAGATATAGAAATTAAAAGATTCATATTACCATTTTCTAAAGATTTTCCAGTGTAGAGGACAGAGCATTTTAAGTAAAAACACAAAAGATAAAAAAATACAAATGAGGTAAAATTTTAAAGTCTGAATAAATGATATGCAGAATAAAATTAACAACAGCTTAGATATTGAACATTACCACTAGAAACTCTCCAAAAAAGGAAACACATGATTAAAAGAATTGGAAAAATAAATAATAAATACATTGCTCATAAAATATGGGATAACTTCAGACAGGCTAGAAAAAATGTAACTGGACTCCCCCAAAGAAGGGAGAGAGTAAAGGGAAAAGAAAAAAATGTTTCAAGATACGGCGGTGTTACAGTTTGTATGTGCAGTGTCCCCCAAAAGCTCATGTGTGAGACAATTTGAGAGGGTTCAGAGGGGAAATGATTAGGTTGTGAGAGCTTCAAACTAATCAGTGAATTGATCCCTGATGGGATTAACTGAGTGGTAACTGAAGGTAGGTGGGCGTAGCTGGAGGAGGTGGGACACTGGGGACATGACTTTGGGGGTATATATTTGTATCTGGTAAGTGGAATCTCTCTGCTTCTCATCGTCATGTAAGCTGCTTCCCTCCACTATACTCTTCTGCCATGATGTCCTGCCTCACCTTGAGCCCAGAGGAATGGAGTCGGCCTTATATGGACTAAGACCTCTGAAACCGTGAGCCCTCAAATAAACTTTTCATCTCTAAAATTGTTCTGGTCAGATGTTTTGGTCACAGCAGTAAAAATGCTGACTAAAAAAAGTGACCTAAACTTTTCCGAATTGGAGAATTATAAGCTGCACCGAACCAAAAAGCTCAAAAAACACTAAGCACAAGAAATATCAAGAAAACTACACCAAAGCAATCATAATTAAATTGCTTAAAACAGGTTATATAAAAAAGAAATCTTAAAATCAGAAAAATGCACACATTAGGTACAAAGAATGAGAATAACTGACACATGGCCAAAATATCTTTCCAAACAAAGTCCTTCAGGAAGGGGGAAAAGCAACACTAAGTGGAAAAATGGACCCACACAAGGAAATGAACATGGAAAACAGTAAACATGTAGACATATATAAAGGATAATCTAAAACTGAGGTTACTTTTTAGTCCTATACTAGGAAAAATTCAAATAGAAATTAAGGCTTTCCTCCATCCATCTGGAAGGTATGAACAAAGAGGGCTGACTAGAGTTCAGTATCGTGATTTTCCCTTATCTGAGATGACCGGCAGTGGTGCAGCTATCAGCTCTCTCTTAGTTGCCTGAACAATAAGCCAGTTGAGGCTATTTCTCCTTCTCTAATCAAACAGGCTGTATTTACACACAAATTTCTCATGTGACCAGTGGCTTTCTCCTCTCTGGTGAAATGGACTTCAACATCATATGAACTCCCTAATGTACCTAGTTACTGAGCCAATTGTAAAGTTTTCCCAGAAAAATTATGTAGACATCATAACTCACTTTAGTTCACCTGATACACAGAGAAAAGACACTCCTGTAGTTTCCCACATAGAGACTTCAAAGTACCAAGGATATAAAAATCTGTATAACACAGTGCAAGAAATAAAATCTAAAAAGTATTTTATCTTTCATAACATTTCCATCATTACAAATTATAGGAATCATTTTATAAGAATAGAATGTACTTAGACTGTCTGTACTGAGCATTCCCAGTGACAGTTTTAATGTGTGTACATTCCCAGAAGAAAGTCCAGTCATATCCCAACTGACAGGAGGAACACAGTGGGCAGGCCTGCCCTGCCATTGCTTAGATGGGCCATTGACAGTTCCGAAATCAACTTCATAAAGCTTTAAGTTAGTGGAAATTACTCTCAGATTCTACAGTTAGATTGATGCTCAAAGGCATTATTAGGCATTATGAGTTTTCTTCCTTATTTATGTTTCATAGTAATTTTTGTAAGAATACTGGAGCAGTTATATCAATACCCCTTAAACCTTATGTATTTTAAATGAAAGGTCTTTGAACTACTGCTGTGTGTTTGCATCTTGATTCTCCTTTTCATCTTTGATTCTTCTTTTATCTTGAGTTCTTTCCCAAATGTTCTCATGGTCCATTATGTACATACATTCTAGATGGCTCTAGTTTACTGATTTTTTGGAAATGGGGAGTTATGCAGATCCAAGTCTACATTCTGCTCTACATTTGGAAGAACTTTGACAACTAGAAAATACAAACGGGTTGTCACTCCCATATTTCCCATGCTGGAAGTGAATACCATGTTCTAGTCATTACCCAAGTTATAGTGATTTGGTCCTTGTAGCCAGAAGTTATAGATTTATTACCTGATGGGATCTTGCCACAAATAAATCTAAACATTTATATTAAAATTGCAATGTGATGCAGGATGCCACAGGTGTAGTTAACTATAGGTGTAGTTAATTATTCTTGAAAGTTTCATATCGATTATACAGAATGATGGGTTTCATTCTTGTATGTTGATACATGTATATAATATTATTTGATCAATTTTACTCCCCAACAATTCCCCTTCCCCGCCTCTCCTCCCTCCTCAAAATTCTCTTCCTGTACCGTAGTAGTCTCCCTTCTATTTTCATGATGTCCTTTTTTCTCCCCGCCTTTTTTCCCACTAAGTTCCACATATGAGAGAAAACATGCACTATTTTATGAGTCTGGCCTATTTTGCTTAATGTGATATACTCTAGTTCCATTAAAATTTTTTTTGGTCAAAGAACATAATTTCATTTTCCTTTGTTGGTGAATAAAACTCCATTATGTATATGCCACATTTTCTTTTATCTATTCATTTGTTGATGGATACCTAGGCTGATTGCATAACTTACCTATTGCGAATTGTGTTAACATGGAACAGGGGTATGTATGTATCTCTAAAGTATGCTAACTTTCATTCTCTTGAGTAAATATCAAAGACTAGTATAGTTGGATCATATGGTACTTCTATTTTGGGGTTTTTGAGGAATTTTCATGCTGATGTCCATAGTGACTATTAATTTACATTCCCACCAACAGTACATAAGAGTTCCTCCTCCACCCTCCATCCTGGCTGGCATTTATTGTTATTCGGGAGGAATTAATTCTTGATGTCACTTGAAGAAAACAAGATAGTGCATGATGGCCATCCACTAAAGTGTGAACTGGACAAGATGTGCCTGTGAAAAATGGTGATTTTCAAAGAATTAATCTGTAGACCATGAAATCAATCATTTGGTCTTTATCAATATTTCAGAATGTTAAAAAAAAATAGGATAGGATAGGAAAAAAATAATAGTATAGAACAGAAAGATCAGCCTACATTGTACAAGTGTATTCACATCAAGTGTGAACACTGGTTCTAATCTAATAATTATTTCAGTGAGTGATGAGCAAAAGCCAGTTTCCTAAAATATAATTTCAAGTTTGGTTGTTTTTCTACTTCTGCTTTGAACACTGATATATTTGCAAAATGAAACAATTTTGCATATTTTTCTAACCCTTATAAATAAATATTTCATGGAATTTCCTAAAAGATAATGGACATCAATTTAATTTACTGTTTCCAATGGATGCATATTTCTTCAAAAGATAGACGTACAATCATTTGCTTGATTATTGACCTATTTTAGTAGTTTGCATTGTTTCCAGTTTTCATGCATGATTAACAGTGTTGTCAAAAACATCCTAAAATATGCATGCTGTTACTGTGATTTTATTTCTGTGGTCTAGATTCCCATAAGTGGGAGTTTTTTAATAAGGCTTACAAACTAACATCTGAAGTAATTCCAAAATGTATCTTATTTTAGATGAGTTTTGTTCTGGCTTTTAGTTTATGAATGCTTGGAGATATGGTTTATTGCCTTTCTTCAGAGTCTGGGTGTACTAGTCAGGATTCTTATTTGCAACAAAATAAATCAACTTGGTTTACAATGTACCAGTGTCCATCAGGAAGAAAATTAGTAATTAACATAACTGAGAGAAAGCTGGAATATCAGACTAAGAACAAGGGGGAAATGCACCCATGTCCTACCATGGATATAATTTTGCAAGAAGATATCTAATGCCACACTAACCTACCCAGAGTTGAATATTCAACATCAAAGCCTTTTAAGTTTTGTTTATGAGCCTAAATTTGTATTTTTCCCCAAAGATTTCTAAACCCAGGCAGGAGAATCCACTTCAATGAGCTTAAAACACCTGCTACCCCAGATTTGTGTCTCTCACTCATTTTCTGAGGCCTTCCAAAGTCATTAGTATTCACGACTTTCACTACCCAGAATCCCCATTGACTTCATTTTATGTTTGCCATTCTAAAGTAAAATGTTAGTGACACAATACAATTTGTCCTGACATAGTTGCACAAGTTCTCACATCCTCCCAAAGCCTCAGAAATTACTTCATCTAGATGATAACTATCTTCCTACAGTTTTTTCACAATTTTATGTGGATATTATACAATCAGTGAACTAAACCATAAATCTCGCCACACCCAACTTTCTATGTATTAGAATAGGAAAAGAAATAAGAAAAAAATAAGCAAATATGTAAAAAATGAAAACAAGTTCAACTAACTAAAAGTATTCAAAGCATAGCAAAGAAGAAAATATAGACATAGACTATAGTTTACAATTATGCATTCATTGTCTATAAGGTTGTGATCAATATTTATGGCTTCGGTATGTCCTCTGTACTCTCTTTGCCTTAGGACAGTATGCTGTGGTTTGAATATTTCTGTCCCAAAAATTGATATATTGAAATCTTAACCCCCAAGATAATAATATTAGGTGGATCTCTCAAGAACAGGATTAGTAAACCCTTATAAAAAGGTCCAAGGGAGCTCATTCACTACTCTCATCATGGATGCAGTAAAAAGAGGGCTATCAAATGAGGAATGGTCCCTTATCAGACACTGACCCTGCCAGCATCTTAATCTTGGGCTTCCTAGCCTCCAAAACTATAAGAAGTAACTTTCTGTAGATTTCTAAACCAGCTAATCTAGAGCATTTCATTATGGCAGCCTCAACTGACAGACAAGCACCTCTACTAATCAAAACTGTTTTCTTAGTAAGCTTCCTCAAATGTTTTTATATTAAGGATGAAAGCCATACTTGATCATCTTTGTTGTGATACCAACTCCAAAATCTCAGAAGCTGACAAGAACAAACATTTATTTTCCTTTAAGTTATGAACAAATTGCCAGTCAACTGTGACTGGCTTCTGTCTACACATCTACTCAAGTCTTTTCTGACTCTTGGACCCAGGATTAAGGAGTAGCCATCCATCTCTTTCCTAATCCAGTTCCTCTTCTGTCTACACAATTAACCAGCACTCTCTACTCAACGTCCAATTAGGCTTTCTCTTTCATCCCTCAAATTAAAGATCTCTTCTCAAGCAGAGATGGCACCATGGTGAGGTTAAGTGTGGTACTTCTGGGTACAAAATTTATGCAGTGTCAAAAGTACAATACTCAATATAATCCTAATATAATATTTTAAATTTTAAGATTAATCCAAAAGGTCACAATAAATAAAATTTAAATGAAGGTAGTGTTTTAGTAAGCTTTTTTGCTCCTGTGACTAAAGGGCCATACCAGCACAATTATAGAGGAGGAAAAGTTTATTTGAGGGCTCATGGTTTCAGAGGTCTTAGTCCATAGAAAGCTAGCTCCATTCCTAAGGGCTCAAGATGAGCCTGAACATCATGACAGGACAGGGTGGCAGAGGGAAACAGCTCACATCACAGTGATCAGGAAGCAGAGAGAGATAACTCCACTTCCCAGATACAAATATATACCCCAAAGCTACGCCCCAATTCCCACCTCCTCCAGCCACACCCTACCATTTCAGTTACCACTCAGTTAATCCCTATGAGGAGCTTAATTCACTGATTGGGTTAAGACTCTCACAACCCAGTCATTTCTCCCCTGAACCATCTTACATTATCTCACATTTGAGCTTTCTGGTGGCACCACATCCAAACCATATTAGAATAGTTTTCATATTATTGATCTTTCCTTTTCCCTCAGTCTCTAACATGGTTCAGCATAGTGCTGTTACTGATTTTTGTCATTATTTAAACTTTTGATACTGTGAATTTGGCAATTTTTAACTTTTGAAATATTTCATTAAAGTGGCATTTAATTGAGATTTTTTAAGATTTTTGGCACTCAAGGCAAACTCATCCCTTGCCTTACCCTAGTCTATGTTACTAAGATCACCAGTGATATCCATAATATTAAAACAAGGTCTCAGTTCTGGGTATTCACTGGCACAGCTGCACTTCTGGACTTAACTTCACTGTTAACACTAATGTAAAAGCTTTTAGTAAATTATGAGGTTCAGTGACCTGGGTTTGAACATCCATTTTCCTCAGGCTAAATCCTTTGCCTACACCCTAGCAGCCAGGAAATTGAGAGAGGAGTATCTGCCCCTTTCTCAACATGGTAAGTGGAGCCTATCTGAGATTCCCCCTAAAATATGAAGGGTTGCAGATTCTAGATAGCCAGAAATAAATAGCCAGACAGATAGAGACTTAGATAGATTTATACACAGATAGAATGCTCCTTATACTTATCTAATGTATAGATTTTCTTGAATTGTTTCATTTGCAGGTGAAAACAAGCAATAGATTATTTGGATTATAATTCCAAAATATTCATGTTTTCATTTGTATCTCTATACTTTTAATGGAACTCATTTTATTCTTTCATTTCTGAAAAAATATTAAATGTACACAGACTGGCTTCATAACAGTCAAGATCAGACATGTCACCAAATGTCTGGCTTCAAGCAGAGTATGATTCTAATGCCATAATTTAATATAGGAATTCCTACAAACTCTCCCCATTCTCTATTCAGAACACATGCCTAGAGTCTGACATACCATTCATTTTATTTAAAGCTGATAACACCATAAATATGTACATGTCTTTAGGAGAGATGTTATTAGTTCATTTATACCCAAGTGAAAGTGACATCTTTTTTTTCAAATGGGAAAAAACTTAAAAGGCCCTAAGAACTCTAAGAAATTAAGGTGAGTGACAAAAAGAAGGCATATCAGGGAATATAACATACTTAGTCCACTTCATGATTTTTCATGTCCTGTTCTAAACCAGATCAGGCCCAAGGACTGAAAAGAGTGAATGAATTTATAAAATTTCCTTTCATTTTTATCATAGAAAGAGATAATTAACTGCTTATCTTAGATAACAAAACAAACTGAGCTGGGCTAATAAGAAATTTTGAAATCATTTACTCAACAATATTCAATAAATATTTATTAGGTATATATTACTTGGTGGTAATTTCTAGGAACTAGGAATAAAACAGTTAACAAGGAAAAACTAGTTTCTGATCTTCCGAAATATATGTAAATATAGATAACAAGTTACAAAGATGATAGATAGATAGACTGACCAAAAAAGTGCTATGATGGCAAAAAAACGGTAGGAGTAGTTAATCTATGTGAAGCTTGAAACATCCTTCTCCAGAGAGAGATGATATTTGAGTTCATACAGAAATATGATGATTCTTCCATTTGGTGTATTTTTACTGACTAGAGGATCCATGACTTAGTGACTTTGAGCTGCCATCTTGCCATAGACTGGGTGGCTTAAACCATAGAAATTTATTTCTCACAGTTATGCAGTCTAAAAGTCTAAGGTTAAGGTGCTGACCCACCTGGTGTTTGATGAAGACACAGATGTCTCTTTGCTATATCGTCACACCATGGAGAGTGGAGACAGGAAGCAATCTCTCATGTCTCTTCTCATAAGGGCACCCATTCCATTTATGAGAGCCCCTCATGAGCTAATTACCTACCAAAAGCCCCACCACCTAACACTACTTTTTTACCTATGTTAAACATAACATACATGAATCATATCACATTTTAGGTGATTCACATTCAACTCTTGTATGTAATTATAGAGTGATCATAATTAATAATAGTAATTTGTATTTCACATTCCTTCAATGATTTCCAAATCTAAAATTGAACAGAATTATTAAAATTTTTGCCTATTTAGTTTAATAATTCCTGTAGAAAACTGATGAAAAGGAATGTTGTTTCTGAACAGAAATTCTTTTCTGTTGTTGCTGTGTTTCCTTTTGATGATGCTGGGGATCAACCACAGGGTCTCGCACATGCTAAGAAATTGGTGTACAATTGAGGTATACCCACAACCCTGGACAGAAATTCTTAGCTTTTCTCTTATGCTATCTTGATAAAAAGAGGCAAATTTTATGAGATTCAATTCTAAGCCTCATAAACTGCAAAAAGTATAATTTTAAAATATGTAAAAAGAAAATAATGATTGTGTTTAACCTTATGTCTATAAATTTTCTTGTAGACTCCTTGAACTTAGGAATGTGTGTCCCCCCACATTATGATACACAGAGCACTCAAAAAATGCTTAAGTTTGACCTAAAACAATCAAATAGATTCCATTTATACTAAATATCCCTTAATTTTATTGAATCCGTCTCAAAAAAAAAAATGAGGAAGAAATTTTCAGTGTGTGAAGAAAGCAAAGGAGTGCATTTTTCACATGTTAATGCATAGAAGAGAAGGAAAGCCACATTTGTTATAACCCTGCCATAAAGTGAAGCTATAATCTCACCATGCATCTGTTCCATCTGCTATCAATTAGTTTGATGGAAATAGGCTAACAGTGTAGGAGTGATTAGCATGAAAGATTAAATTCACTTCAGTTTTAATTACAAATCTTTGCCCTTAAAGTTTTATTGGCTTGAAAGAACCCCTACTGTTCTCAGTCTCTCCCCATAGTTGATGTGCATTTCATCAGTTTACTCTGAAATTATTAGTGCATTTTCTTTGGTACTTATTTCTAATTACAGACTTTATCCACAAATGTTACTGATATGCCCATATGCCAGAAAAAGCATAACTAAGACTGTTCAAATCTTACTAATTCAAGTCCAAATTATCTTTAGTAGCGAATGTGACATCTGTTATATGCAGAGAACTCTGAGGTTTATGTATTTGTCAGTGGACTTATTTGTTTTATTCATTGACTGACTCATTCATTTATTCATATAACAAATATTAATTTAGGGCCTATTATGTTCCAGGCACTCATGTGGTTCTTAGGATACAGAAGTGAACCAAAAGAGACAAAATTCTCTAGCTGTGCATAACCTGTATTATAGTAACTAGAGATAAACCAGTTGTTATGAGATGAATTGTGTTTCCTTCCTCAAAGTTCTTATGTTGAACTCTTAATCCTAGTACATCAAATGCAACCATATTTGAAGATTAGATCTTTAAAGAGTTAATTTCTCATTCTTCTTTCCATTTCTAGTTTAGTTTTTATTTTTTTCTCTTTCTTCTCCTTTTTATTTGTCCATTTTTATTTTTATCGTTTGAATCTTTTTTCCAGTCCTGGAGATCAAACCCAAGGCCTCATGCACATTGTGCAGGGCTCTGCTCCCAACTCAGTTGAGATAAAGTAATGAATGCTAGCTGCAATCAGTCTGATCAAACTCTAGCAGATGCTTTTACTTAAAAAAAAAAAAAAAAAGAAGAAGAAGGATAAGCTCCCAGTGGCTGTCCAGTCTCTAGGCAGGCACAGATGGTGGGAGGCTGAGGTCTTTCTCCTGGACAGACGTCCTTTGATCTGAAATGTCTCAAAAAGCTCATGTGTTGAAGGCCTGGTCCCCAGTTAGGACCTGTCGCGACCCCTTGCCCGCAAGGAAGACGCAACACTCAGGAATCTTCTCTCAGCAGTTTATTCAGGTCCCTTGATATTTATTATTCTTTCTTCTTCTCTTCTTCTCTTTCTCCCGGATGCCCTCCCAGCCTTAATAAAGCATCCCAAGCCCCAATGCAAAGTTGCCGCGTGGAACTTTCTCACAGGGTGGTGAAAAATCATGTGCCAACTCTCTCAGATAAGGAGTTGTTTGTCACATACCACAGCGGAGCCAGCGCCATCTCGTAATGGCGACCATAGTCTGCAGAAACGGCAGAAGCGGCTCACCACAAGGACCAACAGTGATTGGGAAATGGTACTGTTAGAAGGTGGTGGGAATTACAGAAAATTGGCCTACTTGAAGGAAGTAGATCGCTGGGGCATGTAATTGGAGGGTGTATCTCAGCTCTGACCCCCTCCTCTCTCCCTCTTTGCATCCTAGCCACACCTGGTCAGTTCATGTATGGTTGAAAAGACTGAAGGTGAATTCTGCTGAGAGGGAGCTATGATTTCAGCCCAACTTTTCCTCATGAAACACCTACATCTGCACCAGAGTCCAAAGAGAATACAAAAGACTCAGACCCTTTAACATGACTGGAGCAACCAACATCAGAATTTATTTTGGGTAACAGAGGAGTCTGTAGAAGGGCTGGGATGTAGCTCAATGGTAGAGCACTTGACTAGTAGGCATGAATCACTAGATTAAGTCCATAGCACAGGAGGAAAAAATAAAAAGGATTGCTGAAATTCCTAACCCTTGATAGAGACTGCCACAACCACAGCAGGAGTAAGCACTGTGTACACAACTATATTAGTCAGGATTCTCTAGAGGAGCAGAATCAACAGGAGATATAATTATAAAAAGGGGATTTATTAGGTTGGCTTATGCCACCCAAAACTGGATAGTCCACAATGGCTGTCTGCAGGCTAGAGAGCTGGAAGAACCAGTAGCTGTACAGTCCAAGAGGCTGAAGCCCCAGAACAAAAGTGAACAAAGATGCTACAGTAATCTGAGACCCAAGGCCTCTGGAAACTCCCTGGAGAAACATTAGCAGAGTCCGCTTTGGAAGAGTGAAAAAAAGAGAGTCCCCGATATCCTCAGACAATCGATGGATCGCAGCAACAATCAAGAACCCATTCAAGAAGAATCAAGCTTGTATCTGTTGCTGCTTCCTTGTTATTCCAACTTTTATTCCATCCAAGCCATCATCCTATTGGACAGTGCTTCCCACACTTAGGGAGGGTCTCCACTTCAGTTCAGCTGTTCCACATGCCGATCATTCCTAGACACACTCTCAGAAACCTCTTAGTCATTGGCATCTCTTAATCCAACCAAGCTGGCAATTTAAATTAACTATTACAACCACCTCTGCCTTAAGTAAGTGAAAGTCCCCACTCTTAAAAGAATTGCGCAGATGTTAGGTCTTTCTAACTCTGAAATGTTATGCTCTGTGCCCAAACCCAAGAATCACACTCAAAGAGACTACAGAAAGATTATACTATGGATTCCAATTGGAAATTACCTCAACATTTCATACCAAACTGATTTCCTTTGATATCTGGCAAAGATGGATACCACCTAAAAGAAGAAATATCCATTTCATTTGATGCACAAATTTCAACACAGAACCACAAAAAATACAAAAAAAAAAAAAAAACAAGGTAATATGTCACCTCCTAAAGTTCATAACTCCATAATAACAGATTTCAGACAGTGAAGTAGGCATAATGCACTTGAATCCAAAATAATGATTTTTTTAATCTCAGTGAAATTCAAGAGACTACAAATAAACAGTTGAATGAAGAAAGACAATGCAGAATATAAGTGAAGAATTCAATAAAGTAAAAGAGATTTGGGGAAAAAAAACACTTGGAAATGAAAAGTTTCATAATGTGAGAAACATACTCACCTGCTGAAACCCAAAAAAGGATCGAATGAGAGACAAAATATACAGAGAAAGCAAGACTTTTACTGATGGTTTTGCAAGATCCCAGTATCTGGGTGAGCAGGCACACCCAGAACAATTACAATCACCTTTTTTATCCCCTAGAGCACAAAGTAGCTTCATTGGCTACACAATCTTCATAATGCACAGTCTTCATGATGTTACCTAAGTTTTACTGTCTCCTATTGGGTTATTTAAAGAAAGATACCTTTAGTTTTCTCCACCTCCCTTTAGTGTTTTGTTGTTGTTTGTTTGTTTGTTTGTTTGTTTTGTGTGTGTGTGTGTGTGTGTGTGTGTGTGTGGCAGGAAGGCCTTTTGGGGATGAGTGCATCTTGACAAATACACAGTTCATCTTTATTGATCAGACCAGTCCCTTCCCCTCTACCTCCTGTGTGTCAAGGGGCTGTGAATCTGTCACACTCAGGTGTCAACTGCTGTTAACCAATCTGCTTTATTTTTCCTCCAGCTGTTTTTTTTTCTTACATCCCCTATTATTTTACATTAAATGCCAAATAATATACTTTGAAAATGGACCACCAGACTTTCTATTTCTCACAATGTCAAATTATAAAATAATAATTAAAAAAATAAAAAAAAACTCTTTTGAAAGCTTCAATGAAAAACTAGGTCAAGCAGAAGAAAGACTACTTGAAGATAAGTCTAAAATATTATACTGAGGCAGCAATAAATAATAAAGGAAGAATGAAGAGAACATACAAGATTTCTGGAACACCATTAAATGTCAAAAATCTACATAATTAGCATTCATTCCAGAGGGAGATAAAGCTATTGTTTAAGGCATAGAAAATGTATTCAGTAAAATAATACCAGAAATTTCCTAAATCTTGAGGAAAACATGGACATCCAGGTCAAGAAGATATTTAGAACCCCAAATAAGCATGATCAGAAAAGAATCTCTTCATGACATATTACAGTTAAATTGATAAAGTATAGGATGTGCCCATTATATAAGAGCAGATTTCTCAGAATATTCTGAGAAATATTCAAAAACTAAAAAAATCAACATAATGACCAAAATAAGTACGTATGTTTCAATAATAACTCTGAATGTCAATGCTCTTAATTCTCCAGTTAAAAGACACATAATGGATGAGTAGATTAAAAACTAAGATCCAACAATATGCTGCCTGTCAGGTACTCACTTCACCTGTAAAGAAATACACAGATTGAAAATGAAAAAATCAGAAAAGATATTCCCAGAAAATGGAAACCAAAAGTCATCAAGAAGAGCTATACTTAATCTGACTAAGTAAAGTAGATTAATCTACTTTATCTGTAAAGTTTAAGCTAAAATCTGTTAAGAGAAAAAGAAGGTAACTATATCTTGACCAAGGGAATAATATATCAAGAAAAAATAACATCTATAAATATACATAAAATTTTATTTTTACAATTAAAAATGTAAATCAGAGCACACAACTTTATAAAATGAACACTATTGGACCGAAAGAAAGAGATAGGACCCAATATAATAATAGTTGACAACTTCAATACCCAGTTTCATCAATCTAGACAAAATATCAACAAGGAAACATCAGAGTTAAATTACACTGCAGGTTATACAGAGTTAAATTACATTGCAGGTAATATTCTACAGAATATTATATTGAACAGTTAGAGGTACACATTATTTTCATCAACACATGAAACTTTTCCCAAAATAGACCATATATTAGGTCACAAAACAAGTCTTAATAAATTTTTAAAAACTGAAATAATTTCTTGTATCATAATGGGATGAAATTAGAAATCCCCAGCAAGAAAAATTTTCAGAAATTATACAAATACATTGAGATTGAATAATGCACTATTGAACAATGAGTCACTGAAGAAATCATAAGGGAAATAAAAAATTTCCTAAATCAAATGAAGATGAAAATGCAGCTTACCAGAAACTGTGAGATATAGAAAAAGTAGTACCAAGAGATACATTTATAACAATTAGTACCTATATCAAAAAAAAAGGGGGGGGAAATGAACAAAGAGAGAGCAAGAATTCTCAAATAACAAACCTACTGGTGCATACCAAGAAAACAAGAGAAAAATCAGTACAAGGAAAAAAAATAAGTAAAATAAGAGCAGAAATAAATGAAATATAAACTAAAAGAACAGTACAAAGAATTAGTGAAATGTGGAGAGCTGTTTCTTTAAAAAATAAACAAAACTGACAACCTTTTGCTAAACTAATGAAAAGAACAGACAAAAAGCACGAATAAATAAAATTAGAGAGAAAAAAGGAGATAACAAACACCACAGGAATTCAAAGAATTAATATGAAATAATTTTGAAAAACTATGTGACAATAAATTATAAAATCTAGAAGAAATGGGGAAATTTCTGGATACATATCACCTGTAAAAATAAACTAAATAGATTAAAAAAAACCCTAAATAGGTCAATAGAAAACAATGAAATTGATTCAGTAATAAAAGTCTCCCAACAAAGAAAATCCAGGACTAGATGGATTCACTGTGAAATTCCACTGTACTTTTAAAGAAAACTAATATCCATGTTCCTCAAATTTCTCCATAAAATAGAAGGAGAAGGAAACATTCTACAAATCCAGTATTATCCTACTATCAACACCTGATAAGGAAGAAAAAAAGGAAGGAAGGGGAAGAAATAAAACCACAAACAAATATCCCTGATAAACACAGATGCAAAAGTTCTCAAAAAAATACTTACAAATTAAATTCAGTATCACACTAAAAATATCATATACCATGATCATATTTTATACAAGGATGCAAGGATGGTTTGACATATACAAATCAATAAATGCAATGCAGCACATAATCATATCAAATTAAAAATCACATGATCATCTCTATAGATGGGGAAAAATTTATTCTTAGATACAATTCAACATCTCTTTGTAATAAAAGTTCTAAATAAATTAGATCCAGAAGGATAATATCTCAATGTAATAAATGCTGTATATGACAAACCTACAACCAACATACTGAAGAGGGAAAATCTGAAAACATTTCCTCCAAGATCTGGAAAAACACAGGAGTGTCCCTTCTCACCACTCTTATTCAATATAGTGCTGGAAATTTTACACTAAGTAATTAGGCAAGAAAAGGAAATAAAAGGAATACAAACAGGAAAAAATGAAGTCAAATACTCCCTGTTTTCAGATGATATGATTCTGTACATACAAAATTCCAGATTCTCTCAAAAGACTTTTAGAACTGATAAACAAATTCAGTAAAGAAGTATAACACAAAATCAACATTCAAAAATCCATAACTATTCTATGCAACAATAATGAAGTCACTAAAAAAGAAATCAATGAAGTAATTCCAGTCACAATATAAATAAATAAATAAATAAAATAGGAATAAACCTAACACCTCTACAATGAAAATTATAAAACACTGAAAAAAGAAATTGAAGAAGACACTAGGAGTTGGAAACACTCCTCCCCGCACCATGTTGATGGCTGGCAGAATTAATATTCTTAAAATGGTCATAGTATCCAAAGTGATCTATAGATTCAGTGCAATCCCCATCAAAATACCAATGAAATTCTTCACAGAACTGGAAAATATAGCTTAGGAGTCTGTCAACATTAACAGATGAACAGATAATGTAAATAGTGTATATATGCACATAAGTATAAATATATGTAAATATACACTGTGGAGTATTATTCAGCCATAAAAAAATAAATTAAAGTCCTAAATTGAACAGTGATTACTAGCTTCTAGTAAGGGAGTAAGGGAGGAGGTGAGCAGGAGAGAGTAGAAGGGAGGGTGGACAGGATTTATGCATGATATATATAATATATTAAAATGTCGCAGTGAAACCCATTAAATTTTAGAATTAATATGTTAATGATTACAATAATAAAAAGAAAATAGAATAAAAGAAAACTGTGAAATGGGGTCAGCATTAATTTATTTTTTATCTCTGAAAAAAATAATTGTAAAACTTACTGATATTATTTTAATAAGACCACACTTAGAGGAATTCTTTGTTTAAAAAAAATGGAATGTTTTCATGAAGACTCTACGATACCAATTATTTTTCTTTTACATTCTTCTTTGATAATGATCATAGAGCACATTACCATGCATCGGTAGGCTATGCACCATTAAAATTTTCTAATGTGTTTAATATTTAAGGTTAAGTTGGTCAAGTGACCAATATTGAACCAGACTGTTTAATATTTAGCATCTTATTTGATCAATTTTCTAGAACAAATATAAATGTTTATTCTTAAATCTTTTATAATATTATGTAACTACATTCTCGGGTCCAAAATTCAGTACTTTTGAATCTGATATAGCAGAAATCAAGGACAACATACTGAGAATTTTTTTCCCCATTAACTGTAATAGTAGAAACAAAACTGTCTTGTCCTTTTGGTTTTGGAAGATCTCATTTTGGTGTGCAGACTTGGTCAGGCAGGGAATAGCTCACAAGATACACTCACTATTCTTAAGACTAGCCCAGACATTAGTTAAATAATGTGAATACAAGTAAATTAGACTGCAGAGTACTCCATTTAATTAGCCTTGTGAAATATTCTATTTAGTAATGTAAAATCCTCTGGGCCAGTGAGCAATAGGCAGTACATCAAAAATACTTATATATATAATGAAAAGTGTGCAACTCTGCCATCCTCTGTGGGTTAGCCAAATAAACTCCCATGAAATT
Organism: Marmota flaviventris; assembly: GCF_047511675.1. Classification (NCBI taxonomy): domain Eukaryota; kingdom Metazoa; phylum Chordata; class Mammalia; order Rodentia; family Sciuridae; genus Marmota; species Marmota flaviventris. The sequence goes on from NC_092505.1 coordinate 23,921,170, forward strand.
ACAACAATGCTTGGAATTTTCTAAGACGATGATACTTAACAAAATAGAACTTCTGAAACCTGGCAAAATGTTTCATGATATCATAAAAAAAAAAAAATGAGGTACAGAGTGAGTCAGATGGTTTGGCCACTACTCACCAGCTTCCTTCTCATCCAGAGATATACACTTCCCGTTCCAGAAAAATACCATCCATGGACTTGTTTTCTTCAGAATTTCCTCTTTTCAATTAGGCATGGTGGTAAAGGAGCAAAATGACCCCTGGAGAACATCCAGAGTGTTGTTCACATATATGGCAGAAATTTCATTATCCTCAAGTTTTGGGGTTTGTTTTTTGTTTTGTTTTGTTTTTTTTTTACTTCTTTAGTCCCAAGTAAATCAGTTAAAAGATCTTATTAATCTGAACTTCTAAATCTTAGAAGTTACAAATTGTTACAAATTGTTCCTGGTCCTACTTTTTCTCTACCGTTATCATGCCCAGAATTCCACTTACTGGAGTACAGCGATCAGAATCAAAACAAGAAAAAGATATCAATTGTGCCAAGGCAAGCAAATAAGACCAACTCTGTATCATCATGGTGAAAGGGGTTTTTAAAATACATTGCAAAGATATAGATCTCCTTATAAGCAACAACTTAATTTTAAAAATGGTTTTAAGTAGAAATGCAGCAAAAACAGTCATGTGAGAATCTTGGGCGAATAGTTTCATCATTGTGACCAAGTATACATTAAAGGGTACAAGCTGCCAAAATTATCCTCTAAGGGGGGAAAACTTGTCTCCTGGCTTCTCTTTTACCATAACTAATCACAGGGTTTTCATGCTCTGAAAATCAGATATTCTATGCTGTTTCAATTCCTTTCCAAGTCGTGTTTATATTACACAGTAATTCTTTCCAGGAAAGCCATCTGTATACTTTTATTGATAATCATAACCTATTTTATGAGAAAGAGACATGGAATGTGAAAATATTTACATTGTGCAGATCAAAAATATTAAGGTCATATGAAAGATAAATGGCAACTACTGCTTTAAAACCTAATCCTACGGACTCTCTTAGTTATGTAGTTTTTTAGAGGGAGAAAATAAGTTTCAGCATTTCTGCAAGATGATTCAAGGATCAAGATCAGAACAGTGTTGGGCACCATACCTGCCCCAACCAGTTGCCTCTGAATGAAGAAGAGTGGACCCAGATGTACTTCCAAGAACACACATTTGGACATTTGGCTGCTCTTTATTCTTGACTGGGTTCATCACATTCTTTTTGTTCCTCAAGCTGTTCCCTAGCCTGAACTTTTCCCACACCTGCCTGCTTCCACCTCTGCAGGGTGGCCTCCATCCTGTAAGACTACCAGCTGGAATTGGCTCCTGGGAATAGCATACCTTTCAGTCTGGTGCATACCACAACCAACTGGCCCACCCAGTTGTTCACAGCAGCTTGGCCCCATGCTACCTCCCCTTGAGAGCAGCTCCAGCTGAGGAATCTCTTTGTAGTGAGCCAGCCCCACCCACTTATACCCAGCTGGTCCCAGCCAGTTGCTGCAGCTAAGCAATCAGACACTCCTATCTCCTCACATAGGCCAAACCCAAGAATGCTAGTGAAGTAAGTGGGTTACCTCTCCTATAAGTGTTCCTAGCCTCTGCAGGGCAACCCAAGATCCATTTCTGCTTGCAGGAAGCTATGAGATCATTCCTACTTAATCTTTGATTAGACATTTAGGCCACAGCTATTAAAAGCTTAACATGTGCCTTCTTTCCTCCTTGCTTAACCATGCTCTTCCAAGCTTATCTCTGAGGAAGAGTAGAAAGCATTGGACTTGGAACCAAGAAATTAGGCTCCAAAAGAACGTGAGCACTTAACCACTAAGATCCTGCATTTGCTGTGAAGACTAAACACTATCTTATTATCTAATAAGATAATACTTATTAGAGAATTTAAAACAATATGAACAAAATTTGAATTGAATTTTCAAAAAGATTTCCCATGCCAAAAGAATGAAGCAATAAGAGTAAATGCAAGGGTTTCTTGAAAGAGCCCACAACTCTAGCTATTCTAAATTAATTAGAAATTTGTGACTTTGAGAATGGAAAAAATCGATTCCCATTCATTTTTCTCCTTAAAATCTTCCATTTGATTAATTTCAAGTTGTCCAAATCTCAAAGAAGTGTTACTCAAGAGGGACTACAGTTGGCCAGAAAACATTCCCTAAAGATTCCCACACCGGGGCTGGGATTGTGGCTCAGATGTAGAGCCCTCGCCTAGCATGTGTTCGATCCTCCCTCGGTTCAATCCTCAGAACCACATAAAAATAAATAAATAAAATAAAGGTATTGTGTCCAACTACTAACTAAAAAATAAATATTAAAAAAAAAAGATATCCACACCAAATCTCTGTGGCCTATGAATGCTCTCTTACTTGGAAAACTGCTCTCGTTTTTTATTAATTTAGGAAGTTTAAAATGAATCTTCGGGTATTTTTGAGGTGTGCCCTCTATTCAATGAACACTGTTCTTGTATGAGAAACATAGAAGAAAATCTGAGACAGAAATGGAGAGGAAGTCATCACAGAGGCAAAGACTGGAATGACACAGTGACCTGACACTGGAAGAGGTGAGGGACAGAACCTCCACAAGAACCTTTGAAGAAGCAAACTATGCTGACATCATGATTTCACACTCGTGGCATCCAGAAATATGAGAGAATAAATTTCTCTGTTGTTTAATGCCACCAAAATGTGTGGTAATCTGTCATGGCAACCCTGAGAATATAATATAGTGATTAAAAACTCTTCTATTAGTCTATTCAGGCTGTTGTAATCAAATATCACAGGCCAGATGGCTTAAATAACAGACATTTATTTCTCACAGTTCTGGAAGTTGGGAAGTCCAAGATCAAGTTGTCAGCAGATTCCTGGACATCTTGTAGTATCCTTACACAGTCAAAAGAGAAAGGCAGCAAGCTCTGTGGTGTCTCTTCTTATAATGGCACTAATCACATCAAACTGACTCCACCCTCATGACCTCATCCAAATTTAATTACCTCCAAAAGGCTCTAAATATTATCAGACTGGGTGTTATGTCTCAGCAGGGGAAAAACACAAATATTTGATCTTTAATACTGTTTCAATGATGCTTTAAGAGCATAAATTCTTCTCAGAGGGATATTTTAGTTCTCTTTTTATTAACATCATATGTTTTCATATCCCTTTCCACTCAGGAAGAGTTGCCTATATATTTGCCAATATGAGGTAGTAGTAAAAGCATAGAGACTTAGCATATAACTTCTAAACATTCTTGTCTATTACTCTGGTTATTAATATTTTCACCTTGAAATTCACATGTTTACTTACATAAAATATTTATGCATATTTACATCTTTATATATACAAATAAAGAATATATAGTATTCTTGTATGCCATACGTATTATAATAAATAATTATATATAGATAAACATATTCACATATGCACACACACATTAAGCAATTTTTAATTGACATTCCTAAAGGTCAAAGTAGAGGAGAATAGAACTGTTTCATTGTCATGCCATCCAGAATATGGAATACTTTGATCTATAGTGCCCTGGACTACCTTCCACCAGAACAAAAAAAAGAAAAAAAGCCTCATGTTATCTCTCCCTGGTATGGAAGGAAAATGTTCACTGGAAAAGGTGGACTAGAGTTGGAATAGAAAAACATGGTCAGGAGTATGAGGACCATGTAGGTCAACCTTTGATGCATATGTCTGAGGTACTGAAGCTATGATGAGGACTCTCTCAACGGTCATGTAGCTTCAAGTATAATACACTCTAGTGATTATTTACCTCACCTCTCTGGCTGCTGCTTCTCACTCCTATTTTCTGGAACTTCTTTCTTTGACTGACCTCTAAATATTAGGTCATTTCTGAGTTTAGTACTGGTGTCTTTTCAAACTGTATTCAAACCTAGTCAATTTCATCCAAGGACATAATATTAAATGCCCTCTCTATGCTGATAACTTCCAAACAGATACTTCTAATCCTTCTCCTAACATTTAGTGGGAGTTTGGTGCAGATATTTGTATTTCAGAACAAATCCAAATAGTTGTCTTTGCTCTCCACCCTACAGTTCACTTCTTCAGTCTTCCTCATTTCATTAAAATGTACCTCAATTTACCCAAAAGCTCAGGCCAAATATTTAGGAGTGCTTGACTCTTCTCTTCTTTCACAGGTAATCCATCAATAGATTTTATTAGCTCTATCTTTAAAATATTTTCCAAATCTCAACAACAGAATTTGGACTTCAACACATGAATCTGGACAGTACAAACTTTCAGTCCATAATAAATGAAGTAAAAAGAGGCAAGCAAAACTGAAGAATAAGTCAATGGTTGAAATAGTTTGATCTCTCAAAAGGAGAAAAGCCAAAAAAGGAAGGTGAATGAGCTTCATGCTTTATCACACATTACTTATGTTAGTGATAGATAATGACTGAAGGTCATTATTTAAGTAGTCTATGCTTGATAAGTTAAGATACAACTGTAATTTGAAACTACTTCAAAACACAAATATTTAGTCATATTATAAGTATCTTTTACCTCCTCTACTTCCTTGACCTAGACTACAATTTTTCATATAAATTTGCATGCATCTGTGTCTTACATGACCAGTAATCCATAGTTATTCCATGGAACTTCAAGTGAATACTTGGTTGAGCCATCTAAACAATTTCCTAAGTGAAAATGAAACAAAATTTGGGTTCGAAAGAAACATACTTTGAAGTCTACTAGCAGTAGATTGTTTTGTTGTTTACAATTACTCAATATCACATTCCCCTGAAGAAAGATTCTCCATCCCCATTTATTTCCACAAAACTTGCCCATGCTTCCTGTGAGAAAAGTTTCCAAAATACAGGATGTGGGCTTGGCTATAAGGATGAGGATAAGAGGATGATACATTTGGTCAGTGGGATGTCATGTCCAAGCAGAAGCTTTTAGAGTGTCGTGAGTTTCTTCCAGCTCCATTGTCCTTTCCTCTTATCTCAAAAAATAGGCAAGTCTCTACCTGGTTCAAGTGATCTATTCAAGAGAATTAATCTGAACTGGTTGATTAACTGGATTCATCATATCTTCACTCTTCATGGGTTGGAAGGTAAGATGTTCAAAGGGAAAGATAATGATGAAAAATATCACAAGAAGTAGAAGACTATTCTGGGAGGTTTGTGCTCAGACTCTCATTCATGAACCAAAATACCACCTAATGTGCATCAAAATTTCACTATTTGTATGTTTTTCTTTTCTACTTATAAGCTTGGTTCTGCTATTAGGAAAGAAAATAAGCCAAGCCTATACATTTATCAGCTCCCAACTAGAAAATATAGTTCAGAATGAATATTACCAGCTACCATAGCAAATGCTTCACATTATCACCACAGGAAAGGTACTAGGAGGGATAAGATTACCTCCCTTCTCTGACATACTAATCAAACTGTTTTTGCTCACAAAGTCTAGATGTATGTTTTGGGCAAATTCTTTCATATCCATCCCCAAAATCCAATTAAATGAACATCCAGTGATGATAAGTTGTGTTGTCAGTCTTACCAAAGTAGAAAATCAGCAATCAATAATATGTATCATAATTTGATGCTGTCTTGTGTAAAGAACAGAGAAAACAAATAAATACAACTTCAAACTCTCTCCATACTGTACCTTAAAAACTTCATCATAGTAGGCAGGGATCTCTCCTAATTTTGTCAAGGACCTCAAGTGGAAGTAGAAGGAAGTTCTAAAACTATCAGGAGAGCCATCAAAGCAATGTCCAGGAGATTTCCAATCAAAATGGCAGCACTACACAGTGGGGGAAATTCCTAGGGGATAACCACTAGAACTGCTTTTTATGACCAGGCACAGGCACAACAACTAGCTTTAAATTTTTATCCCAAATAATTGTTTTATCTTGGGTTCCAGGAAAAAGAAAGGAAAAAAAAAAACACTAAAATATAGACTTGAGAGACAGCAATTTATTTAAGAGGTAATTCCAAGAAACACTGGTAAGAGAGTGAGAAAGTGAGATAGAGGAGTAATTAAGCCAACAAATAGTTGCATATTGGATGACATTACCTCTGTAGACAAATAAATGTAAAATTTAAACACAAGACACCTGCAGTAGCAATTTCTATTAATTTATTCATCTATTTATTGAACTATCATCCTACTCCAGCCACAATTTAGATGTAATTTTAATTGAACAATACATATATCAGCTAAAGAGGACAGTTTTCATTTACAAGTCCTTCAGCACAGTGGTTTCCCAAATTTGAAATTTGGTTTACCAAAATTCTCTTCTATTTTTTCTGGAGGCTTTATTATAATCTGATTTTAAGACCTCTTATATGAAAGGAGAAAACACTAAATTAAACACAAGACAGTGTGTAGTAAGAGTGCGCAGACCTGAAATTTAAGAGATCTGTGTTTTAGTTCCAACAGCCCTTTCTTATAACTAATAAGCCTGGATCTGTTATGCTTTTTAGATTTCAATTTCTTCAACTGTCTAGTTCTCTGCTTAATTAGAGTATCCCAATTAAATTATTTTATAATCCTGTGTGCAACAATAAAGGTGATACGATGTGTTTTAAGATTATTTGAAGACATATTCTTCAAATTTTTTCAGTAGAGAAAGGACAGACTCATAGGAATGCATGAGAAAGATTAATGTAGAGTACCATTTAGACAGTGAGAAAGTCGGAGGCCACTTCAGTAACATAAGGGTGAAAGAAGAGACCAACACAGAGATTGTCAGTGGAAATTAAAAGTAAAAGACAGGGGGGAATGATGTATTAGAGAAAAAAAGATGTTTGCAATGACAAATGGGATCAAGGGAGCAGGAGTCACGATGTCATTTAGCTTGGGTGTCTGGGAAGAGCATAATGCCACTGACTGAATGCCCAAACACTCGCAGCACCAGTCTCCAATGCCCAGCCACCAATCCTTCTTGATTGTGTCAGAATCATGTCAAAACAGAGGAGATGAAACATGCATACACTTCAAATGGAGAGTTAAATGTACTTGTCAGATTGAAAGACATCACTTTCATTCAATTTAAAAAATATATATATTGAAGATGCACCCAGAACAATGTCTAACAGATAGTAGGCACTCAATATTTATTAAATGTACTGAGTCCAATTTTTGTCATCTTCTCTGAAAAAGAAATAGGAATGCTCTGAGAAACCCTAGAGAAAAATCTTGCAGAAGAATATTTTCTACAGTATGCAATATATCTGAATTCTCCCTTGGCAAACCTGCTTTACCAAAATGTTTCTGTCTTTGGTAAGTATCAACAGTGTGAGAGCATTTAGAAAACTATCAACTTCCTATTACCTAAATTTTAAAACTTCCTGCCACATATTAAGACTATGAATGATTGATTCACAGTAAAACTATTAGAGCTAAGGACCAAACTTCAGCTTCCTTCAAAAATAAAAATTTCTACTATTTAGCAAAAAACTATTATAACTAATAGGGACAAAATTTTCCTTTCCCTTTATTAAAGAAAGGGAAAATGTTTTGCTAAGAGAAAATAATTGTTATGCCAAATTATATTTTTATATTATTTCTCCTAAATTCCAAGAGAAAAACAAACTCTTTCCATCACCTGTATCTTCAAAGCCAAATTCCAAATTTGCTCTTAAAATACCCATTTATTTATTTTCCATGAATCTATCTTTTCTTTTCTTGCCATCTACTCAGCACTAAATACTACTAACTACAGCCAGGTATATATGCAAGAAATAATAAACTGACATAGAGAAGCATAGAGGGAAAAAGTGGAAGCATTATTTTACTTTTTTTCTCAGCCAAGTAATTAACCAAAAATTCTAATACTTACCTCCTCATTAATGTTTAAAACAATCATTCAATATTTGGGCAAGAATATATAATTTGCTTTTTCCACCTTCCTATCTGCACTACCACAAACTTGCCCCAGTACAGAGTAAATATGAAAATTGGCAGTAATAAATATGAAAATTTTTAAAAATATTTTTCCATACAAAATCCTAACTTCAAAAAGCCCTATTGTTGCAATATTTAGAAAAGTGTTCAGAAGCCAATACTTCTTCTAATCAGATTAGCAAGTGGTTCTTGTTAATACTTATAATGGCAAAGTTAAAGCTTGCTTTCTAAAAGCTAAAACTAAATTGTTGTGTTTTACATTCACCTTGCTTAATTAATAGGCTGTCAGAACTTGGTAGAACCATCATAATCCCACTACTAAAAATAAAATTAAATGGAAGCAATCAGTTTCAAAAATTTTGAGATTTCTTTAAAAAGTAAAATTTGTGTTTTCCTTTTATCTCTCTTAATAGCTAGGGTTTGAATGCCATACTTCTCCTGGTTATAACTCATAAATAATTCACATTAACAATAAAGGCTACCTGTGGAAGAAAGAGACAGCACAACAAGAAAATCATGTTTGTGGAAAAGTGGATTTCTGATTAAATAAAACAGATTTAAAAAGATACAGAACTCTGGGATTTTGAGAAGGGATCAGTAATACTATTATGAAGAGTTTAAATATAAGACACCCATAAAGAAGCAAATTAGTTGCCACAAATTATCAACAGTGTTGACTTTAGATCTTCACTAGATGAAACTTTTCTGGCTGCCTGTTCACATATTTGTCCCATCAGAACACTCACTGATGGAACCAGTTTCCTTTTTAAATTATTCTTAACTATGGATGGTTCAATTTGGCCATTTGAGAGTGAGAATATGGCAGTGATTTCAAAACAATGTAAGCAAAGTCTGTATGTCTGGATAGAATTATTTGCCTAACTGTTTTTGATTCAAATTCTGTTCTTCTGAAAAGCAAGCCAACCAACAATTCCAATGTATTATGAGTTTCAGTTAGACTGTATGGCACTAAGAGTAAACTTGGAGTCTTTAAATTATAGATTATTTTTTAACACTCTTCTCATTCTATGCTTTAATACATAACTAAGTTATATAAAACATTTTAAAATAAAATATGATCTGTGTAATTTATATTTTATAACCCCATTGTGTTCACTAGGCATATATAAATCACTTCTCAACTCATGAGTTTGTACATTCAGAATAAAAAGTGTATTTCCTTGGTAGTTTTTTTAAATTTGTCTTAGTTTCTTTTAAAATGAATTATCTGTTGAACAAAAGTTCAAAACAAAGGAGATTACAGGGGAAATCACCACACATCTATTGTATCCCCTATGTTTTTAATGGTAAAAGCTAAAAATTGTAAATAAATAAATGAGCATTGAACCTTCTCAACTAAATGTAGCCATACTAATGAAGAATATCCTAACTAGGGTTTGGGCTCAATTATGTGTTACGGAAAAGAGATGAGAAAGTAAATCTTCAGTATATCACAAGTTAGAAAAGCAACATACCAAATAACTTACTGATATTTTTCTCCTTTCTTATAACAACTCTATGTGACTTAAATGTCTAAAATCCAATATAATTTTGAAGTGATTTTATTTCAAAACATCAGTAATCAGAGTCTATTTCTGAGACATCTCATCCACTTTAATTAACCTTTTTTAAAGAATGCCAGACTGGGCTAATTTTGAGCCATCTACCTGAAACCAATATGCCAAGAGAGTAATGCAAAATAAAATATGATTTGGCCATCTCTACTATTATAAAACTTGGAACAATTTACACAGGGGGAATTATAACACTTAAATCATGTTTTCCTGCTATTCCAGCCTTGGAAAAAAAAAAGCTTGTCCTGCCATTTGCAACAACATGAATGAAACTATAGAACATGTGCTAAGTTAAATAAGCCAGTCACAGGGCGACAAACACTGCATGATACTAATTATAAGATGCACCAAAAATAGGCAAGACCATAGAAAAGAATAGGTGGTTGTTGCCAAGGCTTATAAGGGTCGGGGGATAAATGGGAGATTATTTCTGCAATGGGTATAAAATTTATGTTATGCAAGAATACATCCAAAGTATGTATAGTGATACAATTCCTATTTGGATAATACAGAAACTCTCAAGATTTAAAATCTCTACTGAGTCATGCTTGATGCCACTGTACCTCTTCTATAAATTGCAAAACTTTCCAGGAAGTTTCTTTGTCAGTATAACCTCTGATACATGGTTCATTTATTTTCTGTATCTTAATCTGAAAAGAAAAAAATAGCAGTTCAGCTCTTTTTCATGGCGCCTTGTAGGTGATCAGCTGTACCAAGATGAAGCTGAATATCTCCTTTTTGGCCACTCATTGCCAGAAACTCATGGAAGTGGATGATGAATGCAAACTTCGTACATTTTATGAGAATTGTACGGGCACAGAAGTTGCTGCTTATGCTCTGGGTGAAGAATAGAAGGATTATGTGGTCTATATCTGTGGTGGGAGCAACAAACAAGGTTTCCCCATGAAGCAGAGTGTCTTGACCCATGTCTGTGTTCGTCTGCTACTGAGTAAGGGACATTCCTGTTATAGATCAACTCCAACTGGAAAGAAAAAGTGCAAATCTGTTCAAGGCTGCATTGTGAATGCCAATCTATTCTCAACTTGGTTATTGTAAGAAAAGAAAAGAAGGATATTCCTGGATTTAGGGATACTACTGTGCCTTGCAGACTGGGACTCAAAAGAGCTAGCAGAATCCACAAACTTTTCAGACTCTCTAAGGAAGATGATGTCTGCCAATATGCTGTCAGAAAACCCTTAAAACAAGGAAGTTTAAAAAAAAAAACAGGACCAAAGCACCAAAGATTCAGTGTCTTGTTACTCCCCATGTCTTGTAACACAAGTGCCAGTGTATTGTTCTAAAGAAACAGCATACTAAGGAGAATAAGGAAGAGGCTTCAGAATATGCTACACTTTTGGCCAAGAGAATTAAAGAAGCTAAAGAAAAATGCCAGGAACAAATCACCAAGAGACACAGCCTGTCTTCTCTGAGAACTTCTACTTTAAGTCCAGTCAAAAATAAAAATTTTTAAGAGAAATACTTCCAAAAAAATAGCAATTCAATTTAAGGAGTTCCCCAGATTGTTTTAGGAATTATGAAATACTTTGTACAACTTACACAAAGTATGCAATCCATACATGCCTATATATAATCTTCACATCAAAATTTACGAGACACAAAGCACAATGCATACATCTAATCAAAACCTGAATATGTAATAACTGCAGATTTAAACCCCAAATTAGAAAATAAAAACTTCTTCATTTTCATTTGTAGCCTCAGAGTTGCATCGGTAAAATTAAGCCAAGAATTGTTAGCTGATGACCAATTTCCAAGTGTCAGACTGAAAGCACTAAGCAGCTTAAGTGCTTCATGAGGCTGCCAAATTGCAAAAGGGTGTCAGAGTAGACCGGAGGCAACGTTATAATTCAGCCACCCATTTCCTGGTAGTGAAATTTTTAAGTATTAAGAAGAGTTACCAAGGATGTATATGAAATCTGTTTAAGAGATATTTCTCAATAGAAAGATAACCTTTGTGAGACAGTCTCTGGGCAATCTTATCACTCTAATCTACAAGAGCACTCACTATGATTCTAACAGCAGAATGGAAAGTATGTTTTGCACAAGAATAATTATTTTATCACTTATATCATTTAGCACTCAATCTTTGTACTGAATCCAATATCAGTATGGATATAACTGAGTCCTTTTCTTTTGGTTTGTTTGACCCTCAGTGCTCCTGCCCAGGAAGAGAGGCATAACACACCAGCAACAGAAGTGACTAATGCTTATAAGTGAACAGATCACCATTTGGTTCCTATCTAGAGAGGAGGAGAAGTTAGGATAGGAGTTCCATATTTTCTAAAGTGAATGGGTTTCTGTAGGCTCTAGTCTGAGCTGAGCCCTCAGATTGGAGCCGGGATAGTCAAATTTTGGTGGTGCTTCAGCAATATGGGACATCATGTAGACATGACTTACACAAAAGATTCTTATTATCTGAGGAATATCTGGTAATTTGTCCTCTCCTGAATCTAGTATTACCTCCAAATAACTTTACATGATCTTTTTAGATCTGTAGATAACAACAAACTCACAAAGATTCCTGAATGATACATTTGTAAATTGCCTATGAATTTTTTCCTATCAGATAAAGGTAACTGAGAATCACTTTATTTTATTAAGCAGACACTTTTATAGCACATACTATGTGCCAGGCACAATTCTAAAGTGCCTTGCAGACATGACCTCCATTAATAGTAATAACCACTGTGAGTTAAGTAATGTTAACTAGAGTTCACAAATAAAGACACTGAAGGGAAGGGAATATGCAGTTTGCCCAAATCATGCTGCAAGGAAGTGGCAGAGCCCAGGGTTTGAACCCAGAGGCTCTGTCCCCAGAGTTCGGGCTGCTCTGCTATGTGCCTCTCAGAAGCGATTCCTATTTTCACAAATACCACAGCAGTTGTACAATAATTGTATATTTGAATCCATATTCTCTATCAGTAAAGTGAGGCTACTACTATCTATAAAAATTAAGTAGGCTGTTACATATAAAGCAAAATTCAGTACAGTGTCTAGCACCTAGTAAGTGTACCACAAACTGTCATAAGTTTTATCACATCATTGCCAGTAGTGATGTCAGGATGTCATTACACAAATAAAATTATAGTAGCTATTAGTGTCCAAGAGGACTTCTTACATATTTTTTACAATTTGTTTTCTCATTTTATCTTTGAAATATATTAAATGGAACAAGGAATACATGATTTCTGTTTTACATATTAAAAACAAATAAAACATCATTGGGCAATAATTTGTATGGGACCTCAAAAGCAAAGGCAACAAAAAATAAAATAGATTAATGGTGTAACACTGAAACTAAAAATGCTGCTGTACAACAAAGGAAATAATCAACAAAGTGAAGAGACTACCTAGAGAATTATAGAAAATATTTATGAAGTATGCATTTGATAAAGAGATAATATAAAAATGTATGAGGAAATAAACTCAATAGCAAGAAAACAAATACCCTATTAAAACATGGGCTAAAGATAGGAATAGGTATTTCTCAAAAGAAATGCCAACATATATATGAAAAAATATTCAACAAAACTAATCATCAGGGAAATTCAATCAAAACCATGACACATCACCTCACCCCAGTTAGAATAACTACATTAACAAAAAGGTAACAAATGTTGTTGAGATTGTAGAGAAAGGGAAACTCTTGTACATTGTTAGTAGGAATGTGAATCAATATAGTCATTATGGAAAATAATATGAAGCATCCTCAAAATATTAAAAATAGAATTAGCATATGATGCTGCAATCCCATTACTGGGTATATCTAAAGGAATTGAAATTAGTATGTTAAGAGATATCTGCACTTACATGTTATTCAAAACAGCCATAAAAAAATGAACAAAACCGTATCATTTGTAGATCATGGATGAACCCAGAGAATATTTATGTTAATTGAAATAAGCCAGGTGTAGAAGAGGTACACCACATGATCTCATTCATATGCAGAATCTAAAAAATGTTGATCTCATAGAAGCACAGAATAGAGATAGTGGAATGAACTTTTTCCAGAATTTGTAGATAGTTGGCAGTAGGTAGAATAGAGATATATTGGTCAAAGGATAAATAATTACAGTGAGATATGAGGAATATTGTTAATTTATTTTATGTGTCCATAATAGGTAAATATAGGAGACAGAAAGTAGATAAGTGATTGCCTGAGACAGTGGAGTGGGGTTAAGTAGGGGATGGGGAGAGAAAAGAGGAGTAACTACTAACAGTTATAGTTTTTTATTTTATTATATGTGATGAAAATGCTCTAGGCTTGGTTGTAGGGATGGCTGTACTATCTGTGAGCACACTAAAAGCCATTGGGCTGTTAGAGTCTGTAAACAAGTCAGGATGGTGCCTGGCATTTTGCCAGAGAAATGTTAGAGTCTGTAAACAAGTCTGGATAGTGCCTGGCAAAATACCAGAGGGAGTGGTTTGTGAAGTAACACCAGCGAGCCATTAAGTGTGGAGATTCCTTATTGGTTGACTGATGTATCTAGTTTATGCTAATTAGATAAGCTGTGTGGAATGTATAAATACTGCTCCTGTCCTGCAATAAATGGCTTCCACTCCTGCTGTATCAATCTACACAAGTTGTTCGTCACCCCCCGGCTATTTTGCTTCAGCCGGACTGCGGCATTGGGCTATATAAACTTTCAATGTGGGAACTGTATGATATGCAAAATGTTTACATAATAAATATGTATAATAAATAAACAAAAGCTGTTTTTTAAAAAATAATTTTATATATATACATATACATACACACACACATATGTATGTGTGTGTGTGTGTGTGTGTGTGTGTGTATGACCTTAAAGTTGAATAGAAAGCATGCGACCTCACATCTATGAAATAGTATGTGGGTATGTAAGAGAAAAATAAAATAAAGCAGGGGCCACAGAGTGCCTGCATCTGTGTGTGTGTGTGTGTGTGTGTGTGTGTGTCTGTGTGACTAAACTATCATGTGAACAAATGAATAAATAGATACATGATAAAAATTGGTCTTCATTTGATCTCTTTTCCATTTAATTCAGATAAGTGCATACTATATTTCCTAAAAGTCTTGGGCATACATTTTAGGTACATAAACAAGCATAACATTCACATCATTCTATTTTTATCTTCCCAAGAGTATTTCTGTTGTTACTGATGTGTGTGTGGGTGTCTTAATCCTTGAGGAAGATTTAATGTAGTATAAGTACAGCATGCTAATACATATTGATTTAGACCTTTGACACCACTCACAGAGTAAAGGCTAAAACCTTCTTTCTTTTAAAAACCAATTTACATATTATTCTTGATTGCAAGAGTGTGTTGTCCACTATAATATCCATTAAGTACAATAAGTAATTAAAATATATATGATTAAATGCATCCCCTCAATCTGGCAATATAATATGTGAGAATAGTATCAGTTTTAATAACTTGCCTTTTTAAGGCCAATAATGCTTTGCTAGATTTGACTATTTATTTTTTATTTACTTCATTAATTATTTTTTTCTAAGGAAAATACTACAAATAAATCATTTCTCTTTGCTGGTAAACAGTGTACTCCTACATAAGGCAGAAATAAAGAAATTTTGCCTCTGCATTGTGAGTTATATGTAGAATAAGTGACATCCTTTCAGTATACTGTGAAATTCACATGTATTCTTAAATGAAATAATACACATTAAGCACCTAACTTTCTATCATTTAGAAAGCAATCAGTCAGTATTGTGTCTCATTTTTAACATTATGCTTTAGAGTATTAAAGTAATATTTTTCTGAAGTCTTATGATGTGCAAGTGCAAGCAGTATCAGAAATGTTATCCAAGTGAGAGTGATCTTCACAAGGAGGTTTGTCATTGAATGTTATCCAGCATTTAGGGAAAGTTTGACATGTACTGAGCAGTAGTCTTCTAAGACAGAAAAGAAATACATATGAAGCTAGATGAAGTTAGTGAGGGTGAACTCTAAGAGTCTTGTTTTTAAGAGCACTCTGTCCCCAACCAGAGTCTATCAATTTATTGTTTTAATTTTTTGTGTGTGTGGTGTTGGGGATTGAACCCAGGGCCTTGTGCAAGTAAGGTAAGAACTCTACCAACTGAGCTATGTCTTTAGCCCCATCAAGTATCAATCTAAATGACACCAGTGACCTTAGTGTCATGGGTCCCCTGAAGATATCTGTCTATCAAACCGTAGTCCAGGATCCCTGTAAACAGCTAAGAGTGAAAGGAAGAAGTATCTTCCATCCCACAGGCTGTGGGGCCTGTTGAAGCCTGAGTGCTGGACTGAGAAACAAAGTGGCAGTCTCTTCTTTGAAATGCTAAAGTATCCAAGGTATGCTTATGGACAAAAAGTTCTAGGCCACTTGCTGATATCCTGCTTCAAGGTCAGAACTTTATGTACATATTTCATGTGTCTCAGAGAAGCTATCTCACTACATTCTGTTCAAAGACAGCATGTATCAAAAGCATTTAAAATTAAAAAGTAAATTTTTTTTTTCAAAAAAGAAAATTGTAACAGTTAAAACAAGAGAAATAGAAACAAACTATTCTTGACATCTCTTAAGACTGAAATTCTGTTAGGAGTCATTTCTATACAGGTTTAAGTAGTAGCTTTGCAAATATGATTGATGATTGATTTTTGTATTGGAGATTGAACCCAGGGGTATTCTACCATTGAACTACATCCTTTTTAACCTTTTTTTTTTTTTGGGGGGGGGGGCGGGGACAGGGTCCAAATTGCTGAGCCTGGCCTCAAACTTATGATCCTCCTGCCTCAGCCTTCAGAGTCTCTGGAATTACACACATGCACCACCAAATATAATCTTTAAAGAAGAATAAATAGTTAGGGTCAGTAGATTAAGTTTTAATAATTTAATTCATATAACTAAACATGTCCAGAAAACTAGTGGATTGACTAATAAACTGATGTATTATATTCATGGAAAATACATTAATATCCAAATGTTTTATTCAAAAGCAGCCTATTTTCTAATTATTAACTTTGCATGTTTTCTTTTCTTTTTTTCCAAAGAAATGGACTATAATGATAGGACAGGACACAATTCTCTCCCTTCCTTACCTACGCTTTCTTAACAACTCAAGAAACAGCACATCACAATGTAGAGTAACAAGAGAGCTAAATGTATTTACTGGCAGCAATGTGTCTGTTGCACAGTCCCTGAGTAGCCCTTAGCATGATGGATCTGAATAAGCCATTACAGCTTTAACTGGCAAATGAGGCGTGTGATTACCCTGTATTTATAACAAAAAGAAAGGCATCCTTACAGACCATTTGCCAAGAGCCTCGCGGGCCCTTTAAACAGACCCACAGGAAAGATTCCCAAGTAGGCAGTAAGACCAATAAAGCCAAAGCTTGGCATGTTATCAACTTATTATCAAAATTCCCTGAAGTGGGTGACCCTCTTTCTCATACACTGCCTCCATTAACTGAAAATGTCCTCTGATTTTCAAATCAGCTATAGTCCAAAGTCATTTGATTTTTTTTATTTCTTATTTATTTTTATTTTTAATCTACTCTAACTTATCCTGTATTTATTCTCTAATCTCTGATGACAAGTCTTACCTCTGTGTTAGAAGGTGACCCATGCCCAGCATTTGAAACAGCCTTTCATTCCCTACTTAGCTGAACCAGGACACTGAACTTATCATGCTCTGAATGATGATGATGATCATCATCAATTCCCACCATTTTTTTTTCTCTTTAGAAACCAAAGCAAAAAGTGGAATGTGCTAAACTAATCTTTGGGATCAGTTTTCAGTCTCTTTTTCAGGAAAATTCAACGTTGAAAGTTGAAACCTATCTCATGGGATAAAAAGCTGCTCTGAGAGCAAACTTGGATTTTGAACTTTCACTGTTACTGTTGTTATTTTTTATAATTAATGTGAATATTTGTCACAGCACTGTCAGCAGATCCACATTTCCCCCCTCTTGCTCATGAGACTGCTTTAATAATTTATTATTAGTGTGGGGAATCTAAGGAAGTCCTTCCTACATGGAAGCAGGAGAAACACTTGGAAAATCAGATGAGCCTTTTTTTAATTCCCAAATGAAGTTTTTAAAGTTCACAAAAGAGGTAGAACTGACATGTTTCCCTTATTTGAACTATATTATGCCCAAAATGTAGGTGAAAAGAGTAATTACTGGGGGAAAAAAAGACACACAATTGTAGCAAATATAAGTATCTAATTCAATATCTGGCCCTGTCAAGTAATACATAGTTATCAAAGTTCATAAAGGACTTCTAGAAATCAGGAGAGACAACAAAAGAATACTCCCAACTCAAAATACTTTAAGACTATAAACCAATTAAAGTATCATTATTGTCACATATTTCCTTCCAAGCCAGGGGACAAGCTTGTGATGTTCCGGAAATTAAGCAAAAAAAATAGTGAATCTTGCCTTTGTGGTTTGTTTAGGATGATCCTAAGATAGAGGTTGTTAAGATAGGACTCTGTTTCCGGTATGATTGAGGCCTTAAATTAAAAATACCAATTATTTTCCTGATGTGAAATTTGCTGGTTCATTGAAACACATCGATATTTGAAAAGGAACTAGTCAAAACCTAAATTTACTACTCTCATTATAGCTGCCAACAGTGTTTAAGAAGTTGAAAATTGATATTTCAGAGAGAAATTTGTGGGGAAAAAAATGTTAGAGTACTATGGCTTGTTTTCTCTTTTTTAGTATGGAGGGAAAGAGGGAATATTTCTCTCCCCACCTTGAGCATGGTTTAAAAAAAAAGAAAGAAAGTAAAATTCCACTATTTGAAAAATGTGGCACATCTTCCAACATCCTTCCAACTGAAGGATGACCGTCCAAGTCAAGAAACTTCAGGGTTTCTGAAAGTCTACAGAGTGTGTACAACCAACCCACCTGCACACAATCCAAGAGCCATTCACCAACTCTACCAAGCTGATATCAGCTCATACAGGATTAGTTAAGAGAGACCTTTCTTGTTCCTTCCTCTGCATGATCCAGATTTAGCCAGAAACCTCCTTAGCAGGAAGAGGGAGGAGAGATGAAAGCCAGGAGAAAGAGAAAAGCCAGGAGTGGGGGAAAAGAGGCTTGTGTTGCCTAGTCTGCCAAGTTTTCCACACAGGTTTTGGTCTGTAGAAGACCTCACCTGGAACAGGAATAAGCTTTGATTTTAAGTCAAGAATAAAGTTTTGATTATCACTCTGTCTAGACATAAATTATTGAACTGAGTTTATTTAGATAATGAATATGACTCATGACATAACTAGTTCTCCAATATGGATTTAAGGGGAAGGTAGGAAACAAAATAAAAATGGATGTTTTTTAGTTTTATGAGTTCAATGTTCTGGTTACAAAAGCAACTTTTCAAATTTCCTTTGCAGAATAAAATATGTTTTCCTATTATTAAAAAAAAATAATGAACTGAGCACAGTGGTGCATGCCTGCAGTCCCAGTCACTCATAGTGCTAACGTGGAAATACCACTTGAGCCCAGGCTTAGAGGCCAGTCTGGACAACATAGCAAGACCCTGTCTCAAAAAAAATAAAAAATGGTTTTAGGTCAATATTTTAAAGTAATATGTGCCTAGCTAATAAAAATTCACTAATAATTTTTTAGTCTTTAAACTCCTCTAGGATTTTATGAAAGGAATCACATAAATTCATTTTTTCAGGTTCATCAGAGGTCTCACCAAAGAGAGCATGAATTTCCTCCATAATCTCTGCAAAAGTAGTCGACTGGCTTCTGATTATGTATCTCCAGATCCATGAATTTATAGATACTTCAGGCTTTCTTAGAGAGTGAGTATTATTAAAAAGTCCTTCTTCTTATTAAACGTCCAGCTCTTTACTGCCTTCTCAGCTTAGCAAAAATACACCCATCGTTCAAATCCCAGGTCAAATAACTCTCAGAAGAGTCTGCTTGATCCCCTCCTGGGTCCTCACTGCATTTCTTACTTGGCCATATGAGGCAATTTAGCACAACACACTTTCTCCTTGGCTTATAAGGCTGCCTCCTTCAGGAGAGCTGATACTAATCCACAGTACTAGGTCTTTTTTTTTTTTTTCTTTTATTTATTTATTTATTTAATTAGTTAGTTAGTTCTCAGCGGACACAACATCTTTGTTGGTATGTGGTGCTGAGGATCGAACCCGGGCCGCACGCATGCCAGGCGAGCGCGCTACCGCTTGAGCCGTATCCCCAGCCCCAGTACTAGGTCTTACAGAGGACCCAAGATAACCAGAAATGGTTCCTGCCCTTGAGTTGTGTTAAATCCACAATCAAGGACAAAACAAATCCACTGATAACCTTAACAAAAATCCAAAGGAACCAGTGTCAAAGGGAGGTACAGACCTTTGAAGGAGAAACATTACTTTTTCCTCTCTTGGTACAGTACCCTCCCTGTAGTCTGGATTTTCTCTAGCCTCTAGACTTCAACTTACCAACAATTGGCACTGATTGATAATTTTCTGACTTGGAGACTAGAAGAACATCAATATAATCAATGGTATTTGAGTTAGACACTTCAAGACAGGCAAGGTAGCACGTGATCATAAGTGAAAAGAGTCTTTGCAGAGAAAATAAAATGTTGAGAGGGCTGGGATTGTAGCTCAGTGGTAGAGCGCTTGCCTTACATGCATGAGGCCCCGGGTTCGATCCTTAGCACCACATAAACATAAATAAATAAAAATAAAGATAATGAGAAAATAAAATGTTGAATAAGAAGTCACTCACTGAGACCTCACCTAACATATACAGGAAATGGCACGTCACTCCATTCGGCAGATGGGGAATATGAGGGTAACCTGATCAGGTAATCACAATAAAGAGACAGGCTTCAAATTACAAACCACCTTCTGTCTCATCTGAAAGTCAGCAAAAGCAATGAGATTCAGGGCTCTAATTCTCACTTCAAACTTGAAGAATTGATTTCTTCTCTCAAAACTTCAGTAATTAGGTCACAGGCATAATACCCAGTCCTGGCTGACCCAGTGTTCATCAGCCAAATATGAAGAAGTGAGCCAAAGACATAGAAGAAGAAAGTGGTGGTAACAGTAGAGACAAGGGCTCAGCTGCATAAGAGATAGAATTGTTAATAGAATTGTTACTTAGTATTATTTAAGAACATGATTGCCTTGAATATATTAATATTTTAAAATCTTAGGATAATTTTCAACTTGAAACAAATTGATATTTTTAGATTTTAACATACTCAAATTCAGCACTGAAAATTATGTAGATTACTTGAAACTCTTCTGTAAATATTAGTATGTAGAGTGTAAAGATATAACTAAAAATGCTTATATATAAGCATGTTGGCTAAAGGAAATCCTCTCATCTTCAATGCAAGAAAAAGGATATAAAAAAGATCTATATAGCCCAGTGAATAGAAAAATAACTTCAATTATAAAAGCATGCAACCTGAATGTGTGTAGTGTAAAGAGAAAGAAATTTAGGGAGACACAAAGAGACAGAGACAGAAAAAGAAAGAAGAAAAAGGAATATATATTTTTTTATTTTGTATATTTTTATATTAAGTAAAATATTATTTCATAATATTTTATGTATTGAATTTATACAAAAATATAGACACCCTGGCTTGTTTCTCAGAAAAGACCACAAGACACCCTCAGAGCTCTATAGGTGGATAAGTTTTCAGAGTAGTTTTGATTTGCATTTCTCTAATTGCTAGCAACTATGAACATTTTTTCATATATTTGTTGATTGATTGTATATCATCTTCTGAGAAGTGTCTATTCAGGTCCTTGGCCCATTCATTGATTGGGTTATTTGTGGGTTTTTTTGTTTTTGTTTTGGTTTTGGTGTTTAGCTTTTTGAATTTTTATATACCCTAGAGATTAGTGCTCTATCTTATGTTTGAGGGGTAAAGATTTGCTCCCAAGATGTAGGCTCTCTATTCACCTCACTGATTGTTTCTTTTGCAGAGAAGAAATTTTTTAGTTTGAGTCTATCCCATTTGTTGATTCTTGATTTTAATTCTTGCACCAAAGGAGTCTAACTAAGGAAGTTGGGGCCTAATCCCACATGATGGAGATTAGGGCCTATTTTTTCTTCTATTAGACGCAGAGTCTCTGGTTTAATTCCTAGGTCCTTGATCCATTTTGAGTTAAATTTTGTGCATGGTGAGAAATAGGTGTTGCGTTTCATTTTGTTGCGTATGGATTTCTAGTTTTCCCAGCACCATTTGTTAAAGAGGCTATCTTTTCTCCAATACATGTTTTTGGCAACTTTGTCTAATATAAGATAATTGTAATTTTGTGGGTTAGTCTCTGTTTCCTCTATTCTGTACCATCATTTTGGTGCCAATACCATTCTGTTATTGTTACTATTGCTCTGTAGTATAGTTTAAGGTCTGGTATAGTCACGCCACCTCTTTCACTCTTCTTGTTAAAGATTGCTTTAGCTATTCTGGTTCTCTTATTTTTCCAGATGAATTTTATGACTGCTTTAAGTCTGTATAGTACTTTTGGAATTATGGTCATTTTGATAGTATTAATTCTGCCTATCCAAAATTTCATCTCACTCCAGGCAGAATGGCAGCTATTATGAAGACAAACAACAATAAGTGTTGGTGATGATGTGGGGAAAAAGGTACACTCATACACTGCTGGTGGGACTGCAAATTGGTGCAGCCAATATGGAAAGCAGTATGGAGAATCCTTGGAAAATTGGGAATGGAACCACCATTTGACCCAGCTATCCCTCTCCTCAGTCTATACCCAAAGGACTTTAAAACAGCATACTACAGGGACACAGCCACATCAATGTTTATAGCAGCACAATTCACAAGAGATAAACTGTGGAACCAACCCAGATGCCCTTCAATAGATGAATGGATAAAAAAATGTGGCATATATACACAATGGAATATTACTCAGCAATAAAAGAGAATAAAATCTTGGCATTTGCAGGTAAATGGATGGAGTTAGAGAAGATAATGCTAAGTGAAGTTAGCCAATCCCCCAAAACCAAATGCTGAATGTTTTCTCTGATATAAGGAGGCTGATTCATAGTGGGGTAGAGATGGGGAGCATGGGAGGATTAGATGAACTCTAGATAGGGCAGAGGGGTGGGAAGGAAAAGGAGGGAGTATGGGGTTAGAAATTATGGTGAAATGTGTTGGATATTATTATCCAAAGTACATGTATGAAGACACAAATTGGTGTGAATATACTTTGTATACAATCTGAGATATGAAAAATTGTCCTCTATATGTGTAATAAGAATTGTAATGCATTCTGCTATCATATACAAATAAAAAATAATAATTAAATAAAACAGAGAATAGTTCTCACTAAATTTAAATTATTACTCTGTCTCTTCTTATGTTTAGAAAAAAAGGCTTGGATTTCTTATGCTTGCCAAGAAGAATCAAGAGACTATCAGAAATGTTTAACTCAGGAATGGCACCTTCAACTAACAAATTTGTAAAATGCTGAATGCTCACTCTACCTATATACCCACTTGTTTCCAAAAAATGCAATGTATGTACTTAGATTGTAAACATCCTCAGGATTCTTGCATTAATTGACATATGGTTCATCTATTAACTGAAAAGTTCTCAGACTTGTTGGGATTTGGCTCTTTCAATTCAGGTTGATTTGAAATAAAATTACTCACATAGATTCAAAAACATGGTGTTGCTTGGTTTTTGGTTTGTTATATTTTATAGACACCTACTCAAATCACATTATGAACTTCTAATATAAATCGTCCTATGTATTCTCTACTTCATTTTCTGTTCCTCAGAGTTTCTGGGCATTTTAAATATAGTCTGTATGTATATATGTGTGGATAGGAAGAAACTCATAAGGAACTCATAGTCTATGAGATTTCAGCCACATAATTTTAGAGTTGGAAAATCTCAGTGCTGTCTTCATCAACATTTTTTTATTTTATAGATGACACCCAAAAAGAAATTAGTCATTTCGGACTGGGGATATAGATCAGTTGGTAGAGTGCTTGCCTCTCGTGCACAGGTCCTTGGTTCAATCCCCAACACCACAAAAAGAAGAAAGAAAGAAAGAAAGAAAGAAAGAAAGAAAGAAAGAAAGAAAGAAAGAAAGAAAGAAAGAAAGAAAGAAAGAAAGAAAGAAAGGAAGGGAGAGAAAGAAAGAGAGAGAGAGAGAAAGAAAGAAAGAAAGCAAAAAAAAAAAAAAAAGCAATTTGTCATTTCTTCAAAATCCCACAAAAGGATTCAAAGAAACCTGGGACAGATTTTTCAGGCAAGTGGCCTTCCCAAAAAGAGCACTTTCCAGTCTTCCCTTCCATCTTATTTCAGAACCCTCAAAATGTGGATTATTTGGATTATCTCCAAATCCCTCAAAATACTCAAGCAAAAGAATAATTACTACATAGAAAGTCAAGGACTGAAGCTCCCATTCATATTATTTTATTTCTTCCTCTTCTCACTTCTAATAGGTAATTGGCAAACATTATTCTCCAACGTGAAGCCATACTTAGTGCTGAACCTTTACAGAGCATGAAGTAAAACTTCCTACAATACATAGAAGCCAATAAACAGTTATCTGTATCCAGGTAGATGAAGTAGGCCCAGGTGAACTTGAAGCCTGTGCAGTTAAAATGTTGCACTGTGCCTAAAGTCAAGCAAGATCTATTATTTCCTGCATGTGATTTCTAAAATGCCTATTTTTTTTTCTCATGACTTCACACACCATGATAAGGTAGAGGTTAAACATAATGCTTTTTGCAACTGCTAGAATTTTTTATTGTCTACATTGTGCCAATAATGTTCTTTTATAATTATATTTTACATAATGCTTTTTTTTGGCAGATGTCTTCCTTTGAGGCCAAATGCCTTGTACTTACATCAAAAGACTTTCCCCAATGCACCCACCCTCTTCAAGTTGTGTCTTTCTCAGAGCCACAAAGCAGGGGACGGGTTATAAGTATAATGTCAGATGGCACACAATTTGTTTTAATAACCAGCAGTGGGATGCTTGTTATTCACATTAAATACATAATAGACTAAGCAGGTGGTGCAGTTTTCATTCCTGATAGATCATAAGAGACTAAAATATAATGATGTTGTATTCCATGGTATGTTTCCCCTCAAGCTCTCTCATCAGAATAAAAGAAAATTTTGTGCTACTATGATTTAAAATATTGCATGGGTAGCTCTTTGCTTTTCTATTAAGTCAGTGTTCGAAGAAAACAGATTATGAATACATATTACTTTTTAAATGTTCTTCCTTGGCAAGGGTCTGGATGGATGCTCTGGTTACCTAGGAGATGAGGACAAAATGAAAATTGATTGACTTATCAAGTTGATTGTGAGCTGAGCTTCAAGTGGCAGCTGTGTGTGCTGCACATAAAATGTAGCTGCTTGAAAGTGATTTTTTAAAAATTTGTCATATCAGTAATGATGCCACATAGATTGCTAGGTAGAATAAAGTGGCTCTGTGTTATTAGAAAATGCAGTATTGAATGATATCCTAATGATTACGGTTGGGAGAAAACATATTTAAAAGAAGTAATTCTGGCCTGGATGTTTGTTTGGATATGTCACTAAAAATGACTGCATTGATGGTGCTAGAAATCTGTCTATGGTAGGACTCCTGCTGCTGGCTCAGTTTTTAGTAGTAATAACCCTGTCTTCTGTTGGCTGAGAATGGGCTAGTGGGAGGAATCTTAATGGATCTTACTGTAAAGGCAGCTATAACCTCCACCCTGTCTATTTCTAATGCAATTTTTCTTCACTACCAGGCAAGACAATCTATAGACAAAAATGCCCTGTTTTCTGAGCTCTCCTAAGTTCGTAATATCCTCTCTCTCTCCAGAAGCCCATGCCTCTTTCTTCAACTTCATCACTTTGCACCTGTGGTCTTCTACGTGGGCTACTCTCCTAATTTTGGTCCCCCCCACCACTATGAAAACATGTGTCTAGTATTTTGTAATATTCATGTTCTTGTTCTTATATAGCAATCCAATTGGAAATACTCTGATTAATTGAAGTGCTAGTGGGTTATAATAGTTGATATAAACTGAGTGTTTGTGTCTCCCTATCCAAATTCATATGCTAAAATCCTAACCCCTTCCCATGAAATGTTATTAGGAAATGGAGCCTTTAGGAAGTCTCATGAAAGCAGAGACTTCCTAAGTGGGATTATTTCCCTTATAAGAAGAAGCACAAGTCCTTACTCTCCACTGTATGAGAACATGGCCTTCTGCAAAAAGGAATTGAGCCCTCTTCACATGTGGAATCTGCTGGAACTTCCAGTTTCCAGAACTATTGGAGATAACTATTAGCTTTCTAAGATTCTGAGTCTATGAAAATTTGTTATAGCAGCCCAAATTGACTAATACAATGGACTAAGATTATTCTTCTAAGAGTTACTTTCATTTTTTTGGAGACAAAGATTCAATCCAAAACAATGGCCCTGTAATTGTAGAATTCAGCCTTTCTTGGAAGACAAATAGAAACTAAATTTTAGGTCACAGAAAAGTTTTTTGCTCTTTGATTCACACCCTGTAGTTACCATGAAATTGCAACATATGAGCCAGAACAATTTATCTCAGGAACTAATTGAAACTAGAAGGCAGGAAAACAACTGGAATTTTCCTTCTTTCCCTGTAGAAATACTACTCCATGACCATGTAGCTCTGTGAAAATTTCTAGGCAATGCATAATACATGGCAGGGTTTGCTGTCATTTGGAGCAACTAAAACAGGTAAATAGTACATTCCAGAGTGATGCATAGGAGAGTGGATGCTCAGAAGCACACACCTAAATGTTAGGTACAGGAATTGTCCACAAAGTAACACTCTTAACATATAGAAGAAAGATGGCAGCTACAAGAGTAATAAAGTAAAATGCTGAGTTTAGGGAAAGAGAACTATGAACAACTGAAGGACATAAGAGAACAGTTGAAAAAATTAAGTGACAGTGATGGTCACTGAATAGGAAGTGTTTTTATTATAATAACATAAATTTTATCCAAATTTTTCTGTGAATTCAGTGGAATCCCAATCAAAATCTACTTAAAACTAGACTGTATGACTCAATTTCATCTAGAAACATA
This sequence comes from Marmota flaviventris, assembly GCF_047511675.1. Lineage (NCBI taxonomy): Eukaryota > Metazoa > Chordata > Mammalia > Rodentia > Sciuridae > Marmota > Marmota flaviventris. Next base: position 23,947,730 of record NC_092505.1, read on the forward strand.
GGAAAACAAACACTAATGAAGAGAAACTTCCCTTTCAAGGTACTAACCAGAGAGGATCCAATATGGCGGAAAAGAGGGAGGCAGCATTCTGTGTCACTCCATGACCTGGATCTCAACTAGTAGGAATACTGCTTCTGTAAGAGTGATATGGAACCGCTACACAGTTGCTTTCATGCATAAATCACCAGCACTGTGCCCCCATGCAGGACACCAGGCCTCAGCATTAGAGCAGGACTCCGGACTACCAACACCCAACTCTCAACTACTAGCCCACACAGGGTTTCTTCTGCCACACGACCAGCGCTGGCTTCATGAAAGAAGGTTCGATTCATGAATAAATGCTAGGGAGTTTTAAATTAAAGAGACAAGACTCTTATTACCTTTAATACCAGCTGCAAGACGGCTTCTCCTAGCTCCCGCCTCCAGCCATCTAATGCGGTAGCGAGGTTTACAGAAGAGACGAGAGAGAGAGAGAGAGAGAGAGAGAGAGAGAGAGAACACACGCCAGGGAGTGGACGTTTATTGGGGAACAAAAAATTCAAGGGGGGGCTGGGGATGTGGCTCAAGTGGTAGCGCTCTCGCCTGGCATGCGTGTGGCCCGGGTTCGATCCTCAGCACCACATACAAACAAAGATGTTGTGTCCACCGAAAACTAAAATAAATAAATAAATATTTTTAAAAAAATTCAAGGGAAAATCCCATCCATTGAAGGTTAAGGGGGACAGCATCCCAAGGTCAGGGGCAATGATTGGGTCTTCGGGGCAGTGGCCAGACACGCCTCTGCACGGACAAGTCCTAGGATCTGGAAAAGGGTGGGGAAAGCTCTGACACAGCTGTGTCTAAGTGCCTCTCACCCAGCCAGAGAGGTAACTCAAATCATGTGTGAGGATGGCCTCCCACAGTTTGTGAGGGCCTTAGCAGGTTCACTGCATCAGCACCGACGCAGAACTCCCAGACACCACTGCACTCCCAAGCAGGACACTCAGCTGCTACCCATCCATAGGAACTCCAGCCACCACTCCCTGATGGATCCCCATCTACCAACGTGGGTCTTCCCCAGTTGCCTATATCTTGTAATTCGGCAACTACTGACATAGTCCTTGGTAGTCTGCCTGTGGTCTTCCTGCACTTGGAGACATCCCACAGGCTCTGAAGACAGCCAAAAGCCACAATGCTGCATGCCACAGAGCTCATCTCTGAACATATCGCACAATGCCATCACCAGGTCCCACCCCCACCCAACCCGGGCATTGGAAGCTGCTGCCTCCATCTGGAGTCACTTTCCTCACAATCTTTGGTGGGGGCAACTCCTGGATTGGAACTCCAGTTAGCCAGGTATCCGGTTTCCAACTCACCCCTCTCCCCAGCAGCTGGTAACCCAGCACAGTAACTGCCCAACACAAAACAGCTCTCAGTGGAATGTGTGCACAGAGCAACCAGGATGCTGCCTATGGAAGCCCCAGTGAGAGAGGTCCCTTAATTGGGAACTATTAAGAGAGAGGGAGACAGGGTGCAACAGTTTGGAGACTAACAGAGAGACTAGGAACTGGGAAATCTTCAGGCAAGATATGGAGATAGGACTGGGCACTCAAGTCATACAAGCAGACCCAAAAAGAGACCCTTGAAGTACAGTCTCCCTTCAGGGACTGGGGGTGGGGGGAGTGCCACACCTTACTTCCAGGTGCCCTGCACCAGGACCAGCCTTCCCACTTTGATTACCTTCACCATCCTGAAGACAAAGATACCAGCTAACAACAGCCAATCCCACCTATTGGATAAGCAGGGAAGCAGGAAAGATACTGATCTCCAACCAAAACAATTAACAGTCCTGGTTTCTTTCTTGAAGATTTTTTTCTCTTTTTTTCCGCCCTATCTATTCTCCCACCCTCACATACCCAACATATATGAAACCAAGTACTTTGCATGAATTAGGATTTTGAGGACTAGCTCATCACAATAGTATATTATACTTGTGTTGTGTATGCATTTTTCTTTCCTTTTTTCCTCCAATTTTTTACTATTTTTAACATCCTTTACTTTTCTTAATACATATGTGTGTTTGTTTTATATACTCTACCATCTTCCCTCATACTTATCTACCCAAAATTACATCCTGTTTATTTTCCTGCTACTAACCCTCCTCATTAGATTTCTCTTTCACACTTCCTAAGATATACTAACTCTATAACTTACATCCTGTCTCCTCAGCATATCGTCCTATGCCTGACCCTCAGTTCATTGTTCACCATCAGAAACTGTAAACCCTTTTACAAACCTACTGATTATTTTATAAAAAATAATCAAATTCAACATTTCTGTACATTGTAACCAAACTGTAAATGTCTTAACAGCAACAAATTGTTTATAGGTGGTATATTGTTCATATTAGGATCTGTTAACATTGTCCTTCCCCCAAAGGAGAGGTATTGGAACCTTAAAGGAGCACTATAAGCCTATAGGGTAAAAACGATAACGCCTGGGACCCACAGCACTAGAAGAAAAGAAACACCAGCAACGTGAAAAGACAAGGGAAGAAAGTGCCCCAAACAAATCAAGATACCACATTATTAGAATCTATGGCTAGCACAGTGGAAGAAATTACAGAGAAGGAGTTTAGGATGTACATGATTAAAGTGTTCTGTGAATTAAAGGATGATATAAAAGAGCAAATACAGGCAGCAAAAGATCATTTTGAAAATGATCTACATAAACAAATAGAGGAAGCAAAATATTTCTTCAATAGGGAAACAGAGGTTCAAAAAAAGAGAGAGAAATTCTTGAAATAAAAGAAACAATAAACAAATTAAAAGTTCAATTGAAAGCATCACCAACAGAGTAGACCACTTGGAACACAGGACCTCAGACAATGAAGTCAAAATATATAATCTTAAAAAGAATGTAGATCACACAGTGAAAATGGTAAGAAACCACAAGCAGAACATTCAAGAAATATTGGATAGCATAAAAAGACCAAATTTAAGAGTTATTGGGATAGAGGAAGGTGTAAAAGTCCAAATCAAAGGAATGAACAATCTATTCAAAGAAATAATATCAGAAAACTTTCCAAACATGAAGAATGAATTGGAAAACCAAATTCAAGAAGCTTAAAGGATACCAAATGTACAAAATCACAACAGATCCATAACAAGCCACACTATAATGAAAATGCACTACATACAGAGTAAGGAAAGAATATTAAAAGCCATAAGAGAAAGGAATCAGATTACATATAGGGGGAAACCAATTAAATTAACTGCAGATTTTTCAACACAGACCTTGAAAGCTAAAAGATCCTGGAACAACATATATCAAGCTCAGAAATAAAATGGATGCCAACCAAGAATCATGTATCCAGCAAAATTAAGCTTTAGATTTGATGATGAAATAAAAACCTCCCATGATAAACAAAAGTTAAAAGAATTCACAGCTAGAAAATCAGCACTACAAAACATCCTTGACAAAATATTCCATGAAGAAGAAACAAAAAACAACATGAAAATCAGCAGAGGGAAATATTACACTAAAGGAAGAACTAGTCAAAGGAGAAACCAAGTCAAGATAAATAACAAAAAAAAAAAAAAAAAAAAAAAAAAACTAAAGTGGCTGGAAAATCATGTCTCAATAATAACCCTGAGTTTTAATGGTCTAAACTCACCAATCAAAAGATGTAGGCTAGCACATTGGATTAAAAAAAAAGAACTCAACAACATGCTGCCTCCAGGAAACTCACCTGATAGAAAAAGACATCCATAGACTGAAGGTGAAAGGTTGGGGAAAATCATACCATTCACACGGACTGTGGAAGCAAGCAGGAATTACCATCCTCATATCAAATAAAGTAGATGTCAAGCAAAGTTAACCAAAGGGGATAAAAAAGGACATTTCATACTGCTCAAGGGAACCATACAACAACAAGACATAACAATTATAAATAGATATGCCCCAAACAATGGAGAATATATGCTTATCAAACAAATTCCTCTCAAGTTCAAGAGTCAAATTGGCCACAACACAGAATGATATACACAATTTAAACAGACTAATATCAAGCAGTGAAATAGAAGACACCATTAGAAGCCTACTAACAAAGAAAACCCCAGGACCAGATGAATACACAGCTGAGTTCTGCAAGACCTTTAAAGAAGAACTAATACCAATACTCTTCAGACCAATATCTAAAGTTTCAGAGACTAAAAAAATATGCTACTGAATGAAAAATGGGTTGCAAAAGACATCAAGAATGAGATTAAAAAATTCTTAGAGGTGAATGAGAATACTGACACAAGATATCGAAATCTCTGGGACACTATGAAGGCAGTACTCATAGTGTAATATCTCAATAAAATTCTGGCAAATTGAATACAAAAACATATTTAAAAGACCGTGCACCATGATCAAGTGGGATTCATCCCAGGGATGCAATTTTGGTTCAACATATGGAAATCAATAAATGTAATTCATCATATCAACAGACTTAAAGATAAGAACCATATGATCATCTCAATAGATGCAAAAAAGCATTTGAGAAAATACAGCACCCCTTAATGTTTAAAACACTAGGAAAAAATGGGATAACAGAAACATATCTCAACATCATAAATGCTATCTATGCTAATGCCAAGGCAACATCATTCTAAATGGAGAAAAATTGAAGGTATTCTCTCTAAAAACTGGAAAAAGATAGGGATGCTCTCTTTCACCACTTCTATTTAACAAAATTGTTGATACACTGGCAAGAGCAATTAGACAGACAAAAGAAATTAAAGGGATACACATAGGAAAAGAAGAACTCAAATTGGCACTATTTGCTGACTAGAAGACCCTAAAAGTCCCACCAGAAAACTCCTAGAATTAGTCAATGAATTCAGCAAAGTAGCAGGATATAAAATTAAGACCCATAAATCAAAGACATTTCTGTATAACAGTGACAAATCCTCAAAAAGGGAAATGAGGAACACTACCCCATTCTCAAAAGCCTCAAAAAAATAATTGGGAATCAATTTAATGAAAGAGGTGAAAGATCTAGATAATGAAAACTACAGAACCCTAAAGAAAGAAATCAAAGAAGACCTTAGAAGATAGAAAGATCTATCTTGCTCTTGGATAGTCAGAATTAATATTATCAAAATGATCATACTTCCAAAAGCACTGTACACATTTCATGCAATTCCAATCAAAATCTCAATGACATTCCTCATAAAAATAGAAAAAGCAGTCATGAAATTCATCTGGAAAAATAAGAGGACCAGAATTGCTAAAGCAATCCTTAACAGAAAGAGTGAAGCAGATGGCAGATACCAGAACTTAAACAATACTACAAAGAAATAGTAACAAAAACAGCATGGTATTGGCACCAAAACATACTGGTAGACCAATGGTACAGAATAGAAGACAGAGAGACTAACCCACAAAACTACAATTATCTTATATTAGACAAAGTGCCAAGAACATGCATTGGAGAGAAGATAGCCTCTTCAACAAATGGTGCTGGGAAAACTTGAAATCCCTATGCAGCAAAATGAAATTAAACCCCTATCTCTCACTTACACAAAATTCAACTCAAAGTAGGGCAAGGACTTAGGAATTAAACCAGAAACCCTGCATTTGATAGAAAGAAATGTAGGCAAATGCCAATATGGAAAGCAGTATGGATATTCCTTGAAAAACTGGGAATGAGACCACCGTTTGACCCATCATGTTAGATTAGGCCCCAACTTCCTTAATAAGACTCTTATAGTGCAAGAATTAAAATCAAGAATCAATAAATGGGATATATTCAAACTAAAAAGCTTCTTCTCAGCAAAAGAAACAATGAGTGAGGGGAACAGAGAGCGTACATCTTGGGAGCAAATTTTTACCCCTCACACTTCAGATCTCTAGGGTATACAAAAACTCAAAAAGCTAAACACCAAAAAACAAATAACCCAATCAATCAGAAGATGATGTACAATCAATCAACAAATACATGAAAAAATGTTCAACATCTCTAGCAATTAGAGAAATGCAAATCAAAACCACTCTAAGATTTCATCTCACTCCAGTCAGAATGGCAGCCATCAAGAATACAAACAACAATAACCGTTGGCAAGGATGTGGGGGGGAAGGCACACTCATACATTCCTGGTGGGACTGAAAATTGGTGCAGCCAATATGGAAAGCAGTATGGAGAATCCTTGGAAAACTGGGAATGGGACCACACTTGACCAAGCTATGCCACTCCTCGGTCTATTCCCAAAGGTCTTAAAAACAGCATACTACAAAGACACAGCCACATCAATGTTTATAACAGCACAATCCACAATAGCTAAACTGTGGGACCAACCTAGATGCCCTTCAATAAATGAATGGATAAAAAAATGTGTCATATATACACAATGGAATTTTACTCAGCAATAAAAAAAAAATAAAATCATGGCATTTTCAGGTAAATGGATGGAGTTAGAGAAGATAATACTAAGTGAAGTTAGCCAATCCCAAAAAACCAAATGCCGAATGTTTTCTCTGATATAAGGAGGCTGATTCATAGTGGGGTAGGGAGAGGGAGCATGGGAGGAATAGACAAACACTATATAGGGAAGAGGGGTGGGGGGGAAGGGAAGAAGCATGAGGTTAGAAATGATGGTGGAATGAGATGGACATCATTATCCAAAATACATGTATGGAGATACAAATAGTGTGAATATACTTTGTATACAACCAGAGATATGAAAAATTGTACTCTATACGTGTAATACGAATTGTAATACATTCCGCTGTCATGCATAATAAATTAGAATAATTTTTTAAAATATATATACTAAGATCAGTTAGAAAGGTAGAATAAATAGTGCAATGTAACTGCCAAACTAGAAAACTTATCAATAGAAAGGACAGACTCCCTAAAGGTAAGGCTCTAAAGATCAAATAAGTTACAATGGAGGATTTCAAATCAGTGGAAAAACTGATGTGAAAGTAAATGAATTCAATTTCATAAAAATAAATATTTATATCTCCAATCTTATACTAAAATAAGTTACAAATCAACATAAGTATGAATGAAAAAATTAGAAGGAAGTCTAAATGTCTGTTTATATACATTTCTGGCAAGGAAATCCTTTAAACAAATTGTAAAATGGGCTAAATTAATAAAGAAAAAGACTAGTATGACTGACTGCATAAAAAATGAAATTTTTAAATTAAAAATTTTTTCAGATGCAGAAGATAAACCGAAAAATATTTTTATATTTTTGGTCAAGGGTTATTATCATTTCTATATAAAGAGAATAACGTAGAGGCTATGGAAAATCGTACACAGGCTCCTCAAAATTTTTCAAAAAGAACTGCCATATGATCCAGCTATCTCACTAATGAATATATATATATATATATATATATATATATATATATATATATATATCAAGATGATTTAAAATCAACACCTCACAATAATAGTTGCACTCCCTTTTTTATGGTAGCATTATTTCCAATAGCCAAAATATAGAAACAAATCAAGAGTCCACAGAGAGATGAACAGTTACAGAAACTGCAGTGTATACACACAATGAAATACTAGTTAGCCTTAAAGGAAATTCTCCATTTGTGACAATATGTATATATATGGAAGACATCATGCTAAATCAAATAAGCCAGTCACAGAAAGAAACACAGCATGATTCCGTCTATAGCAGTGCCTAAAATAATCAAACTCACAAATAAAAGCAGAGACTACAGTGATGGTTGCAAGGAGTTAAGCAGAGAGGGGAAAAATGAAATTGTTCTTCATTGGGTACAAAGTTTCTATTACACCAGATGAATAACTTCTACAGGTCTACTGTATAACCTAGTATCTATAGTTAATAATACAATACTGTGTACTTCAAACTTTATTAGGAAGGTATATCTCATGTTAAATGTTCTTAATACACACACACACACACACACACACACACACAGCCAATGGAAACAGGAAAATTTTGGGAAGTTCTATGCCTATTTCCTTGATTGCAGTGATGGTATCATGAATCCAAACTCATCAAATTGCACATATTAATTATGTGCATTTCTTTGTATATCAATTATACTTCAATATAAGCTATTATTAGTGTATATATATATACATATATATATTTTTTTTCTCTAAAAATGGGCAAATAACATGAAACCAATTAGCTTTTAATGCATGAAATAAGTAATAATAATTAGTAATAAAGGAAATTCAAATAAAGTAACAATTATGAAATATTTCATCTATCCAATTAACAAAAATCAAATGCTAAGAATGAGTCTCAGTGAAGATGTGTGGAAACGAGTTATTTAAGCATTGAGAAAGTGGCGTAAACTGTTCCTGGAGGAAAATCTACACTTTCTACCTAAAACCTTAAACATGTATATATCCCCTAACTATAAAATACTATTTTTAGAAATGTATCTAAGGAAATAACCAAATTCACAAGATGTACGTTTAAAGATATTTATAAGAATTTTATAAATAATGTGAAAGAAAAATGATGTTCGTGTCCTCAAAATAGGGACACTGTTAAATGGTGAGTAGTACATACACACAGTGGAATAGAGCAAAGCCACTACTAACGTTAGTATTACTCCTTTCCTTTGGTTATATGTATGGAATGGTTCTTATGACACATTCAAGATTTAAAATAGAGTAGGTTGGAAAGTGTACACGAATTGTGATTAAATTTATGTTTATAATACATGTAAAGGGTTTGGGGGTGTAGCTCAGTGATAGAGCATTTGCCTGGCACATAGGAACCCTGGGTTCCATAACAAGCCCTGCAGGGGGAGGGGAATTATGTAAGTATATATATGAGAGTATAGATGGAAAAGAATGTTATGATTAGAATTATGTTAAAATTTACAACGTAAGTGAGGGGATTTTATATGTGACGCTTCACATGTGAATGCTAACTTGATGGCAAGATCTGAATGACTTTTTAAATACTCTCTTGCATTTATAAAAGCTTTTTGAGAAGAGTGCAGAATGCAGTAGTTTTATAACAAAGAAATAGTAAAGTTTTCTATAATAAGATAATTTCTAAGAGAGATAAAAAATGAAGTTACTTCCTTATATAAATGTCGTTTTCCAACGTTGTGCTTAAATGTTGAGAAAGTGTACATAATTCATGCCATAAAGCAAACTTAGTTCTCAACCAAATCTTTTGTTTCCTTTCCTTTATAAAAATCTTTGTTTTTGAAAATTCTTATATATTTAAAAATTTATAAATACCCACAGGACCAAAATAAGAGTTTTAGTAAAGGATCTGGTGGTCACAGTAACCTATGCTGGATGATCCTCACCAATCACAAAACAATTCAGAGGTACATCTCTTCTCATAGGGATATAATAAAGCAATAAAGACTCACATAAATAGGGCACAGTGATGCACATCTGTAATTCCAGTGACTTAGGAGGCTGAGGCAGGAGGTTCCATGTTTGATATCAGCCTCAAGAACTTCTTTTCCCTACCTCCCTTTTTCATTTATCATGACCTATTTACTCTAACAACAAAATATACTTGAGTTGGGGGTGAGGAGTGGCCTTTGGTTTTAGACTACATTTTAGGACTTCAAGACAGACATGAAAGTCTAATTTTTTTTTCTTCCAATTTAATGTGGAATTTCTGGAAAGTCTTTTTTTTTTTAATTTTTAACTGGAAAATATATAGCATCATTATTAACAATGAAGAATCAGAAAAATCTTGGAGCTTGAGTTATACCTTGTGGTAGAGCACATTCGTAGCATGTGTGAGGTCCTGAGTTTAATGCCCAGCACTGCAAAAAAGAGAGCGAAGAGGGGGAAAAAAGGAAAGGAAAGATCTCTACAAAAAATACAAACAAATATTTGGGCCTGTGTCATACAAACACATCTGTCTTTCTAAATTTGGCTTTTATACATTTTCATTTCATTTTTCTTCCTTCACAGTTCTCATGCTAACAAACAGTATGACCATTTTGTGACATTTTATTAATATTTCAACTTTTCAGCCTTTTTCCAGTATGCTTGTACTCAGAGTAACAAAAATATTTAGTAAAGAAGCTGCTTGGCCAATAAGAAATGGTGTTTGGTATAAGGCTAGGTCACATAACTTTCAACCTCAAATTACAATGATTACAATGATGAGTCTCTCTCAGCCTACCCATCTCACATGCTTTTCTCCAACTTGTAGGATTATGTATGTATAATTTTGTAAATGTTTGATTTATTGTTCCTTCCTTTTCCCTAGAGATTAGCTGACTCTTATTTCTGTTGGCTCCTTTAGGTGCCTTGGGACAACTGACATTTACAAGACTTAACCTGAGCCCCATCAGTTACAAGAGCTTGGAAACCTCAGCTGTCACTTCCGTTTCCATGGAAACTCAAATCAGATTGCCAAAAATGAGGTTAGTCACTTAAGAATCATACTTTCTTAAAAAGAAAGAAACACACTGCCCATCACCAACATATTATTTGAAACAGGGCTTTGTTTAAATCTGTTTTCTTGGGGTTTTTTTGAGAATTTAAATACCTGTTTCCATGGTAGCAGATTAATAAACTACAAAGACAAAGCAGAGCTCTGAAAGTTCCTTCTGGCTGCACCTACGCACTCAGAGCACACTGTGGGGGTGAAGCCACCTGCAGAGCAGGGTTCCAAACATGTGTTTCTTAAGCAATGACAATAACTGCTTTGTTTCTATTCATATGTGTTTCCCATACCTGGAATACATTCCTTAAATACAGGGACCTGAGAGTTTTTATAATAGTTAACAATAATAATAACTACTAATTATTATTTGCTAACTGCCTGCAATGAGACTGGAAAGTCCAGGGTGTTCTACGTACACAACTGGAGTCCTTAGTATTAAGCTCCCAATTTCACATGGAAACTAAGACTCACTGAAGATCACATATAAATTGACAAGGAATAGAGCTATGAATCAGGAGATCAGGAGATCGAGTCCACTCTGGAGCCCAGGCTTTGATCTCATCCTTTTCAAAGTGAAGAATGGAACAGAGAGAGAGATGGGAATTTATCCCTACCCTCAATTTACAGGCATGTGTCATAGTCACATGCACTCAGATGCAATTTGAGGACTCAACAACCAGAGGCCAAATGAGGTGAGAGGGAGTCATGCTCCTCAGAAGTGTTTAAGAACTGTTATGTTTTTTCTCTTACCAGGTCATGAAAAGAAAGTCCAATTTTCCCCAAAGCCCAAGAATGGAAGCTGATCTCCCAGGGGAAAAGATTTTCAATGGAATTTAATGCAACATAATTTTCCTCTTCACACTTTACTCTCACCATCAGCCACAAACTGGTACATAAATTAGAGCAATGTCTTTACATAGAGACTTTATAAATTACTCAGGTTTGTTGCTTAAATGATTTAATAACTTCTTTTAAATTCCTGATCAATTGGTGAAAATATTAGTCAAGTCAAAGGACCACAACAGGAATTGAGTAAATACGTTAGTTTTCCCTGAAGTGGTATTTTTCTATTTTACTTGGGAGTGTACATGTCTACTGCTTAATCAGAGGCAGGGGTGACCACACATTCTTTAAAAAATTAGGTAGGGACAACAGTGGTCATTTATACTTTAGTCCAAATTAATTCTGACAGAGTTAAAAATAAACCCCCAAAAGCTCTTAGGAGAGACTTAGTAGAAACTGGATCCATTTCAACATAAAAACAGCTGTCTTCCACATTTTTTCTCAAGCAAAATGTAGATGAGAAACTAATATAACAGATTCTGTCTCCAGGCAAAATGAAATGGACGATGTTAATGTCAGTACAGGAAGAAAAGGAGGGGGCAATTCCCAAAAGAGCAACTCAGTGCTCACTTTTAATTTATGTCAATATTTTCCTATTGAAGTAGGAACAGAAACCATGGAAGAGAACATTTTTGGAGGAGTGAAGCAGAGGCACCCCTGACATCATAATGAAACCAAGTTGAACCTTGAACTGCTTGGGTTCTTTGGAATAAGAATAATTTGCTAATTTAAAGAGTTTAAGAAACTGCATAAAGCCCTAAGTGACATTTAATTTGAAAAACAATACAAAGCACAATTCCTCAAGGAAAAACTTTTCCAAATGAAATACAAGTTACCATTCATAATTCATTACTGCCAACCTTTTACTTCTTCAACTTTCAGATCTTTAGAAGTGAAACAGGATTTTCAAACCTCTGTCTTCAGTCATGATGTAAATCACCATAGAAATTCAAATAAAGCTGTATAAACTACATTAGTAGTGATCAAGAAAAAATGTATAGTAAAAGGACAAGCAAAAAAAATTAAATTTAATTATGCTTGAAAAGTTATAAATTAGAACTAAGAAATCCAAATAAAACGGCCTACACCAAAAGTGGAAGATAAAAAGACCCTAAACTATGATGTTGCATATTTACCCACAAATTTCAACTAAGCATGAAAACCAATATTAAACATGGCATCCTGTACTTAAATTTTACCTAACAAGATATATTAAGAATTCCTTTGAGTATATTTCTTAATAGAGAAAACGTTTTTCCTCTTTCAATCCTGCCTGTGGTAGGCAGAATGATCCCAAAGATGTCCACATCCTAATACCTGGAATTTATGACCATTTTATTTACATGGAAAAGGATATCAAAAGGTAAGGGATCCTGAATTATCCAGATGGGCCTCATCCAATCTCACAGGCCCTTGAAAGTGGTGAAATGTTGTACAAATGAAAGGGGAAGAGGAAGGCAAAGGAAATTCCACACTTGAGAAGGAGTTAGCCCACCACTGCTGACTGAGATGTGGCAATGCACATTCACAAACCAAAGAGTTCATGCTGCAATTGAGGGCAGCTCTCTGCTGAAAGCAAGAGAAAAAAAAAAAAAAACTCAAATCTTTCATCAACATGATTAATTCTGGAAATGGGCTCTTCCAGTACCCCCCATTAGGAGACCAGTTATTGATTTTTTCTGGTGATACCCAGAGCAGAGAACCCAGACAAAGCAACTAGAACTTCTGATCTAGAGAACTGCAAGATAACAAATAGAATTCTTTTAAGCTGCTAAATCCATTGTAATTTGTTATGTCAACAACAGAAAACAAATGTATCTCCAAAGCCAAAACTTGTTTTTCCTCTACCTTTTACCATTCAATTATTTTTTTAAGAAGTTTCTAAAAGTCTACAGTGAGGATTAGAGATGTGGCTCTATGGTAGAGTGCTTGCCTGGGCTCGATCCCCGTCACCAAAAGAAAGAGGAAATATTTTTTAAAAAATAGATAAAAACAAACAATACCTTAAGGTATCCTTAAGATATGGATGCCACCAGTTACTGGTGACAAGTCCTGCTTTCTCACATGTTGAAGTATGTGATATTAGAGACGCACACTGAGGCAAGCATATAAAGCAGGGTTTATTTAAAAAGGGGTGACATAGACTTCTCCTGGGAGGGAAAAGGGGGCCATAGCTGGTATCCTGCTATCCCCAGAAGTGAGGGAGTTCTGCCTTTTTTTCTATATTGTAGTCTTCCTTTGTTCTCCTGCTCTTTTTTCCTAATCTCTCTCCTCCCTGCATATGTGACTAGGCCCAGGAGATGCTCAGGGGGATGGCCAAAAGATGAGAAGCAGATGGGCTGGAGGAGCCACGGTGGAGTTATCTGGGCAGGAAGGGGGCCTAATTAACAAGTCCCTGTAGAGAAGGACAATCCCTGGGACAGGTTACCTTAGCAACAGGTTGGGGCAGGGCCAGGTTATCTTGATTAGGATGGAGAAATGCCTCTGAAGGCATTTCAGTCCCTCAGAGGGCAGTCTCCAACTTCCAGGGCTCACTCAAATTGGCCTCCTTGCTCTGCCAACCTGACTTGATTTACCTATCTATACCAACTGCCTGTCTAATTCTGGTGTCAGTATGATCCCCACACTTGCTACCTCTGCACTGATAGGGTGTTTAATGCCTGCTCTTGAGATCATCTCCTACAGCCTCTCACAGAGGTAAAATGGCAGACTGTAAAGAACTAATGAAAAAAATGGTAAGCAGGTTTGTTAATCTCCTCAAGAGCTAGTTTCCTCATCTACATACTGGAAGAAGATGATCTCCCTGACAGGGTTGTCATGAGGAATGATTTTATAAATGTAAAAGCATATTTAAAATGTGGAAACCCTCTTACTTTGTTCTTCCATGGTCTCCTTTAAAGCTTTCTGCACGCTGCAATCCCCAGTACAACAAACATTGTTGGCACCACACAAAGGGACAACCGTTTTTATGGAAAAGCTAATACCATTGATTGAAATCTTCCTGGAAAGCATTTCAAGAACCATCTCCTAGAAGTCAGGGCTGATGTCACACAACTACTACACATAGTAATGATTCTAATAAAAGATGAAAACCTGATTATTTAGGTGTGTCATTTTTGCTTACAGTCTGAGTGACAGAAATAGAAACTGAAATGATCTTAGTAAATTGGGGGAAAAAAAGATACACCCCTCATTCCCCAAAAAACAAGATATAAACAGAAAAGAAATAATTAAGGAAAGGGGCATAATAAGAAAAGCTGAACAAATATGGGTAATCTGCCCTATTGTAATATTAAAAATTATAGTATAGAATGTACCCTGATAACTTAATAGCTAAAGCCCTGTTAGGAAACAATTAGCAATAACTTTTAACTTGATGAATTGATTAATGAGAATTGACTTTCAGGAATTTGGCCAGCTTCTCACTGGCATATAAAATGTGCTCATTAAATATTTGCTGAATGAATGATGTGTATAGGCATTGTATTTGGCCTTAAATATAACTTGGAGATTCCTGGAACAAAATATTATTATGAAGATGATTAAAATAAAAAACCACCAATTATCCACTACTTTCTCAGACATCCAACTAAAAGTATAGAAACTTGAAAAAAAAATAAGCAAATTGTGTCTTTTCTTTCATCAGTTTTGATTTGTCACGTTAACAAAAGTCTGCCACTCATAAGAACTATAGGCAATAGAAGACAACATGGTCTTTTAAAAACTATAACTGATTATTTTAAGATTGATGGTTCAAAACAATTTTAAAATCTGTACTGGGTATTTCTAAACAGTTAAAATATTTGTTGATCTTATTGCTTAGCATTTTAATAAGGGTTATAAAATTTCAGAAACCTTATGCCACTTATATTTATTAATATAATTAAATATAAGAATCAAAGATTCTTGGATGTTGGAGTAAGTGTGGTCAGAGAAAGCACTGATGAGGGAATTAAATTTAAGGTGACACCAGCCCTTGGAACGTAAGGAGTTTTCCAGGAGTGAAGAAAGAGTATTTGTGGCAGAATATTGAATGAACACTGGATTTAAGGCCTTGAGTTTAGGGGAAAATGGAATAGATTCAAGGAACTAAAAAATGGACAGTCTGCCAAGAATATAGTATGTCATGAGAAAAATAATACTATATGAAGTAGAAAAATAGAAGTCAGCCACTGAAAGGGTTTATAAAACATTTTAAATCAGACTTTCTGTAAATTCAATGAAAAAATTGGTTTGAAGTATATGTATTTCTTCTAAATTGTTTTTCAGTTTCTACTTCTATTTTAATCATCTTTTTAAGAGTTTGGTATAAAATTCTAAGCATAACAGAATCTATAATCTATTAACATACATTGCATAATAACTAGCAACTTATAGAAGATATCACTGGTCTTTCGAAACACAACTTCAAATGACTGTCTTGAATGATGAACAGAGTAGATCTTCTTCTACAAAGAGTAAAAGAATGTTTTGATTACCCCATCACTAATGTACCTTCCCCATAAAATCATTTCATATTTGGTAGTGCCTATTCTCCTGATATATTTCACCTTCCATCTTTACTGACTTATGAATGAACCTTTCATTGTGATTAATTTTTATTTTTTTAAGGAATTATCTCCTTTGATGTATCTTTTACCAAAGAAGTTTTCAAATATCTACCATGATATAAAATACACAAGATTTCAAGACTTTAAAACTAACTTTCATAAAGATAATTTTATCAAGTCATTTTTTCATTCATTTATTTATTTCCTTTTCCAATGGAGAGTCTGTTAGAAGACATTGATATCTTTATTTGAATAAATTATATTTAAACCAAAAATTAGTAAAGAACCAGAGAGGTAGTCAATATTTAACATACTTGACTCCCTACTAACCAGATTATTTATTATAACTGTTATTTTGGTACTTCATATCTTCATTGATGTTGTTTTGTAAAACATTACTTATTTTCTTGTGTTTTCTTTCCTGGTGCTATCTGTTGAACGTAGGGCCTTACACATGCTAGGTAAGTGCTCCACCACTAAGCAGTATCCCCAGCCAATCATTACTTATTTTTCAAAGTTCATAAAAAAAATTATAAGGCTTTCAGAATGAGAAATGAATATGGTAAGAAGGAGCATCTGCTTCTACAGAACTCCCACTCCACCACAGAGGAACAAATAGACTATTGCAAGTTCCCATTCCATTCATTGTATCTGGATTTTTAACTGACTCTACCCTACATGTATTTTCTGAATCATTTCTTTAAATTTATCTTTTTATTGCTAGAGGTTGACAAGAAGAAGAGAATTGCAAAGCGGAAAAAAGTGTAGAACAAGAGTCTTGTTTCCTAAGTATTACTTTGTCCTGGATGCATTTTCTAGTAGATATTAACCTAACAAGGCTATTGAGTAAGAAGTATGTGGAATTCTTGGAACAGAATCCTTAGGAAATGTCTAATAATGAGGTCTCAAGCTTCTTTGGTATACTATCACTAAGAAAAAAACAAAGTAGGACCTCTTCAAAATGTAATATAATCAAATACTAATTTTCTAATGAAAATGTATTCAGCATTTAAGATGAAAAAAAAAACTCTAGTTGTCAGCTTGTTGCAAATTTGTGTGTGTGTAGATAGATAGATAGATAGAGAGAGAGAGAGAGAGAGAAAGAGAGAGAGAGAAACTAGTAATTCAAATGGCATTCTTAGCATTATTTTAGCATATTCTTTCTCTATATCTCACATATTTTTCTTATTTTCTCTTCTGCTATGTATTCACCTCTTTTCTCTCATATCCAAAATATGAATTCAAAAAACTCAAGATATTCATGTAAGTATTTATCATTTAATTTTTATATGACCATAAAGTGCTCTACAGTATAATTTGTAGAACTATTTTATCTTTCCTGACCTATTTTATCTTTTCATCATTTACTTAAGAAAGCTGAAGATGAGTATTTAGGATAAAGTGAATATGAAAAAAAAATTACCCAAGACTTTGGCATTTGAAGCAACTTATTTATGCTCTCAATCCATAAATTGGAGGAAATCAGGGGAGCAATGGTTTCATTTAGTTATGTTGAGCAAAAGAATAAATTGATAATTCTTAAAAGTAACAACTTAAACAAATACCCTAGGTGTCCACATTCCTGGAATATATAATTTTTTCAAAATTACAAAAAAACCATTGATGGCATCTTGAAAGCCCTTAATCCTGGAGTACAAAGAAAGTTATTCTTAAAGGTCCTTTGATTTCTAGAGTTGAAAGACACAATCCCTGGGCTCTGAAATGGCAAAAGTTCCAAGTACATAAAAATTAGCAGTGAGAATAACAAAGAGAGCTGTCTTCTTCCAACTAAGAGAAATGCTCTGTAATATGAAAAGTTCCAAATAAACTTTGTATTGTTCCTATTGGTTTCCATTTAGTCAAAGCTTATCAGGTCACAGTTTGTGTTTGTCACTATGATAAACATTAGGGAGAAGAGAAGGAGAATTCAGAGTTTCACAAGACCTGGATTTTCCTTCATTGGGTTTATACTTTTGTTTGTGTATAAGATGTACGTATAATTAACATTATACAAATAGTACTTGAGGAATGATTAATGTGTCAAGAATGAAAACTGTAAAATACACATGTTTTGAACATACACTTTTATCAAAACTGGTTATTAGAAGGAAGGGGTGGCTCCCAGAAGTGAGCTAAACTCTAAAGTAGGACAAGTTTAGGGGTTGGTCTGAGTTGGGTAGAAACTGGGTGACAATGGATTTCAACAGGTTAAACCATTCAGTCCAAATATCACCCTATATGGAAAAGATCCAACACTAATGATTTAAGATACAGAAAGGCATCCTGACAAGAATATTGGGAAACGCAGACCATAGCAAGGAACCTAAGAGTCAACACTAAACTATGCAAAGAGACAGGCAGACAGCATGAGTCTGTTTGCAGACTTCAGACATTTATGAAGTGAAAAGTGACAGGATGCCTCATTGTAAGTTTTAAGAAGAAAATTCTTATGACTGGAGACCAGACATGTACATTTTGAAGAGGCAAGGGGGCAGAGTACAATTATCGCTAGATTAGGACAATGACAATGAAAATGGGAAATTAATGGTTTTAGAGATATAAAGTAGATGACTTTTCCAGATGAAATTAAAATGTAAATTTAATTATTCTATGTATAGTTTTTTTTTCTGAAGAATGTCAAGTCTAAATGAAGCATAAATTTCCAAACTGTTGTTTACTGATTGTTTCCAGATGTTCTTGACTTCCATTTGTCTACATGTAACAAAGGAAAGTGTTAAAACAGGACAGGGGGAAACCAGCCGTTTCTTACCTAACACATTTGTAGCACCGTGGCGCATATTAAAAATGGCAATGGACAGTTATCTGGTTAACTTGATCAAAATAAATCAAGCAAACCTGAAACAGATCATGCAAACCAAATTTAAGATATCCAGACTGACAGTGAACATCAATTATGGTAGACAGTTCACAAAGGGAAGGGAGAATTTGGCAATGCTGATGGGCATTCACTAATTGTTAAACCAGAAATATTTTGTCTGGAAAATAAAAACCTCAAATCTGTTGGAAACAAATAATTTAAAGCATACCTTTAGAGGGAAAAAAACAACAACACTGAAACAGACTGGAACACATTTCTGCATAAAAGACAACATGTTCTACTCACCGCAAATATATGTAACCTAATTACTGTGAAAAACAGATATTCCCCTTTATAGCATGGCCACAGTCATGTCCCCTGCAGTCTCTGCTAAACTGAACTATTTATTTTATAAACTTAAATATATTAATTCCCTTTGGCTTGACCATTTTCATGCACAGGATGTATGTGTATGTGTTTATATCTATGCATAATATGGACTCATTCCACCAATCCTTTCTGTATTTTTAATTTCCTTTTTATTCTACTAAGTTTTATTGCTTTCTTCATGTTATTCACATGTAAAATACAAAACACATGTATCTATCGTTGTCTAGATGAGATGGGTTTGATCCCTAAAAGAATTCTTTTATTTATTTCAGCTTCAAAGGTAGTTTTTCTTTCTAAAAGTAATTTCAAAACATGAATGTCATGTTAATTTGTATAATCTCTGATTTAACAAGTCTCTTGATTAAATACTTTTTGACTTTCATAGTCAAACACAAATAACAGGGTATGATTATGCACTCTGAATACATTTTCTCATAACTGTGTGTGTTTGTGATTTTTTTGGCAAGTTGTTCTATTGAGGGAGAATAAAAGCCATTAACAGATTAGATATAAAGTGATTTCATTTTAGCTAAATCCCTTTATTTTTCTCATGCTTTTCTCTTAGCATTAATGAAAAGGGTCATAAATGGGTGAACTGATTGCAGGCACTTGAGAGAGGCAGAACACAATAGTGGCATACCTACAGATGAATAGCAGGAAGGAGTTTTAAAAATATATAGAAACTAAAGGCA
Organism: Marmota flaviventris; assembly: GCF_047511675.1. Taxonomy (NCBI): domain Eukaryota; kingdom Metazoa; phylum Chordata; class Mammalia; order Rodentia; family Sciuridae; genus Marmota; species Marmota flaviventris. The sequence continues at coordinate 23,967,423 of NC_092505.1, forward strand.
AAGAAAGAGAGGGGGAAAGTCTTTTTTTCCAGTTGGAAGCATGATGACAATGATGGCGCTCTGTTCTACCACCATTTTCTCAATCGGATGTTTCTCTGTGCAATTATGAGTAAACTATTGGTAAAAAAAAAAATGAGAAAATTAGGAGGGTTTTAACGCACTCCTTTTTGGAACATGATCCATGAAGTGAACAGCCCTGGATATTAGAATGGATTGCCTGGCACATCTAACCTGAATAAAAGAGCGAGTGAAGGAAATTCATTTCATCATCAGCTCTTTGGGGAAGAATTAGTTGACCACCTTTCCATGGAGGAAGTTTTCCTTTTTAACAACAGTTCTCACTAGATTTATTAATCTAGTATTTGCTCACTGTATTTATAATACAACTTATTTTCTCAAGGCTTTTTGTGTTTCAGGGAAAAGAATGTCATTTTATCAGCTAGTTGGCTTCTCACCAGTTTTTCTGAGAGTTTCTTTTTTAATGGTCACATCTGGTGATAAAACAGCTCCCTACTCCCAGGTATGGATATTATGCATAATTACTCACAGATGGCCAGTAAGCTACTCCATCCCAGACAGCACAGACACATCCTCAGGGTCAGCTAGCCCATCTGCATCTGACTCCTGGAAGAGAAATCAGGAGAATTGTGTTTCAGAAATCACTGCCCAAATCTACCTTCACCTCATGATAAATCTGCCTTTCAGACCAAAACTTTGAATGCATTTAAACCTGACCTCCCATTCAACACACTCTAATAGAATTGATTACATCATCAATTCTTCACATTGTAGAACAGAAGTTCAATCTATCAGGGGGAAAAAAAAAAAACTATTTATGTGCTCCAATTTTCAAAAAAGGGAAATTTTTTAAATTTTTTGTTTTAATTAGTTATACATGACAGTAGACTGCATTTATGTACTTTGACACATAGATAGGAAATAATTTCTCATTTTTCTGAGAGTAATGTTGTAGAATCACATTGGTCATGTAGTCACATATATACACAAAGCAATAATGTCTGTTTCATTCTACTGTCCTTCCTATCTCAACATCCCCTAACCTACCCTCCCTTCACTTCCCTCCACATAATCTAAGGTAACTCTATTCTTCTCTAGTGTTCCCCACATTGTGAATGAGCATCCACATTTTAGAGAAAACATTGGCCTTTGGTTTTGGGGGATTGATTTATTTTGCTTAGCATGATATTCTCCAACTCATCCATTTACCAGCAAATATCATAATTTCATCCTTCTTTGAAGTTGAATAATATTTCATTTATCCATTAATCTATTGAAGGACACCTAGGTTTGTTCCATAGTTTAGTTATTATAAATTGAAGTGCTATAAAAATTGATGTGGCTGCATCACTGTAGTATGTTGATTTTAAGTCCTTTGTGTATAAACCCAGGAATGGGGTAGCTGGGTCAAATGGTGGTTCCATTCCACATTTCCTGAGGAATCGCCATACTGCTTTCCATTGTGGTTGTACCAATTTGCAGTCCCACCAGCAATGTATGAGTGTACTTTTTCCCCCACATCCTCGCCAACATTTATTGTTGCCTATATTCTTTTTTTAAAATTTCTTTTTATTTGTAGATGGACACAATATTTTTATTTTTATTTGCTTATTTTTTTATGTGGTGCTGAGAATCGAACCCAGGGCCTCACACATGTGAGGCAAGCTCTCTACCAATGACCTACAACCCCATCCCCTATTGTTGCCTGTATTCTTGATGATTGCCATTCTGACTGGAATAAGATGAAATCTTAGTGTAGTTTTGATTTGCATTTCCCTAATTGCTAGAGTTATTGGACATTTTTTTCATATATTTGTTAATCAATTGTATTTCTTTTCTGTGAATTATATAGTCAGTTTCTTTGCCCATTTATTGATTGGATTATTTGTTCTTTTGGTGTTAAGTTTTTTGAGTTCTTTATATATCCTAGAGATTAATTCTTTATCAGAGGTGTATGTGGTAAAGATTTTCTCCAAATGTGTAGGTACTTTGCTCACATTATTGATTGTTTCCTTTGCTGAGAAGAAGGTTTTTAATTTGAATCCATCCCATTTATTGATTCTTGATTTTATTTATTGTGCTTAAGTTAGGTACTCCATTTTTATAGTTTAAGTTATATACTTTAAGAAAAGATGAATGTTCTGGATTCTACATTTTCAAGAAAATCCAAGTATTTCTGCCTTTCTTTGCCCTTTAAAATAGGTCCCTGGACACATGCCCATTGACCTATGGGGTAATACAGTCCCCAATTTGGAAGATTTAATTTTACTGATGTGGTTTGATCTATCCAGAACCAGGAAAATTCCTAGAAACTCTGTTCATGGAATTGAATTTGTCTTGCCTCCAATTCTAACATCCCAACCTCTTTTGATGTGGTCACATTAAAGACTGAAGAAGACACAATGAAAACCTTAGGGAAGCAAATACTAGAGCCTTTGTTTTTCTCCAAATAAATCCATTCACTATTGTCCATTCTTTTTTGAGCTACACATACTGAGCATTTATCATCAAAAGCTTGTTTATATTTGAGAATATATATATAATATATTATTATCCACTAGTCTTTCTTTCTTTTTTCTTTTTTGAGAGAGAGAGAGAGAGAGAATTTTTTAATAATTATTTTTTAGTTTTCAGTGGACACAACATCTTTATTTTTATGTGGTGCTGAGGATCGAACCCAGCGCCCTGCGCATGTCAGGTGAGTGCGCTACCGCTTGAGCCACATCCCCAGCCCCATCCACTAGTCTTTCTTTAATGAAAATCCTATTATCCACATGGTCCCATATCTAAGACATATTTTAAAGGCATCATTAAGATATTTCTTTTTGCTCTGCTCATAGGAGATGCTTGTTAAGAATTAGCAATTTGAGTTTAGGAACTGTGATGAGTTGATAAATCAGTCTTTGCTCAGAAGCAAGCACAAAGATCAGCTGGGGATAGGTAAGCTAAATGATGTCCTTCCCCTAGCCACTGCTTCACTCACTGATCTTGTTTGAATGCTTGCCCAAAATATTTTCCCAGGACGCTTCTGAAAGGATTTTAAATAAGGATGCTTTTCTGTGAGCCATCTGGCAGCTTCCTGGAAAGCAGCAGCAAAAGATGTCTGTACTCACAGAGATTGATTAGATTCCCAGTGGAGCCTTTCAAAGCTGATCACTTACAACAAGATGCTCACTGTGGGCCAAACTTGCTTTTAGGTAGCACTAGCTGAACTGATAAACACAGGGACTGTGGACACTTCCAAGGATCTTGAGCTTGATTCTCAAACATAAGGAGTGATAAACAAATAGGACACAATAGCATCAAAGTCTGATACGAAGGCACAGAGACAAAAGAATCCCCCCCAAAAAATGAACATCCAAATACAGGGTACTGTTGAGTCAACAGGCATTTATGGAGCACTTAATATAGAGGACATTGTGAGGCATTAGGGATAGAGAGGCAACAAGCCACAGTCCTTACATGCCAGAAGTTCACAGTTTTCTAAGGACAAAGATGGATAAGCAAATACATTGCTGTTTAATTCGAAGGTTACTAAAATAATAAAGAAGTGAAACAAAAATGATGGCCTGATCTGATTCCAGTGAGAAGTACCCAGCAGAAAAGAGAGTAGAAACTTAAGAAATAACAAGCGTCATTTCCTGAAGACTGGTGGTGTGGATAGAAATGCATTCAGGTTTGAGATACTGAATAGAAAATGCAGGAGGAATGCAGAAGAGAGGCCTGAAGAAGAGGTCCAGATGTGGCAGTGATCAGTGTGCAGGTATGGATGGAAATCCTGGAAAAGGGTGAGAGCCTGTTATTCTGTGAGACAGGGAAAAGACCAAGAAATGATTCTGAAAAACATCATATGTGAGGAGATGACAGAATAAAAGAATCTGATGAAGGAAGTGAGAAATGACATTTGGTGAAGAAGGAGACCAAAACAGTGACTTCTGTGATACCCAGGAAAGTTTCAAAACAGGAATCTGTCGATTGTATCACATGTCTCAGAAAAGTGAAGACAGGGACTGAGAAAATGTTTCCGGGATTTGAAAATTAGGAAGTTGTTACTGAACATGGCAGGAGCAATCAAGCAGTCCACAGACCCTTGAAAGCAGCATGGCAGTGGATATATTGGTACCCTAGGAGTCATTTAATCTATCATCCAGCACAACTTTAACTGAAGAACTGAAAAAAAAAAAATCACATTGGCTGAGACACTAGACTATTTATTGGGTGATTAGTCTCAGCTTTTTATACAGAAATATTCAGGTGAACTATAAGAGACAGTTTTTGTCAACTTTCACAAAATATTCTGAATCCAATGAACTTGGACACCCACAGTGATTGTGGTATGCTGGGTCTTTTGAAGACCCTTGTGATAGGCTTAACCCTTTGTTTTCTGTCAACATAGAGAAATCTAGAAAATCTGATGAGAAGGGGCTGAAAGCCTGAGTTGGAAAGAGATCAGAGATGAACTGAATAGCAATATATCTATACTTATGCAAAATTAATCACACAGATAATTTTTTTTCTTCCCCTATGATGCTAGGGATAGAACCCAGGGCTTTGCTCATGTTAAGCAAACATGATACCTCTGAGGCACATCCCTAGACCCACACAGATAATTTCAGTTTAAACTTATTAGATTTCTAATCATAAGTGACAAAATATATTTTTAATATGCCTTCTGTATCTTTTATTCAGTATGTACATAGGGAATATATTTTTGTTGGAGAATCTAACAGGTTTAGATAGTGGAAGATTTAAGACAGGTAGAAGGCTCACACCCATCTGACCCTAATTTCTATTCAAAGAAACAAATTGTGTACACCTAAAATAGCTGAAAATAATTACTAACACTAACTAATGATGTAGTAATTCAGAGGAAAGGAAGGAATTATATATATATTATAGATAGATAGATGTAAAAACAAGCTCAAGGGAATGATTGAATTGAATAACGTTATTTCAAGAGGATTTTCCAGAGGTGAAACTTGTACTGAAAAATCAGTTATTAGTGGAAATTCTTTCTTTGTAAATATGATTGACAGTCTTTATTAGTCCTCCATGCACATATTTGTCACTAAATAAACAAAGGTGAAACTTGCAAGTCAGTTGGTAGAGGAAAGCCAGGCTTTGGCTAGATGTCAGTAGACCAGAACTTCATGCTTCTCTCTCTAATGTTTCATAGTGGAACCCTGAGAAAGGAAAAATTTTGTCTGTTTTGTTGTTGTTCTTGTTGCTGCTGCTGCTTTGGTCTCAGCTGACCTTATATATTAAAGAACTCTTTGGTTTACTTGTGTTCTAATGTCTCCCCCAGTTCCAGAGTCTGATCTTTCAGTTCTAAGATTCCAAGGCCTCTTGGATTGAAACAGAGCAATTACTATATTTGAGCCACAAAAGAGTAGATAAAGATGAAGGATTATCTGCAGGGTTCCAGCAAAAGCATCTGGGACAACAAATGCAAACATTATATACACCCTGCTATGTGGCCCAACTCAGGAAAGATCTGTCAACTCTTCTCCACAAAGCCATGTGCTCTCCTAGGCATCACTCACCAGTGACGATGTCAATGCTGATAACAAGTTTTAAATAATAATTTACAGCAGAGTCTCTAATCTCTTTCAAAAGATAGTAATTATATTTTTATTTCCTGAAAATTCATAAATATGATTGTACTTAACATATTTGTTAGAACATTGAATCACCTTTTTAATTTAAACCCATTTCAAAATAACATTCAAACCCCTAAAAATGAATATATAGGAAAATAATTTTGTCTCTTTTTCCTTGGTAAGACCTGACTTCTCTAAATAACAAATATAAATGCCAATTGACTCAGTCTGTTAACATTTAGAAATTAAAAGAGGAAAGGAGGTAATTTCCTGAGTGAGTTAAACTTGTATTATTTATGTTTGATTTTTGCCTTACTTGTAATAAGTGTTATAGTCTATGCCTCTTGTTCATTTTTTTATTGTCTTCATCTTTATTAGATAAGGGAGAATTTTCTAAAGTCAATACACATAATCAAAATGTTACACATGATTTTAATCAAATGTCAGAATAGAATATAAAATTTCCAGATCTTTTCTAAATTCCAAGTGGCTAATTCAGAAAAAAGAGTTCCTTAAACCTAGTGCTCACAATATCACACATCTATATACACTGAGGATTACTGAGGAAATAAGACCACAAACCTAGTGAACACAAGTACAATTGATGGAGAAGTCTCAGAAACACACATTTCCCACATAAGCCAGAGATTCACCATTTTTCTATATTAAGTTGATGACCTGATCTTGGTGACCTCTAGGCTAATCAGAAAGACACAAAAGATTTGGAATGCCTGATACTCAGGAGAAAAATGAAGGAGGAAACATTTTGTAGCACATTAGTCCCTTTTAGTAATTTATATACCTTCTCCCTACTTTTTAAAGATCTTCCCATTTGCTTATTTCCTTTTAGTGAGGGTAATGACATACACATAAAGGAGCCTGTCTTTTTATCTTTGGAAGGCAAACAGAAAGAACAAGTTGCAAAGACTTCAGAAGAGGAAACATAGCCATGGAATAGAGTAGTGTCATCCAGAGAAGATGGGCACATCAGGCAAGTCCCCCAAACTTACAAAAGAAGAAACACCCTAACCATTCTGAACCAGGAAAGGACCTTTAGTTTTGTCACTGAAAGATCCATGTGCATTTCCCACACAATTAAGGAACAGAGTGAATTTTCCTATCTATATGGAAGGCTTGATGCTAAATAAACCTGCTTTTATTGTGTTGTTCTCTTTTTGTATTTATTTCCAGCCATTTAAGACAAAAAAAAAAAAAACATCATCTTAGATTCCTACTTTTTCATTAACCTTCACTGACAAAAATCTTAATTTTGGTTTATAGTCTTTCTTATTTGCAGCTCTCTGGCTTACAACACTGGATGCCTGTTCCTACCACAAGTCTGATGGGAACAGATGAGCATCTGAATTTCTTTTGATAATTTTGCAAGCTGGCTCTTCACACAGACACTGAACAAATGCTTTTGAAGATAATGTTATTGGAAGGCGGGAAACTGAATACCAGGGTATATTCACAATAGTGCACCTTGCCAAGAGTCAGGCAGCAACATTCTACTTGTTTTTGGCAATGATCTGATGCTAATAGAATACTGTGTCCTATGTTTGTCTTTGCAATTTCAAAGAATATGAAGAAATTTGATAGGGTCTTAAAAATGGGGAAAAATAAAATGTAAATGATAGAAAACTGTTACTTAGAGAAAAGATTAAAGGCACTGGGATCATTTAGTTTGGAAAAGGAACACCTACGGGGAAAAAAAATGTATGTCAGGTATCCTAGTGACCAAAAAAATAGCTACTCTTCATTTTGACCAAGGAAACCATGAGAGGAAACAAGTTAAAATTAGAAAAAGGGGGAGAGAGCCTGATTAGGCATAAGGAAGATATTCTTGGCCTTGATGCTGAAACTTTGGAGTATACTGCCAAAAAAATGTTGTAAAATTTCTTGGAAACATCAATAACAATCTGAATTAATTGAAGGCATTTCTCTGTCACCAAAAGAAAAAAATTAAATCAGATAACCTTTTGAAGTCCCAGTTTGGAGGCATATTTATAAGAATTTAGCTACCTAACAGGTAAAGTCAGGCAGAAATTTCCAAGCCCAAAGGTTTGTTTTTTTTTTTTTTCATAAACAATATTTAGGATTCTGACAATACCAAGTTTTATTTGACTAGATTTAAAAACCAGAAGTTTACACTAAAATATTTTTAAATTATTTTTATAATGCGGCTTTTTTTTCCTTGCAAAATCATCTATTTTTAACAGCTTAAGCCCTTTGGGGCTCTGAGGTTATTGAACAGAAGATAAAGACATTCTGGTTTATAGAATCTGAGACATCCAAATTGACTTTTGAGCTAAGGTTATAATAAAATAAACTTTTTCTAATTTCTATAACCCATGGTCTCTTCACAGGTGGATTTATTTTACGACACTGTAATAGCCTACCCCATATGGTTCCCTAAAGCTTAATGAACAAAGCATGGAGGAGAATTAGGAAAGATGAAGACAAGAAGGAATTAAGAACAAGACTCTGGAGCATGAAAGAAGAGCAAAAGAAGCTGAAACTGATCTTTCTGGGATGGGGGAGCATTGAAAGATTTCAAGTTGAAATGTTACATAATCCAACGTTTATTTAATTAAAACAATTCTGAAAGTGCAGAGAATGAAATAGAGTGAGATGTGGGATGTGGGTATAGCTTAAACTTGGTAGCAGAAGTCAAGATGGAGCACGTCAAGTGGATTCCAGGGATCTCCGAGGCACAGTTGATAAGGCATCATGATTGGTTGGAGGGAGGATGAGGGTGGGTGAGTGAGAGAAAATGTCAGGACAATTCTCAAATATCTGATTGCCATAGTCTGAACACTTGTGTCCCAGCAAAATTCATGAATTGAAACCTGATCCCCAATATGATGGCACTTGAGGATGGGGCCTTGGAGAGGTGATTAAGTCTTGTAGGCAAGTAGGCAAAGCCCTCAATACGGCTCCCCAAAAGACAGCTCCATTACTGTTTCCACCTTGCATGCTCAGAGCTCTGAATGAGAAGATAACTAACTATAAACCAGGAAGCCAACCCTCAGCACACACTGAGCCGGCCAGCACTTCAATCTTGAACTTCCCATTCTTCAGAACTATGATTAATAAATTTCTGTTGCTTATAGACCACCCAGTCTATGGTGTTTTTGTTATACTAGTCCAAACAGGATATAAAAAAAAGATTAGGAGGGTGGAAGCCCTTCTTTTTGATTCACTTATTTGTATCTCACAAACTCCAAGAATACCTTTAAAAAAGCTCAATGGCAGATGAAGGAACTCCCCAAAATCTTTGTATCTTTTTATTCGTGGATCAAGGGCATTAGATTAAGCAAATAGTTGGCTTGTCTTTAACATATATCTAAAGTTCTTTTCAGAGACACCCTTTGTTTAATCCTTAAAACAGCACCAGAAATTATTTGACAAATAAAAATATGAAGACACCTAACCATACAATTAGTAACTGAACAGGCCAGGTATGGCATCTATATCCTCCCCTGCTTTGCCTCACCACACTTCAGGTTTTTATAGAATCCTATTCCCAAAATTCAACAACCTTTGCCCTAAAGCACATCATTTCCAAGTGCAATTCAAAACTTCAGCTACTCTGAAACCTACCTGTTAGATTGAATCCACTCGTTATATGATTTTCTGGTTTATTTGGCAATTCTAAGATAAGCTGCTCTGGTGGCTTGTGCATTAGCTGTCCCCTGGTGTCTGTCTACAGAGTCATCGTGCAGAGTTTTAATTGAATCTGCCTAAGACTCTCCTGGAGATTAAAGGTAAGTGTTTCCGAGAGGAAAGAAAAGTAATATAACAGAAGAGCTTAAAGTCAGGTTTAAGATTACAAGCAAGGAGTAGAACAATCAGATAGCATTTACAGCTATGACAATAATAGCACAACCCTACTAAGGAAATATTTTATTCTCCAGCAAAGTTTCTTAGAGATAGACAAGAGGAGATCAAGAGTAGCCATTTAATCATGCACTGAATGCCACCTACAATCATGAAGTGAACCCTCAGGATAATAATCCTGAGGGTTTAATCCATGACTTCAGGCAAGTAAGGTGGGTTAAGGGGAAAGAAAAGAATTATAATTATTTTTAAACTGGCTGAACATTGATTCAATTGGTGCAATAGGCTAAAATCTTCATAGAAGAAAAATTGCTATTTTGTTTAGAATACCTTAGCAGGCAATATTTAGTTATAAAAAATAATATCAAGTGGATATAGAGAAAATTGAAAGAATTTTTAAAAAAGAAAAAAATTAAAATCTTCAGCATAATAAATTAACAAAAAAAAGTTCCATTTTCCTTTGACAGACAAGGAGGGCTGGGATTTTTTTATATCTTTGAATGTTTTCTATTCTATTTACTCTCTTCCCTTTTTCACATTCACCAATAATAGATCATTTATCTTTTGTCAGTCTTTCTTAGTAGAATGTATGACACATTCATTTTGGGGTCTTTGTTCTTTTCCATCTCTAAGATTACATGTTCTCATGAAATTTCTGGTCAAGGTATATTTTTATTTTTAGTTCATGTGGTTTTCATACCTATAATATTCTTTTATGTTTGGGAAAATATTGGTTACAGATGATAAAAGATACCAATTTTCTATGTACAGTTTGATGTTTTGTCAATTATATTCAGCCATGTCAGTATTATTCAAGTGAAGACATAAAACAACTCTATCTCTTCTCCTATTAACTTTGCATCATGCATTAGAATACTGTGAGTCAATTCCTTATAATTCTTTGAATCCCATTTGTCTAGCTGAGTCTACTATCCCAAATATTTTGTAGGTCTTAGCAAAATATCTAATAGCTATATTTTTAACCTTGAAATAAAAAAAAAAAAGCACTTCCATGGCCAGGCACAGAGATACATGCCTGTAATCCCAGCTGCTCTAGAGGCTGAGACAGGAGGATCTGGAGTTCAAAGCCAGCCTCAGCAAAAGCAAGGCACTAAGCAACTCAGTGAGACCCTGTCTCTAAATAAAATACAAAATAGGGCTTGGAATGTGGTTCAGTAGTCCAGTGCCCCTGAGTTTTCAATCACTGGTACCAAAAAAAAAAAAAAAGACACTTCCAATATTATTTCCTTTAAGTTTTGCTTGCAAACTGGATACCCTGCTCCTTAATTCTCCTCTCTCTTTCCTCTCCCCCCTCCCCCCCACCCATCCATACTTACTATGTATAAGCAAAAGAAACCAGTTGTTAAATGTATAATCTTTCCTGATAATCTCCATGGCTAGAGTCATTTCCTTTTTTTTGCAACTTGGCTCAAGTAGAATTTTGACAATGTCTTAACTAACACATGAGACAAGTCATGATTTTTCAAACTTCCAATATTCTATTCACATTCTCCTATCTCCACCACTCTTTCAACTACTTATTGCTGACCAGTACCAAAACCAATGCCACATATTTTGGATTTCTTTATAGAGGTATCCTGTTTCTTGGTTTCTATTTCTGTATCCATTACCTAGAGTTACATATTAAATAACTCTATTTAATGTCTGGAAATTACAACTATTTTATTTGTGCATGATCCTGGGAACCAATAATTTGAGCTGAGTTCAGATCAATGATTCCTCTTCCATGATACCATTTGTGTGGATGGATTTCTGGAGCTGGGTCCCTAAGAGGACCACACCTCACGTGATTCACATGTTTAGTAGTTGGTGCTGACCTTCCAGGGAATTTGTTTGTTTGTTTGTTTGGTGATATTTATTTATTTATTTTTATATATTTATTTATTTATTTATTCTAATTAGGTATATATGACAGCAGAATGCATTTTGATTCATTGCACACAATTGCAGCACAACTTCTCATTTCTCTGATTGTACACGATGTAGCGTTGCACCATATGTACAGTCATACATGTACGTAATGATGTCCATCTCATTCCACCATCTTTCCTGTCCCCATGCCCCCTTCCCTCCCCTCCCTCCCCTTTGCCGCCTAATCACAGTTCCTCCATTTTTCCCATTCCCTCCTCCATTATGAATCAGCATCCACTTATCAAAGAGAACATTCAGCCTTTTTTTTTTTTTTTGGATTGGCTTACTTTCATTAGCATTATATTCTCCACCCCCATCCATTACCTGAAAATGCCATAATTTTATTCTCTTTAAATGCTGAGTAATATTCCATTGTGCATATGTACCATAGTTTCTTTATCCATTCATCTATTGAAGGCCATCTATCTCACTCCTTGATCTATACCCAAAGGACTTAAAATTAGCATACTATAGTAATGCAGCCACATCAATGTTTATAGCAACTCAATTAACAATAGCCAAACTGTGGAACCAAACTTCGACTGCATTTTTGACCCTACCTTGTCTGTCATCCTCAAGGGGCCAACTTTAGCTTCTTTGTGTGATAATCTCCAGTTACATTGACACAAGAAAAGATGTACTTCACCTAGGATCAGATGCCTCACAACATCACTTCTGCCACACTCTGTAGTTAAGGAAGCATATCACACAGCCAACCCAATATGAGAGTGGAAACTAATTCCACTTCTTGATAGAAGGAGAAGCAATGTCATATTGCAAAAAGAGCATTCACAAAGGGATGAGACACATTGTTATGGTTTGGATGTGAGGTGTCCCCGAAATGTATGAGACAATACAAGACTTTCAGAGGAGAAATGATTGAGTTATATCCTTAACCTAATCAGTGAATTAATCCCTGATGAGATTAATTGAATGGTAACTGAAAGTAGATACTGTGTAGTAGAGGAGGTGGGTACTTGGGGGCTTGCCTTTGTGGTATATATTTTGTATCTGGTGAGTGGAATCTCTCTTTGCTTTCTGCTCATCCTGTGAGCTGCTTCCCTCTGCCACAGCCTTCTGCCGATATTCTGCCTCACCTCGAGCCCTGAGGAATGGAGCTGGACTGACAACTCTGAAACCATGCGCTCCTAAATAAACTTTTCCTCCTCTAAAATTGTTCTGGTCAGATCTTTTAGCCACAGTAGTGAAAAGGCTGACTAAAACACACATTATTACAGCCAATCTTTGCAAACAATTTACTACTTCCCATAAATGTCAATATGTTATATTTTAACTATCATTCAACTCAAAGTATTTTCCAATTCCTCTTTGATAAATTTAACTACATTATGTTTAGAAAGCATATTGTTAGTTCCAGATATTTTTGGAATTTCTGGTTATTTCATTTTGTGGAGATTTCCAATTAAATTTTCTGAGATCAAGAAATGTATGTGCTGTAACTTTAATCCTTTGAAATTTACAAAGAATTGTTTTATGACCTTACATATGGTTTATTTTAGTGAACACTCCAGGTGCACATAAAAAGAATGTATATTCTGTGTTCGGTAAATATCAATTAGGTAAAATTGATTTATAGTGCTATTCAAATCTTCTCTAGATGTATTGATATTTTGTCTAATAGTTCTATCAGTTATTCATAAAAGGAATGTACAAGTTAGTGTTTTTCAAAAGAAACAGAAATAATAGAATATACACATGCATGCATGTGTGCATGTGTATACACACACACACATACACACACACACACAAATGCTCCTGGACTTACACTGGGGTTTCTTTGCAATAAACTTTTTATAAGTTGAAAATGCATTTAATATACCTAACCTACCAAACACCATAGCATAGCAACACAGTACAATATAGAGTAGTTGTTCACTCTGTAGATCATGTAAATGACTGAGAAATGCAGCTCACTGCCACCATCCAGCATTGAAAGACCAGAAAAGATCAAAATTCAAAATCTGAAGCATAGTTTCTATTGAATACATATCACTTTTGTACCATGATAAAGTAAAAACTTGGTCAAAGCATCATAAGTTTGGGACCTTTTGTATATGTTATGGTCTCAGTGTTCGTGTACCACCCCCTCCACACACACCAAAAAAAATCATATTTTGAAATCCTAACTCCCAGGTTGACAGTATTAGGATGTGTGAAGGCTTTAAGGAATTATTAGGTATAAGGAAAGAACCTTGTGAATAAGATTAATGCCCTTATAAAATAAGCCGAGGGGCCTCATTCACAATTTCCACCTCATGAGGACACAGCAAGAAGACAAACCAGGGAGCAGGCTCTTACCAGAAACTCTCTTCCAGTACCTTGATCTTACACTTACTGTCCTGTAAAACTGTGAGCAATAATTTACCTACTTTATATGCAGAGTTACGAAAAATGGTGTTGTGAATAGATAATTATGATTGTAATGCATTCCATTATTGTCATATATGTAAGAAATAAAAAAATTATAGCATCTATAAGCTATCTAATTAAGGTGTTTCAAAACACCTGAAAGACCTAAGATAGATAGATAGATAGATAGACAGGGATATATTGAGAGAGATTATGGGGAATTTTCTCATGTAATTTTGGAGGCTGAGAGGTCTCATGGCATATATCTGCAAGTTGGAGAACCAGGAAAAATGGTAGTACAGTTACATCCTGAGTATGAAGGCCTGAGAACTAGGAAAACCAATAATATAAGTTTTAGTCCAAATACAAAGACCTGAGAATCATGAGAACTGATGGTATAAGTCCAGTCAAGTCCAGGAGAAGTCTGAGGTCCCAACTCAAGCAGTCAGGTAAAAGAAAAACAAATTCTTCCTTCTTCTGTCTTTTTGTCCTGTCAAGCCCTCAAAAGATTGGTTGCCCACCTGTTCTGAGCAGGGTAAACTGAGTTTTTCAGTCCACTAATTCAAATACTGATCTCTTCAGGATACACCAGCATGGACATAGCCAGCAGTAATGTTTAACCAGATATCTGGGTACCTCTGGGCCCAGTCAAATTAGCATGTAAAATTATCACTCACAAGAATGTTAAAATTTTCAACTAGGCTTATGGCTTATCTCTTATTCCCATTTAGGCTGTATTTTGAAATTTTCTTATTAGATGAATAATCGTGTAAGAATGTTATTTCTTCCTAATAAATTGGTTAATTTATAAATTAATCTGTTGTTGTTTTGTTTTAAATGCCAGCTGGGTCATGTGCTAACATCATAACAAGGTTTAGATGACATGAATACCCAGTCATCATGCTTATGAACTGAAAAACATCTGGTCTTACTTTTTAAATTGTCAGACAATCTCTATATTTTAATTTCATATTTTATCCATTTACTTCTAAAGTAGTTATTGATATAGTTGGGTTTTAGCCTATCATTTGCTATTTGATTTTTCTGTCCACTGTATTTCTTAGTCTTTTGGTACTTGTTTTCTTCATCTTTTGGTTTTAGTATTGAGCATTTAGAGTATTTTATTTTCTTAATGGAATAGTTAGCTATGTCTATGATATTTTTAATGTTTGCTTTAGGGGTTACAATAGCCTTCTTTAACACATTATAGTGTACTTCAAGTGAATATTATACACTTATTTGCTATTATTTACAATTCCATTTACTTCCATCTCATTCTTCAGGTTACATGGACATATGTTTTATTTCAACATATATCTTAAAATAAGTTATTTTATTATTGCTTTAAACACTCAATTTTCTTAAGATTAAAACATGGCCATTTACAGTCCCCATATATTGATTATTTACAGATGCCCATAATCTCTCCTATAGGTCCAAGTTTTCATCTGGTGTCATTTCTCCTCAACCAGAAGAAATTCCTTTAGCATATCTTATAGGACAATTCAACTGGAAATAAATTCCCCTGAGTTTCCTTTATCCTAAATCTATATTATGCCTCATTTTTACAGGGTATTTTTTTCTGGATATATAACTCCATGTTAACCTTTCTTCTTCTTTTTTTAATTGTTCCTTTTAGTTATACATAACATTGGGATTCATTTGGACATAATCATAAAAGCATGGAATCTAATATGTTCTAATTCAGTCCCCAGTACTTCCCCTTTTCCTCCCTTCCTCCTTTCCCCTGTTCCCTTCTCTCTAGTCTACTGAACTTTCTGCTATTTAATTTGTATCTTGTAGATAGACATTATGGTGAGATTCACTGTGGCATATTCATGTACATACATGAGAAAGCTAGGTGAGATTCATTCTACTGTCTTTCCTATGACATCCCACCTCCCTTTCCTTTCTTCTACTCCACTGATCTTTGTTAACAATGTTGTTCCATAATCTTCTGACCTTCATTGTTTCAGATGAAAGACAGACGTCATTCTCACCATTGTTACTCTATACTAATATGTCTAACTTTTCCAGACACCTATGAGATTTTTCTCTAAATCTTTGGTTTTTAGCAATTCAACCATGAAGTACCTAAAAGTGGTTTTCCTAGTAATTATTCTGCTATGGTCACCCTTCTTGGATTTCCAGGTTTACATCTTTCTTAATATTTTTTAAGATATATAGTCATCATCTCTTTAACCATTGCTCTGTACCATTTTCTCTCTTGTCTTTCCTAGTATTCCTACTAATTAGAATAAAATTACAAGTCAGACTACTTACAATTTTCCCACAGGTTACTGATGCTCTCTTCACTTTCTTCAATCTTTTTATTCTTCTCTGTGCTTTAAGCTGGATTGTTTCTTTTGACTCATAATTAAGTTCACTGATACATTTTTCTTCTGTGTCCTAGCTAATGTAAACTCATCAAATATTTTTTATTTCAAATTTTTTAATTCTAAATTGGGTTTTAGTTTTGTTTCATTTTAGATGCTAAAATAACTCTTGAATGCTTCTCTTTTTATCCTACAAATTCTTTAATATATTTTTAGAGTTACTGTAAAGTTAGTCTGCTAAATCCATTATCTGAATTGTGTGTATATATACAGAATTTTATTACTTATAACTTTGAAGTTATGATATTTCATAGATTTACAGTCTTACAGTTTTGAAATTCCATGGTTCTTTATTATTAAATACTCCCAGTATTGAAGTTTGGTGCTCTGTCCTTCTCCCCTCCTGAAGAAAGACCCTTGCCTCATCTTCAAAGTGCCTGAAGGCACAATTGAACTGAGTCCAGCTATAGATGTTACCTGCCTGTTCCAAGGCAGATTCAACAGATCAAACATATGAGCCCCATGACAGCACAGGAAATTGAAGCCTAGGCTGAAAGAAATTAGAGGTCTCCTTAGACTTCTTGGTTTACTCCTAAAGTCCCACCAGAGGGAACTGAGCTATCAACATGTCCCAAACAGCTTAACTTCTGATTGAACTCAATGCCCCATCCCTAATGGAATCCTTTCTCATGCGTAAGATATGTGTTTGTGTGTGTGTGTGTGTGTGTGTGTGTGTATGTGTCTGTGTCTTAGGACTGGACAAATGCCAAAGGCCAAGGTTTGAAATGGAATGACCAAAAATAACAATGCTTTGAGTCTCAGACCACAAGCATTTGTGACTGTGAGATAGTAAGACCAGAAGAACGCAGGACAATGAGATGTCAAAATTGTGATATTTCAAGATTGCAAATCCATTTCTCTTTTTCAGACTTTTTTTTCTCCCCATCTGTACTTACGCCACAATATTCCCACATGAAAGAAATACTGGCCAGAGAAGATTGGATATGTGTGGTGCTCTTCCAGTTTCAACTCTGGCATGATATCTCCCTGGCTCACCAAAATGTGACTAGTTTCCTCTCCAACCCACAAAAGACATTCCTCTGTCTACCCTGCCCCCAATCACTGCAAGTGGCTCAACTGCACCCTTCAGTTCCATCTGACATAGGACACAGGAAGGCCTCATCCTTCTGAAATCTTCAGACTTCTTTATACTCCTTTAACCTTCTCTTTCAGTCAACTTTGCATTTCTGTGACCAATATATCCAACAAGAACAACTTAGAAAAGTTTATTTTGACTCATGGTTTCAGCCTATGGTCAACCTACTCCATAGCTCTGGGCTTGAAGGCCAAGGAAGTGGCACAGGATACAGCTCAAGAAATGACAGCCAGGAAGCAGAGGGAGCTGCACTCACCAGGGACAAAATATAAACCCCAACTGCATTCCCCAGGTGACTTAACTTCCTCCAGCCATACTCTAACTGCCTACAGTTACCACCCAGTTAATCCATTCAAGTGGATTAATCCACTGACTAAATTATAGCTCTTGTGATATAATCATTTCTCCTTTGATTACTGCTGTATTGACACAGGAGCTTTGAGGAAACACTTTATATCAAAACCACAGCTTTTCATCCACAGCTCTAAGATAGCTTTTTTAAAAATTGTGTGTGTGCATGTGTATACATGGTACATGTCCAGTATATGTAGGGTTTCTTGTTGATAAAACCATAAGCTTTTCACCTTTTTCTACATCCTAACCAGAGACAACATTTCATCTCATCAGGATTTCTATTTTTCTCTCTTATTAAATTCTCAAATTCTACCAGTTTACTCTTCATCTCCATCTAATTTTTTACATTTTTTAAAAATATTCACTTGTGTGTTTTTGTTGTTGTTGTTGTTTCTTTTCGAATTGATCTTTTAATAAATAAATAAATAACAGCAGAATACATTACAATTCTTATTACATGTATACAGCACAATTTTTCATATCTCTGGTTGTATATAAAGTATGTTGACACCAATTTGTGTATTCATACATGTACTTTGGATGATGATGTCTATCACATTATAAAAGTTACATCCTGGGCTGGGGTTGTAGCTCAGTGGAAGAGTGCTTGCCTTGCACACGTGAGGCACTGGGTTCAATCCTCAGCAT
This sequence comes from Marmota flaviventris, assembly GCF_047511675.1. NCBI lineage: Eukaryota > Metazoa > Chordata > Mammalia > Rodentia > Sciuridae > Marmota > Marmota flaviventris. The sequence goes on from NC_092505.1 coordinate 23,985,677, forward strand.
CACATACAAATAAATAAATAAAATAAAAGTATTGCGTCCATCTAAAACTAAAAAAGAATTTTAAAATAAAAGGAGATTTATAGCAGTTTTTAAGAGTTAATTTTGTAATTTTTCCAAATGTAGAAAACTATTTCCCTTAAATATGTGATTTTCCTTTGATTTTTCTTCTTATATGCAATTTATCCTCTATTTAAAAAACAAATTGTGTCTCAAATTGTTCCCTTTCCACTTATAACTTATCTTTGGATAAGTCTAATATTTTTGTTTAAAAATGTTGTGAGAAAGAGAGAAAAGTGAAGCACTTTGGAATTATGCTTAGAGTACTGTCTTAATCACTCTTCTACAAAATCTCTTTCTTCCTTGTGCTGAGGGTGTGCCTCTGTTTAAGAAGTCAGTGTCTGTCAGTCAAGCTCTGTAGGTTATCTGTAAATAGCCCACGTTCACTTTTTCCTCTCCTAGCATTTTTGCTTAACCAAGAGCTAGATCTCAGGTGTGACAAATGATTCATGATCTTTATTCTCAGATTGCCTGTCCATTCTCCTCTGGCTCACATCACTTTAATCAAATAATAGCCCTTTCAAGATCCTTACATTTTTGTTTACAATTTCCTGCCAAAATCAGATGAGATAGGTCACCATAAGCACGATCTTCCTCACTTCAGTACACATTCCATATATTTGGCAGGTTTGTGACAAATTCAGAATACAGTATTGTAGCCATTTCCTTTTTCATTGAAAATGCAGAAGAACTTCACCCTGTTCTGCACTTCCCTGTTCTCTCCCACAAACATACAGCTTTTTTATTAGATTGTTTCTTCAGCAGTTACTGAGTGAAAGAAATGAAGATAAAATGCCTTTTCTCCACAATCTTTAACTAGAATTCTTTCTTCAAATACATGTTTGATATGTAACTTCCAACTGAAAAGCCAAGGATGTGACAGAATTAGGTTGCAATTTCAAAATATGTATGTTTTTATTATTCTCACCCAGACAATTTAAGCTGGGAAACTTCTTGAGGTTGATGTATTATCAAACATTATTCTGCAGCTAAATCACAACTAAGAACTAGGGTTCCATTTCCTTCCAGAAACAATTTCCAAGAGGAAATGAACACTGGGTAGTTGTTATGCCTCCTACATGTCACAATTTTGACCGCTACTAATATTGCCCTGGGGGATTCATAAAACCAGCAAAATTAGTTCCCAATTAGAGGAATTCAGCCAAGTGTAATCAAATTGTTACATAGCCAGGCATTCTAAGTCCATATCTAAATTTAACATGTCATAGAGTTATATGTATCACAGGAAGTGCTTTTCAAACATCACACAATAATAATCTAATTAATCTGTGACCACTTTCTCCTTTTCTCCATCCAGTAAAACATTCCCAAACTGAGAAATGCTTTCAAAACAGCACTTACTAAATACATTAAGCATCTCCTACCAAGGTGAAAGCAAAGGATCCTAAGTCCATATTTCCAATTTAGCATTAACTAGATTCTTACGTTATGACCCTGATTTATCAGGCAATGGAGAAAATTCAAAACATTCCCAGTCAGCAACAAAACACTATAACTAAATATTTTTAGGTATGAAGGGTCATTCTTATTAGACAAAAGTGGACATCTCTGAAACAGTTTAAAATCCCTTTTCACACTCAAACTTGATCAGTAGAAGCTAACTAATCAACTCTCAATTGGTCCACTTCATATAAAATGAGGCTAACAATAAATTACCACATTCTTACCTAACTGCTTATCACTTTTGCCACTTCTAGTCACTGCCAAATGGGTCATATGTAGAAAAGGAAAAAGCATGTTTCTCAGCAAAAATGTAGCTGGGGCAGAAGGGACTTACCAATAGTCTATACAATAGTTCTACAAATACTGCTCTCTATAATTCAGCCCCTTCTAAACATGGTAAGGTAAAGCATCCTTAAAACTCAAAAGAAAACTCTAGGAACAATGTAATCCTTTAAGAGCCATTATTTTACCAGTTACATTTATTTAGAACTAATTTCCACATCAGAACAAATAAATGTACAAAGCAAAAAACCTCCACAGTCCTTTTAAAAAAAATTGTATTTGGTCGCTTTAGATATACATGAAAGTAGAATGTATTTTGACATATTATACATAAATGGAGTATAACTTCCCATCCTCCACAGTTCTTATATCAAGAATACAAGGTCCCAACAAAACAATTTAATTATTGGTCTAAGGAAGTGTGTTTTTTTTTTTTTTTTTTTTGAGAGAGAGAGAGAGAGATTTAATATTTATTTTTTAGTTTTCGATGGACACAACATCTTTATTTAATTTTTATGTGGTGCTGAGGATCAAACCCAGCGCCCTGTGCATGCCAGGTGCTTGAGCCACATCCCCAGCCCAGGAAGTGTGCTTTTAAAATAAGCATTTTGAAAAGAACTGAAAATTGATTTTAATTAGTTACTCTCAATTTTCATATCTCATATCAAATAGCAACAGCTTCTTACTCATAAGATATGATTACAGTTTAAAAGGGAAAAATATAAATTTTCACAAGCTCATTTGTATCTCTTTGTACAGTGTCTCTCAGAGTAAACAGGTAAGGGATTAAAATTTGTCTACCTCTTCTCTGATCCTAATCCAATTTTTCAGATACTCAAATGGAGTATCTGCACTGGAGAAGTCTCCTGCTTCTGGTTATGTTTGGAGTTCATCATTGCTTATGTACACCTTCCAAGCTAAAGGCATTTTTCTCAGAACAATTTTCAAGATTTTTTTTCATGTTGGGAATTGAATCCAGGGCCTCACACATGCTACCTGAGCTGCAAACCCAGCCCAGTATCCAATATTTTTTAAAATATCTTAAAAGTAATCTTTCCTTTCCAATTATTCCCTCTTTGTTTTACTTCCTTTGAATTCTCCTGGCAAGTCTATGCCATGACCAGTCCAAACTGTAGGTATTCCATATTTCTTATGCCATTTGAATCATCTGCCCTTCATTCTTCACCTCCCTAGGAACAGGTTTCATATTGCAAGGAATCATAAGGTATAATAAGTCAGATTAATGGTAGAAGAACATTAAAACATTCCTGTCAATGGAGGAAAAGGAAGCTCCTCTTATTGTCTGTCAAATTGATCATGGTCCATTGCCAAAAACATTTGTGTTCCTGGTTTTGTTTCTGATATAGTTCATGTTCATTTCTACTTTGGAAACTAAGAAATTGGGTACATATCTTATTATAGAGTGACTTTTTTTTTCAAAGTAGAAATAACTCCATTTGCTTATATATTTACCAAGTGCAAAAAAAAAAAAAAAAATCATGTTTCATTGAAACAAAGGTCCAAGAACATTTGCTGATTTCTTGTACCAAGAATAAAATCCTAGCAACAGAAATGGGTCACAACTCGTGGCAGCTACAGATTGCCAGTTACTCTTACAAGTGTGGCATAGGCATCAATAAGTCTGACATCCAGATCTCAGCAGGAAACCCAGAAAATGGAGGTTAGATGCTGATGCTCTGCTGATGAGGTAACACAGATTCCATTGTCACTGACTACCCCCTCCAACCCACAAAAGTTTCTGTTTAAGACCATGGTACAGTTTGGGCAAAATTGATACACTAACAACAAATTTCCCTGAATACTTTATTAATTGTCACACTAAACATTCCTTGCAATTATTCTTCTAATGAGTAATTTGGGAAAAGAATAGAGAAGCCTGTGACTGACATAATGTTAGATCACAGAAAGCATGGATAATCTTTTTGCAACTTTAATTGAGAGCACAAAGAGTAAAGGCAAGCAGTTAAAATTATTAAAGAAGAAAAGTCTCTTTTTCTCTATATATCTGTCTCTTTCATCACAAATATATATATATATTAGTACATACATGCATATGTGTTTGTTTATAAACTTGTAAATATTTGTATATGTATATTTTTAATTAAACAGTAAATCCTAAATATATTAGAGTATTCAAAAATTTCAGATAAGATGAAAATTCCTCTTTGAGTAACTTTCCCCTAATTCCATCTTGTTATTATCCAGGGATAACCTCACTTTACTCTCACCCCTTTACAACCCTGCCACCTCTGTGCCATTTTTCTTTAGAATATTGTTTTAATATTTTTTATTCCTAAATCTCATTTTAAATGTTTCAGAAACAGTTTCTTCTAGTCTATTGCTTGTATCAGTCAATTTTAATCAAGGTGAATAGAATCACTGGAGATATATATATATCAACAGAGTTACTGCAAGGATCTGGATTATGCAATTAGAGGGACTAGTTAGCCAAGTCTAGAATCTGTAGGGCAAGCTGTCAGTAAGGGCAAGATGGAACTCTCAAACCAAAACTTTTGTCCATGTAGTAGAGTTTCTTCTTCTTCAGAAAAATCTCTATTCTACTTTCTAGGCCTTTCATAGATTAAATCATGCCAATTCTTATTACATAGGATATTCCCCTTTACTAAAGTCAACTAATTATGGACTTCAATCACATTTTCAAAATACCTTCATGATAACACCTACATTAGCATTTGATTGAATAGGGGGGAAGGAGTCTACACAAGTAGACATATAAAACCAAACACCATGTTACAGATGTTCCTGAACTTGTGATAGGACTTCATCCTCTTAAACCAATTGTGAGCTGAAAATATCCTAAGTCAAAAATACATTTATTGGACCTAACTTACCAAACAGCTTGGCTGCACAGAACACTATAGAGTATCCATTGTTTACTTCATGATACCAAGGTTGATTGAGAATATAGCTTACTACACTGTCCTGCAAACCTGAAGAATTATCATAATTTATATTGCTATCCCAGCAAAAGACCAGACTTTAACATGCAAAGTATAGTTTCTACTGAATGCATGTTGCTTTTGCACCAACATAAAGTTGAAAAGTTGCAAGTTGAAGCATTTTTGTCTTTAATTTATGTGATGTTTTTAATTAAATAGATCTTACTTCTAGTGATGTATCAAATTGTGATGGCAAGATTGCAATAAATCACAGAGTCAATCTTAAAGCAGGAGATGAAACCATCTTTATTCACCAGCCAGTGGTCCTGATCCACCAGATGGCTAGTCAAGGGCAGGCTGCAAGTCTACACTCTTTGACCCCCTCCTGGGCTTTGAGTCCACTTTTATAGCCCAAAACCACATTAATCATAAGTGTCTATTGCTCTGATTCAAGACCATAAACAAACATGATGAGATCTAAAATCATAAGCATAAGGGGAAGTGGGTCAAAATGACCCTAGTTGAGTACAAGTTAAAGAATGGTTACTAATGTCTAGGCAATCATTCTTTGAGAGGATACATTGTCCAGGAAACACAGGAACCAAAAAGTGAACAATTTTACATTTATTGTTGCCATTTTTTGTTGCCAAACATACTATGCTAAGCAACTGTTGATGCATACAGAGGCAGGGTGTTCCCATGGGAGATGCATGTCTTACATGACATGGAGTCTGTTAGGTCATTGCCAGTATAGCCAGGCCCACCCATGACAAAATTTATCAGTTTCTTTTTCCTTTGTTGTTTAATATCATGTTTTAAAATCATTTCTTTGCCCATGTTTTCAAAAAATTTTTCTTACATTTTGGCTCTTGAATAGTGGGGAAGGAGTCTACACAAGTAGACTCCTTTTAATTTATTAAATAAATAACAAGAGATTAAAACAATAACAGTAAAATGGACTTTTGTAATATGCTTTTTCAATAAATGACATTTAAAAGTTATGAATTATTTCTTGAATTTTCCATCTAACATTTTTAGACCCCAGTTGACACAGAAAACAAACTGTAACAAAACTGCAGATGAGGGGGAGAAGCTACTGTAAAAATATGCTCACATACGTTGATAGCCACTGTATTCCTTCACTGGTTTTCTTCTAAATAAATGCATCCCAAAATAGAAAAACAGAAATGTGTCTTCTTGTCAAAGTAGATCAGCAATCATCTCTACCACTCAAGGACTCTGGTACATGAGTAGACATTGATACAGATTCTAGAAGAGGCAGTATTTCTGCACAGACATGTCAAAACTCAGTGCAGAAACCATGGTGCCTACTGTGATAAGGTGGGAACCAAAGAAGAGTAGGGGAAAATGGTTCATCCCATGCAGTAACTAGCCAAATCTGATGAAAAGCAAACCTGTACTGTGGGAGGAACAGGAAGGGACTTTTTTGGGAAACTAGGTTGCTAAACAACATGAGAGCACAAGCCACTGTTACACAAGTTATAAAATGTTAGGAGCTTAAGAAACTCTGTTACACTTTTTTGTGGTGTTGAAGTTGTTTCTACTTACACACCTCAGCAACAGCATTTCAATCTACAAGCACACCAAGGACAGGTGTCTCCTTTCATTTTTCTTTAAATCCTTGGCTCTTAGCACAGCACCTGACACGGTAAACACTCAAAAATAAAGAGTGTTTGCTTTCTGGGGGCTGGGTTAAATGAAGAGAAAAACTTTTATCACGAATTATAGACAATGTTTCCATCAATAAATGTGATTTGAAAAAGCTTATCAAAATGGAAAAGCAAGAAAGTATAAAAAAATTATCCAAAAACTGAAATCATGGTTTATAAACAGCCAAGTATAAAAATAACATTTAGGCACCAGTGGTTAGAGAGATGAATTTCAGGCCAGGGTAAAGCTTATCAGAACTGCAGGAATTTAAAATGTATCTATAGGGAGACATTGTATTTTTATGAAAAAAAAAAAAGGAAGAAAGATAAACCAATGCAAGTGGATTAGAGAAAAATGTAGGTATGATTTAAGGCAAACAATTTAATCCACAACGATGACAAACCTGAATTACCCTCACTGTGAGCTCTCTCAGGATAGTGAACACTACTAAGAGAAGACAGAGAACTATTTAGACTTGGCATATTACAAATTCATGCAGTTTAACTTCAAATAGGGCCCTTGTGTTTGGCAATCCTGGTTATAGCCAGGTTTTCAGTGGCTATTTCAAAATTTCTTTTCTCATTTCTCACCTGCCCTCTCTTTTTCTTCTCTGCTGGGCAAACAGCTTTACCTACTTAAGTAGAAAATTGAGGCACTGGGACCATCAAGCTCTTGGCCTTTCCCTCTGTACTCATCAGAGTTTATTTCTGTCTGTGTCTATCCTTTATTCCTAAAATTTTAATGGGAGATGTTTTATCCCCTCCTCTGTGTGTGTTCTCAGTCACACCTCTCCCTGATTTCTGGGGGCCTTGAATATCATATTTATCACTTATCTACCCCAAATTTCTTCCACACTAATGCATCCCTACATTTATTATGATTTTGAATACACAAATGTATAGCCTAACTTTAAAACAAAATAAGATAAAGATCTTCTGTTGAATCTGTACCACCTTCTATGTACTGTGGAATTTTTTTGAACTGCCAAATATTTCTAACTGAAATTTGCCTGATAACTCCTTTTTTTTTTTTTTTCATTCATATTGTAAGGTCTTTGACTCCTTGAAAAGGATCATAGGGTCTCTCTCCTACCTGTCTTTCAAATTCGCCTTCTATACTCACTTCCTCATTCTTCATAAGTAATCTGTTCTCCAAAATCAAAAAACACTAAGATCATTTTTGCCAGTTTCTTTTAAATATTTGCACTTCACAACTGACCAGTTGCCAAGCTCTATCAATTCATAATGACTTTCATATTTCCTTCCTGTTCTTCATTACCCAAGTCCCTAGCCCTTTATACTTAGGATATTGAAATCGCCTACTAGCTCACTATGTAAAGTAGGAAATATTACATCAATAGTTGATCCCCCAAGTTAAATTGGACAACAATGTTTTAGTGCTACTTTAAGATATGGGCTATTAGAAGAATCTGCTTCTTCTTCTCCTGTGATTGAATCTAATAGACCAGCCCCTGACCCCAACCTCTCCAAAAAAAAAAAAAATCCTAGCTCACAGCAAAAAGAAAAAAGAAAGAGCCTGTAAAAACCCAATTCATGGCTGGAAGTGTGAAAATTTAGTGTGAATATTTCTAGTTTGCTCACCAATTGTATCACCCATAGATTTGATTGTTCCAATGATATTAAATGCACTTTGTAAGCAAGGAAAATTCTTAACACTGGTCACTGAAGTTACTAATATTTTTACTATTTCTGAACAATCCTGAATGTCTCTATGATGAAGAAATTTATACTATGTCTAAGGCACTCTGTGAGACAGACATCCCCTAACCAGAGTGAGCTTCTGGGCAATGGATACAAAATGCAGCAAAATGAAAGGCAACTGTGATTAGGACTGTGGGTTTTACAAATGGATTACCTGAGTTTAAACCCATGGCTCCCCCACTTACCAGCTGGGTGACCATTAGTAAGTTACTTCACCTTTTATTTCTATATTACCTCTTATTTATAAGATAAGGATGATTATGATAACATGACTGTTTTAATGAGGAAATAAACAAATATGTGACAAGTTCTTATAACAGTGACTGGCTATTATGGTTTGGATGTGAGGTGTCTCCCAAAAGCTCCTGTTAATGCAAGAAAATGATTGGACTATGAAAGCTGTAACCTAATCCGTCCATCTAGTTTGATAAAAGTGACTGAGTGATGAGTGATAACTGTAGGAATGTGGGACGTAAGTGGAGAAGATGAGTCACAGGGTTCCCCTACAAAGGTTCATCTTCCCTGTGATCCCTTGGGCCCTCCTCGCATATAAAAATTTCCACAGAAAATTATAGAAAGAAGAAATAAGATGAAGATATTTATTGAGAAAAATGTATAATCAAAAAACCCTAAAAGTATGAAAATATTGCTTTGCAGTTAGAAAAGTACAAATGATACACTTTGAGAAATGAAAGGGAAAAAATCAGGTGTTTACAATAGCTTGAATAAAAACAGGGGAAAAGAAGGAAAAACCATGGGTAAGAATATGCCCAAGTTTAAAACATTTATGAAACAATATCTACTGAAAATATGGAAAGTTGAAAGAGTAAGAGAGAAAATTAATGGGGTATTACACAGTTCCTTCTTTCCATTTACCAAATTCATCAGTGCTGAAATACCCCTAATTCTGGAACTTCAGGAAGTTATTTTTCCTATTTTCTGCACTTTGTGCTATACTTTCTTTCATGTATTATTTTAACTTTACTGTTTATATAAACTTTTTCTGTAAGAAAATTTTTTAAATGTCATTAAATGGTCAATTTGAGAACTTGAAGTGAAATCTAATTTAGAACTGAAAGGTTTTTATGACAATAGTCATATCATGAAAGTACACAATAGCAGTCTGGCAGACATTAGTTTAATGTATAAAAATATCCTGCATCTGTTTTTGCAATATATGTTCACTTCAGAAAAGGAAAAGAAAAAAAAACCATTATTTCCATTTGGAACAAGTAAAATTGTATTGACTGAAATGTGTTGGCCTCCTATTAAAAGGTCTATTTTCTTCCAAGAAACCATAAGTTTATCAGTGTTTCGTGTTAGACACAGCTTCTTAGTGAAAAATAAAATATATCACCACTGGATCTCATCTTTCATTCAAAGTGGATTTCTAGTGAGTATGATACATGCATGAGTTCCAGGTTGAAATCTATCACTAATACTATATTAGAATGAAAATTGGCACATAGATTATTTCTTAACCTACTTTATAAACATATACTATTATATAGATTTGACATATAATTCAATTCAATAACCATAACATCATTCACAGTTCGGGAGTAAGCAAATACCACTGTCATTTGTCCACCCCAAACATTCCTCCCCTTCCTGGTGGTTTCCACAGCATGGAAATGCAGAGACTAATTTTCTAGGAAAATGCCTATCGTTTCATTATACACCAACTTAAGGATGTTATATAGTTTCAATTTCAAAAAACTTATTTTCTTTCCAACTCTAACCCTATTACCCAATTTGTAGTCATGTTCCAGCTGAAGTATACCATGCTCAGCATCTCTACATCTATAGACAAGTTGTCCTTCCTAGGACATCTTCTTTCTGTTTCCAAACTCTACCTTCACTTTAGGAGTTAGCTCAAGGTTCTCTTTCTGTGTGTAGCTTTCCCCAAGGTCCCTTAACTTACTGGGTTCTGGTTCTTCAGAACCCTTTTAATCCTGAGGCATGCCACTCACTCATTTGCATTCATAATCCATACTTTTATGGTTGCTGATATTTTCTGTGTGCTAGTCTTGGGACTCTGGGGAGGTTATAAATTCATTTAAGACAGGAGTATTCTTTACACTTCTTTTTATACTGTGCAGTACATTTCCATAGTGGACTAGCACAAAGATTTTCAAAGAATAAGTGCTTGATAAATATGAATGTTAATTTTCACAGGATTTTAAAAGAGTTGAAAAATGAGGGAAAAAACCTCCCAAATTCAAACTTCAAGTTCACTCATGGTGGCTCCATGACACTGAACCTGTTTAACCCCAGTCAACATATTCTTTATAATGTAATGAAGAATTATCAGATACTTTCAGAATTTACCTGTACTTTTTCCAATAAATTTTATTCCAGCTAAGTTAGCCTCACAAAAAGAAAGAAAACTTCTATTCTGTACTTTGGACACTTAGAAAAGCAGTCACATTTTTTACTCTCTTTTAGGTCTCCATTCACTTAACAACTATTTAACTGTTTATTGAAAACCTACTGTGCACAAAGGAAAAATTTGCTAAAGATTGGAATGTTACTATTTTGTGATCCATTCCTTTATTTCTTGAAAATCATCTTGTCTTCAAAAGTACTCTTAAATGCAAATACTTCAGAGAGAGGAAATGTTGAGCCATGTATCATGAAACACATTTACCAGGATTATTCAACTATTGTCTGAATGCAAGAATTCTACAGGAGATGACTGTGGAAGGCAATGTGTTAATTGTAAAGGTAAACTTCGCTATAATCTGCCTAGAAAACACCCAGACTCCTTCCATACAGGTGAGCAGGGATGTGTTTGATTCTCTCTCTCATTTTCCTGTTTCTCTGAAGCCAATATTCAAATTTTCCATATATATATATATATATATATATATATATATATATATATATATATATAGAGAGAGAGAGAGAGAGAGAGAGAGAGAGAGAGAGAGAGAGAGAAATTCAAGCACAACAATTTTCTAGTTACAAATTCAGTATTTCAGGGGGGGAAAGCCTCTTTTTTCTTTATTATCCAAAGAGCTTATTTAAACATTTGGTCCTGTTTCAACAATGCATTTTGAAACCCTTAAACAAGTGTAATTCTTTTGTCTAACCTAAGAGGAAAACATAGAAATGATTTTTTCCATTTCACAAAGGAAAGGCTAATCTTCCATAAAATGCAAATACCAGAATCAACAAATATTATGTTTAATTTGTTGGTCAAATATGAATGATCAGGCAGACTAAGGGAATGTCTGAGAACAGGTCTGTAAGATTTTCATCCTGTCCTTGAGAACTGAGCTGTGCGGCTTTGCTGCCCTCTGGAGGCGAGTCATGAATCATCACCTCCAAAAATTGAGCACTTTTTAACATTGTTATTATATTAGTATTCTTGGGACTTATTAAATTACCGACTATATTAATCAAGTCATAAATTTCAAAAATTACTAAAATACAAATTGTCTTTTAAATTCCAAAAACTTGAAATCACTACATTATTAAACTCTGAAATTTAAATTTCAAGTTCATACCAATATAAAGTATTGAATCTATTATTTAACCTTTATGGCCAAATGATGTGGAATAAGCATTTAATTCAAAATAATTCAGAAAATGTGTGCCCAATTCATAGTTCTGGATTCTCTACATAAAATGCAATAAATAAAAATGATTCAAAAGGAGGACACACTCAAATCCACTATAAATTAAGTTATTCCTTTGTTTGCAGGTGAATTCAAATTTGTAGATAGTAATATATTGATGTTTCTATTGCTTAAATTTTTCTCCTAATTCATGATGGTGAAGAAGCAAATCCTGTAAGTGTAGATCCCATTTATTTATTCATCAAGCTTTTATTCAAGTCTTCCACATATTCTGTCTGAATAACATCAAAGGTCAGTTGAGAAACCAATGAATTATTTAATTCTCTCCTATATGCCCTCTGATAATTGAAGCATGTGACCAAACTTACATTCAGCATCAAAGTCGGAGCTATCAGAAAACTGACCTAGGTACATTCACATTCACCTCTTCTCTCCATCTGCCTGAGCAATCAAGTCATTAATATGTATTAAGAACTCTGCCTGCACAGTGTAAAAGTTCTAAAATTTGAAGTTCTAGGGAATTGGGAGTCAACTTCCAGATTACATACCTGTCAGGACTTTGGAAATATACATTGAAATGTTTTGCTGGAGTGGCCACTAGAGGTCGGGCCACGTGGACTTTTTTGAGGCTGCCCATCTGCAGAATGGCCCTGCTGTCCTTTCTCCTACTCACCCAGATACCAGAGCCTCTCCCCTCAGCTAGCTTAGCCCAACCGACTACTACTGTATTCCTCACCCCAGTGTTCCCAGTGCCCTGGGCTCCAGATTGTTATTTTATTTTATTTATTTTTTTTTTAGGAGGGAAAATTTATTTATTTATTTATTTATTTTATTGTTGGTTGTTCAAAACATTACATAGTTCTTGATATATCATATTTCACACTTTGCTTCAAGTGGGTTATGAACTCCCATTTTTAGCCCATATACAAATTGCAGAATCACATCAATTACACATCCATTGATTTACATATTGCCATACTAGTGACTGTCGTGTTCTGCTACCTTTCCTATCCTCTACTATCCCCCCTCCCCTCCCCTCCCCTCCCCTCTTCTCTCTCTATCCCCTCTACTGTCATTCATTTCTCCCCCTTGTATTATTTTTCCCTTTCCCCTCATTTCCTCTTGTATGTTCTTTTGTATAACCCTGAGGGTCTCCTTCCATTTCCATGCAATTTCCCTTTTCTCTCCCTTTCCCTCCCACCTCTCATCTCTGTTTAATGTTAATCTTCTTCTCATGCTCTTCGTCCCTACTCTGTTCTTAGTTGCTCTCCTTATATCAAAGAAGACATTTGGCATTTGTTTTTTAGGGATTGGCTAGCTTCACTTAGCATAATCTGCTCTAGTGCCATCCATTTCCCTGCAAATTCTACGATTTTGTCATTTTTTAATGCAGAGTAATACTCCATTGTGTATAAATGCCACATTTTTTTTAATCCATTCGTCTATTGAAGGGCATCTGGGTTGGTTCCACAGTCTTGCTACTGTGAATTGAGCTGCTATGAACATCGATGTAGCAGTGTCCCTGTAGCATGCTCTTTTTAGGTCTTTAGGGAATAGACTGAGAAGGGGAAAAGCTGGGTCAAATGGTGGCTCCATTCCTAGCTTTCCAAGAAATCTCCATACTGCTTTCCAAATTGGCTGCACCAATTTGCAGTCCCACCAGCAATGTACAAGTGTACCCTTTTCCCCACATCCTCGCCAGCACTTGTTGTTGTTTGACTTCATAATGGCTGCCAATCTTACTGGAGTGAGATGGTATCTTAGGGTGGTTTTGATTTGCATTTCTCTGACTGCTAGAGATGGTGAGCATTTTTTCATGTACTTGTTGATTGATTGTATGTCCTCCTCTGAGAAGTGTCTGTTCAGGTCCTTGGCCCATTTGTTGATTGGGTTGTTTGTTATCTTATTGTCTAATTTTTGGAGTTCTTTGTATACTCTGGATATTAGGGCTCTATCTGAAGTGTGAGGAGTAAAGATTTGTTCCCAGGATGTAGGCTCTCTATTTACCTCTCTTATTCTTTCTTTAGCTGAGAAAAAACTTTTTAGTTTAAGTCCCATTTGTTGATTCTAGTTATTAACTTTTGTGCTATTGGTGTCCTATTGAGGAATTTGGAGCCCGACCCCACAGTATGTAGATCGTAGCCAACTTTTTCTTCTATCAGACGGCGTGTCTCTGATTTGATATCAAGCTCCTTGATCCATTTTGAGTTAACTTTTGTGCATGGTGAGAGAAAGGGATTCAGTTTCATTTTGTTGCATATGGATTTCCAGTTTTCCCAGCACCATTTGTTGAAGATGCTATCCTTCCTCCATTGCATGCTTTTAGCCCCTTTATCAAATATAAGATAGTTGTAGTTTTGTGGATTGGTTTCTGTGTCCTCTATTCTGTACCATTGGTCCACCCGTCTGTTTTGGTACCAGTACCATGCTGTTTTTGTTACTATTGCTCTGTAGTATAGTTTGAAGTCTGGTATCGCTATACCGCCTGATTCACACTTCCTGCTTAGCATTGTTTTTGCTATTCTGGGTCTTTCATTTTTCCATATGAATTTCATGATTGCTTTCTCTATTTCTACAAGAAATGCCGTTGGGATTTTGATTGGCATTGCATTAAACCTATAGAGAACTTTTGGTAATATCGCCATTTTGATGATGTTAGTTCTGCCTATCCATGAACAGGGTATATTTTTCCATCTTCTAAGATCTTCTATTTCTCTCTTTAGGGTTCTGTAGTTTTCATTGTATAAGTCTCTCACCTCTTTTGTTAGGTTGATTCCCAAGTATTTTTTTTTTTTTTTGAAGATATTGTGAATGGAGTGGTTGTCCTCATTTCCATTTCAGAGGATTTGTCGCTGATATACAGGAATGCCTTTGATTTATGTGTGTTGATTTTATATCCTGCCACTTTGCTGAATTCATTTATTAGCTCTAATAGTTTCTTTGTAGAGCCTTTTGGGTCTGCTAGGTATAGAATCATATCATCTGCAAATAGTGATAATTTAAGTTCTTCTTTTCCTATTTTGATGCCTTTAATTTCTTTCGTCTGTCTAATTGCTCTGGCCAGTGTTTCGAGAACTATGTTGAACAGAAGTGGTGAAAGAGGGCATCCCTGTCTTGTTCCAGATTTTAGAGGGAATGCCTTCAATTTTTCTCCATTCAGAATGATGCTAGCCTGAGGCTTAGCATAGATTGCTTTTAAAATATTGAGGTATGTTCCTGTTATCCCTAGTTTTTCTAGAGTTTTGAACATAAAGGGATGCTGTACTTTGTCGAATGCTTTTTCTGCATCTATCGAGATGATCATATGGTTCTTATTTTTAAGTCTATTGATGTGGTGAATAACATTTATTGATTTCCGAATATTGAGCCAGCCTTGCATCCCAGGGATGAATCCTACTTGATCATGGTGCACAATTTTTTTGATATGTTTTTGTATCCGATTCACCAGAATTTTATTGAGGATTTTTGCATCTAGGTTCATTAGAGATATTGGTCTGAAGTTTTCTTTCTTTGAAGTGTCTTTGTCTGGTTTAGGTATCAGGGTGATGTTGGCCTCATAGAATGAATTTGGAAGTTCTCCCTCTTTTTCTATTTCCTGAAGTAGCTTGAAAAGTATTGGTATTAGTTCTTCTGTAAAGGTTTTGTAAAATTCTGCTGTATACCCATCCGGTCCTGGGCTTTTCTTAGTTGGTAGTCTTTTTATGGTTTCTTCTATTTCCTCAATTGATATTGGTCTGTTTAGATTTTCTATATCCTCCTGACTGGGCAGATCTGGGCAGATCATATGACTTAAGAAATTTATCTATGCCTTCACTATCTTCTAATTTATTGGAGTATAAGGATTCAAAATAATTTTTGATTATCTTCTGTATTTCTGAAGTGTCTGTTGTGATATTGCCTTTTTCATCCCGTATGCTAATAATTTGAGTTCTCTCTCTTCTTCTCTTCGCTAGCATGGCTAAGGGTCTGTCGATTTTGTTTATTTTTTCAAAGAACCAACTTTTAGTTTTGTCAATTTTTTCAATTGTTTCTTTTGTTTCGATTTCATTAATTTCAGCTCTGATTTTAATTATTTCTTGCCTTCTACTTCTTTTGCTGTTGTTTTGCTCTTCTTTTTCTAGGATTTTGAGATGAAGTATGAGATCATTTATTTGTTGGTTTTTTCTTTTTTTAAGGAATGAACTCCAAGCAATGAATTTTCCTCTTAGAACTGCTTTCAATGTGTCCCATAGATTCCGATATGTTGTGTCTGTGTTTTCATTAATCTCTAAGAATTTTTTAATTTCCTCCTTGATGTCTTCTATAACCCATTGATCATTCAGTAACCTATTGTTCATTCTCCAAGTGATGTATGCTTTTTCCTTCCTTCTTTTATCGTTGATTTTCAGTTTCATTCCATTATGATCAGATAGGATGCATGGTATTATCTCTACTCCTTTATATTGTCTAAGAGTTGCCCTGTGACATAATATATGATCTATTTTTGAGAAGGATCCATGTGCTGCTGAGAAAAAAGTGTAACTGCTTGATGTTGGGTGGTATATTCTATATATGTCAATTAAGTCTAGGTTATTAATTGTGTTATTGAGTTCTATAGTTTCCTTATTCAACTTTTGTTTGGAAGATCTGTCCAGTGGCGAGAGAGGTGTGTTGAAGTCTCCCATGATTGTTGTATGGTGGTCTATTAGACTATTGAACTTGAGAAGAGTTTGTTTGATGAACATAGCTGCACCATTGTTTGGGGCATATATATTTATGATTGTTATGTCTTGTTGGTGTATGGTTCCCTTAAGCAGTATGTAGTGTCCCTCTTTATCCCTTTTGATTAACTTGGGCTTGAAATCTATTTTATTTGATATGAGTATGGACACTCCTGCTTGTTTCCGAAGTCCATATGAGTGATATGATTTTTCCCAACCTTTCACCTTCAGCCTATGTATGTCTTTTCCTATCAAATGCGTCTCCTGCAGGCAGCATATTGTTGGGTCTTGTTTTGTGATCCATTCTACTAGCCTGTGTCTCTTAATTGGTGAGTTTAAGCCATTAACATTTAGGGTTATTATTGAGATATGGGTTGTTGTTCCAGCCATATTTGTTTATTTATGTTACTAAACATGGTTTGTTTTCCTCTTTGATTATTCCCCCCCCTTTACTGTCCTACCTCCCACTGTTGGTTTTCATTGTTATTTTCCATTTCCTCTTCCTGTAATGTTTTGCCGAGGATGTTTTAAAGAGATGGTTTTCTAGCTGCATATTCTTTTAACTTTTGTTTGTCGTGGAAGGTTTTAATTTCATCTTCCATTCTGAAGCTTAATTTCGCTGGATACACAATTCTTGGTTGGAACCCATTTTCTTTCAGTGTTTGAAATATGTTATTCCAGGATCTTCTAGCTTTCAGAGTCTGTGTTGAAAGATCAGCTGTTATCCTGATTGGCTTGCCCCTAAATGTAATCTGCTTCCTTTCTCTTGTAGCTTTTAAAATTCTCTCCTTATTCTGAATGTTGGGCATCTTCATTATAATGTGTCTAGGTGTGGATCTCTTATAATTTTGCACATTCGGCGAACTGTAGGCTTCTAGAATTTGGGATTCTGTCTCATTCTTCAAGTCTGGGAAGTTTTCTCGTATTATTTCATTGAATAAATTGCTCATTCCTTTGGTATGGAGTTCTATACCTTCCTGTATCCCAATGACTCTTAAGTTTGGTCTCTTAATGTTATTCCATATTTCTTGGATGTTCTGCTCATGGTTTCTTAACAGTCTTGCTGAGCTGTCTATGTTCTTTTCATGTTGAAATACTTTGTCTTCATTGTCTGATGTTCTATCTTCTAAGTGTTCTACTCTGCTGGTAGTATTCTCAATTGAGTTTTTAAGTTGGTTTATTGCTTCCTGCATTTCTAGGATTTCTGTTTGTTTGTTTTTTATGACCTCTATCTCCCTGTATAGTTGATCCTTTGCTTCCTGGATTTGTTTGTGTAATTCCTTGTCGAAGTGATCTTTCATTGTCTGATTTTGCTGTCTAATGTCTTCCTTGATACTCCCGATCATCTGAAGCATATATATCCTGAATTCTTTATCTGACATTCCATCTGCTGCAGCTGTTACCTCTTCTAAAGTTGAGTTGACCTGCATTGCTTGTAGTCCTTTCTTTCCTTGTCTTTTCATACTGCTTGTGTTTCTTTCTTCTTGGTGAAACTGTTGTGTTTTTGAAATTTCCCCCCCCCCTATATATTTATATTGCTCTTGTATAGTTGAAAAGTCTCCCTTGCAGGTGCGGGAGGGGGCTCTGCTCTGCCCCTCCTCCAATTGGTGTGAGGTGTCTACCACGCCCGTGGACCCCTGGGCCTGATCCGCCATTCTGTCACAGGTCTGCCTACCTTGCAGGTGGGGGCGAAGGCTCTGCCCTGCCCCTCCTACCACGCCCGGGGACCGCTAGGCCTGATCTGCAGGTTGGTCGCCGGTCTGCCCACCTTGCGGGCACAGGTGTCAGTTCCGCTCCGCCCCCACTCCAATTGGGGTCACTTGACCACCACACAGGCGGGCCGCTGGGCCTGATCTGGGCGCGGGCGAAGGCTGTGCTCTGCCCCTACTCCAGTTGGGGTGAAGTGTGTACCACGCTGGCAGGCCGCTGGGCCTGATCCGCCGGTCTGTCGCAGGTCTGCTTACCTTGCTGGCGCGGGCGGCGGCTCTGCCCTGCCCCTCCTACCACGCCTGCAGACCGCTGGGCCTGATCTGCAGGTTGGTCGCAGGTCTGCCTACCTTGCGGGCGCGGGCAGCGGCCCCGCTCCTCCCCTCTGACTCAACGACAAAGCGAGAGAGACTCGGGTATCTGTGACTCACCCTCCCTACCAGGGGACCAACTGTTTCCGTCGCCGCTGGCACCGATGAAGTTCTCTCCTCGGCCGCTCTCCGATGACATCAGATCTCTGCCATGCTGGCATCCCCTGTTCTATGGCTGAATCCCATTTTCTTCTCTTCCAATAGGCGGAGCCGAGCTTCTGCCCTCTATGTGCTGACAGAAATCCCTGTACGGTGGCTCCTGGGAGTCTCTCAATCCTGTTAGTCCAGAGCCCTTTCACTTATCCGGCCCCTCCCCCTGTTCCTCCTCCCAGCCAGCCAGCCAGCCAGCCACGTCCTGTTCATCAGAGGCGGTTCCCCAAGGATCTGATTACACTTGCAGCCCCACCACGTGTCCTATATCCCGAACGATGAACACCCTCTCTGTCATTCATCTAAGCCCCAGTGCTGTGGTGGGGTGATCTGGGAACCAACAGTTTAATTTTTCCGGACCCCTTTGGTGGGCACGCCCCCAGAAATTGGCGGCTAAGATCTTGGGTGTCGCCGCTGGTGTTAAGGGGAGGTGGGGATCTGGAATCCCCTCTGCTTCCCTACAGACACCCCCCCGGAGAGATTCCCGTGGTTTCCTGGCTGCTTGTATCTGGAGGGGGTGGGAGTCACACACCTGCTAATGTGGATTCCGCTGGGAAGGAATTCTGTTGGCGGAACTCTGATGATGTCACCTCTTTGCTATGGTGGGCCCCAGGCTCCTTGCCGGAGTGTCCGAAGGGAGGGGTGGGACTGGTCTGTCTCTGGTTGGTTTCAGCTCCCGGTTCGCTATTTCATGAAGGCTTGGCGAGAGACCTCTTCCTAGAGTCCCTGCACCGCTCCTGCTGCGCTGCGCCTCGGAGGCTATCCGCCCTGACGCGGGGGCCGCGTGCAGGCAGCCGACAGTCGCCGAGTCGCGCGGGCAGCGGCTGGCGGGTCTGGACCTCTGCGCTGCGTGGCGGAGATTCACTCGTCTAGCGCAAACTGTCACCTCCAAAAATCCTACCGATTCCCGGCCGGTCTCTCTTTAGTGGAATTTTGCTAGGAGTTTCTCAGCAGGTCGAATCTAAGTGTATCCATGCGTCTCTCTGACCCCGTTGTTGAGGAGGTACTGAAAGCGCTGCCTCCCCTCTCGCCGCCATGTTGGATCCCTCCAGATTGTTATTTTAATCCTGACTCTAAATTGTATCTTAATGACAGATCATTAATTGATGTCTCTATCTTCTCATGTGGTTTATTATTACTATTATTATTTATTTTTATTATTTTTATTATTATCAAATTCAAATAAGGGAAACCTTCGTGGCAATACAGGCAAGTGCACCTAGTTGATCTTACAAGATGGATGTGATGGTGTACAAAAAAGAATCCAGACTTTGAATTTGTTCTCTGGATTCATTGACTCATTAATCAAACAAGACTTAAAAAGAGTACAGCTCAGTTCAGTCCAGGCCAGATTAATCACACAAGTGCAATCTAAATTTCAAATTAAAACTTCTTCTTTCCACTATCTTTCACGTGCTTCAGGCTTAGAATCCTGCAATAGGCACACAGAATAAAGTTGGCATTCCTGTGTCTTCTGTGTCTGCCCACACCTTTCTCTTTTGCTAGGTCAGATCTAGGGAAAAGGAATTGGCAGGAAAGCCAGTTCACACGAAATGGTACAATTGTGACCTTTCATCATTGTCCTCTGATCTGCAAGGCTGACTGTTCCCTGAAGGGATTTGAGGGGCAAACTCTTGGAGAACCTCTCACTAGGGGTATCAACTGCATTTTCTGCAGCATCTGGGCTTACTATTCTGCCTTTCCTAGACCTGGCTTATGCTTTCTTTTCCTTAACTCCCTTTACACTCAGACATACTATAGGGTGAGATGCCAATCCTTGTCTTTCCTGTATTCATAATGTTTTCACAGGAAGCACCTCTTTTTTCTATCCAACCTGTGACAGTCCTTGCTCAGTGCAGCACTCTGTGTACACTAACAGGCAGAAGCATCTCCATTCACAGCCTCCCACCTTTAGCCTCCTCAGGCATGAGCCAAATGTGGGTTCCTATTTCTCTCTTAAATTCCAGAAGACCCAGACTCCTTGACATCCTTTCCCTCTTCCACAAAATGAGAGAGAAGAGGAACAGCACACCTATAATCTCCAGTCATTTCTTAACTCTCAGTTTCTATAAGTTCTACCTGTTCCGAAGCATAAATAGGTATTTGTCTAATCCTTATTTTGTGTCACCATCTTTCAAATATCATGTAGATTGTTCAATACATTTAACAACTTAGGGATTCTTGAGACCAAGTTTTTTGTTCTTGGCCTTTGGGGCTTTTGATAAAGCTCAAGGATAAAGAAAAATATTGTATATAATATCATATGTGACCCTGAAAAAGTTTTTTACCTTTTCAAAATTAATTTTACAAAAGTGTAAAATAAGGGCCCTACTGCCACTACTTTATAGGTGCGTTATAAGACCTAAATGTGATAATGCAGATTTTGTCAGAGTAAACAGAAATAGGACAAAAACTGCTCTGTGTCAAGGAAAACTATCAGGAACTTGATCTCAGTATATCTAGTAGAAGAATAAATTTAAAGCTAAGGAATAGCAAATGCCATTCCACATTTCTGATAGCCTAATGCAAAATTTGTTCTTTTTGTTTAATTTCCACATAAATAGCAATAATATTGTCACACCACACGGGCAATGTGAGGTTTAGAACACCTCCTGTTTGAAGCACTTTAAGATAACAACACCAATAATCTTCTCATCAGAGCTGGCGCTGAATTCCAAATCAGGTTTATCGGCCCATCTTCAATGCGTCCTCTGATATTTCAACCTAACCTGTTTGGGGGGCTGCTTGCTTTGAAGGCATTGCAGCCAAGGCAAGTTATTGCAGGCTGTCCAGCTGTCCAAGTGTCCAGAGTCTCTGAATCTCCCACCACAACTGAAGCAGCAGAATGGTATAGGGGATTCCTTCCAGGATGGTCTATAACCAGGAGACAGGAGAAATTAGTAAGCAGGCATATAATTACTCTGGAGCTCTCCAACATCAGGGTTATTCTGCAGGGTAGTTTTTCTTTAGAGCCATGTGGCAAGTAGTCCACGTGGTCACCACCTTGAATTTGCTTCCTGCCTTCTCTCTCACGTTTTCCCTAGTTACATTGGGATTATACCTCCTAACTAAGCATCAATTTTGTCTAAGACTTTTTTTTAATCCAACATGAACTAAGAAACCAGAAATTGTATCACACAGCATGATTAATTTAGATATCAGCTGCCTACCCATAGCACCAGTCTAGTTCACAACAACATTATCTCTTGCCTAGACTTGTACCACAAATTCCTAACTGATCTCCCTGACTCAACCCTTTGCCTGCTTCAACACATTCTCCTCACTGCTGCCAGAATGCTGGCATCAGCCAGGATACACTAACTACCATAATAAACAGCCTCTCAAATTCCCAAACCTTTGCACAACATATACTTAATCTTATATGCACCATAATTCAATGAAAGATGGATGTGGGGTGAAGGTTCTGATCCATCTCATCTTTCAGTGGCACAGTTTTCTTCTATCTAGTGGTTCCTTTATTCCCTTGAGTTTATAGTGCTTTTCTAGATCCTCTGCCTCACCCCTGCCAGGGAACAAAGAAACAAGCATTAATCATTGTGAATACAAGGTTTAGACATCCAGTCTGTAAGAGGCATACATCATTTCTGCACAATCCTTATTTTGGTTAATTTTATGTATCAATTTAAGGGTGGTTTTGGATTAAATCAGCTTTTAAATTGGTGACCTTTAAGTAAGGCAAATTGTCTTCCACAATATAGGTCAGCTTCAGTCAATCAGTTGAAAAATTGAATAGAACAAAAAGACCAACATGCATAAACAAAAAGGATTTTTTCTAGCAAACTACCTTCAGACTTCATCTGCACCATCGACTTTCTTAAGTCTCTAGCCTACTAGCCCCCATTTCAGAAACTCATCAACCTGCACAATCACCAGAGCCAATCCGTATGCGCATTCATCCTGTTGATTCTGTTTCTCCAGAGCACTCTGACTAAATATACCCTCTCAGCCAGAAGTTAAGCCTACGCCCCCTAACTGCAAGGGGGTTCAGAAATGCAGCTTGCTTGTGTGCCCTGGAAGAAAAAGCAACACAAGAATACTGAACACCAAGACTTTCTCAAACAGACACCTGGCCATAAAACTATCCTGTGTTAAGTCCATCAGGGACTCTCCATTGCCCTCAAAACAGTGTCCAAATTTATTAACAGTGTCCAAATTGTCAAAACCATAGAGTCTCCAAATTTTTATCTTTATCTACATCTCCAGTTGTATCTCAGACCCTCTTCCACTAGTAGTCCCTCTTCCACTAGTAGTATATCCTCCATGAATTATTTTTATGGATCTCCAGGTTTTCCTTAAACATGTTGATAATAATAGCCAGTATTTATTGAGTGCTTACTATCTAACATGGTCCCAAAAGCTTAAATACATTTTCTCTTTACAACAACCCCAGAAAGTAAGTATTATCACTACTCTACAGAAGGAAATGTTGTTGCATAAAATATAAATATCACACAACATTAAAACAAGATTCAAACCTTTCCTTTAATTTGAAAATTCCCTTCACCCCCATTTTCCCTTTGCCAAGCCCACAACCACCAGCCTTTTCATATGCCTAACACCTTCTGATCTTCAGTATATCAATTTAAATGTCTCTTCTTTCAAGAGCCATATATAACTCGCTTCACTAGGTCTGTTTGCTAAAGCATTCACAGAAACATTTATTTTCCATAAAATGGTGCATTTATTGCAACTACTTATCTAATTGTTCATTATCTTCCTTAGAGTTTAGGTTGGGGGATAGCAGAACTATACACACACACACACACACACACACACACACACACACACACACCAGTTACACACAGCAGAGAAGGATTTTATTTAAAATAGAAGATTTGGTATGCTAAATCTCTCATTTGCCTCTGCAGATGCATTCTTTATCCCTCTCTTCTTCACTAACTGCCCCAAATGTGTGGCATTGGTGGACGATATCACTGATCTCCTTCACAGTCTTGCTTATGTTGAGTTCAACCAATGGATGACAATGTTGGGTAAGCAGATGGCAAGAGAAGAGCAAGGTCAGGGGATCTCTTCCCCTGGCTTATTTGTGCTGCCCTACAGATGGCCACAGCTCCTATGGGGCAGGCCTCTCTTAAAAGTGTTCCCTCCAGTGCCTGGTAGCCACTCCCTCCACCCTCTTACTACTTTCTGCTGGTGCTAAGTTCCAGGGTATTTTGCTGTCCATTGCTGAGCTTCATTGACCTTTTCTACATCTTTGAAAGTAGTCCATTCATCAAACTCTCCTCCGTTACCCCATTTGAATACATTTTATCTCTTTCTTGGTGGGAATTTGACTGAAGCACATAACAGGAAACAATAAGAAACAAGCAAAATTCGTATGAATAAGCTACAAAACACCTGTAATGGATACAAAAGTAGGTATAAATAGGTGGGAAACATATCATATTCTAGAATAGGAAGAAGAACCATAATAAATCCTTAATTTTAAATTTTGACCCTAGTAAACACACTAGCAATACTTTTAACTAAAAAAAAACTAATCTTAAGGTTCATATAAAATTATAATCAGTACAAATAAACATGAAAAAGAAGAGTAATAAGGAAGAAGCAGTTGTCCTACTAATAATAAAACTATTACAAGGCTGAAATATTTAGAAAACTGCAATAACTGATCAAGAATAAATAAATAATCCATTGGCATAGAAGGGAAGTCTTAAGCATAGATTAAACATAAAAATAATCTAGTATGTCATTAAAATATTTTACTATTCCAACAAATGACTTGAGAACAAATCTGGATATAAACTTTAAAAAAATAAAGTTATTTTTCTTTTTTTTTTTTTTTATTGTTGGCTGTTCAAAACATTACATAGTTCTTGATATATCATATTTCACAATTTGATTCAAGTGGGTTATGAGCTCCCATTTTTACCCCATATACAGATTGCAGAATCACATCAGTTACACGTCCATTGATTTACATATTGCCATACTAGTGTCTGTTGTATTCTGCTGTCTTTCCTATCCTCTACTATCCCCCCTCCCCTCCCCTCCCCTCCCCTCCCCTCCCCTCTTCTCTCTCTGCCCCCTTTACTGACATTCGTTTGTCCCCCTTGTATTATTTTTCCCCTTCCCCTCACTTCCTCTTGTATGTACTTTTGTATACCTCTGAGGGTCTCCTTCCATTTCCATGCATTTTCCCTTCTCTCTCCCTTTCCCTCCCACCTCTCATCCCTGTTTAATGTTAATCTTCTTCTCATGCTCTTCGACCCTACTCTGTTCTTAGCTACTCTCCTTATATCAAAGAAGACATTTGACATTTGTTTTTTAGGGATTGGCTAGCTTCACTTAGCATAATCTGCTCTAATGCCATCCATTTCCCTGTAAATTCTATGATTTTGTCATTTTTTAATGCAGAGTAATACTCCATTGTGTATAAATGCCACATTTTTTTTATCCATTCATCCATTGAAGGGCATCTAGGTTGGTTCCACAGTCTAGCTATTGTGAATTGTGCTGCTATGAACATCGATGTAGCAGTGTCCCTGTAGCATGCTCTTTTTAGGTCTTTAGGGAATAGACCGAGAAGGGGAATAGCTGGGTCAAATGGTGGCTCCATTCCCAGCTTTCCAAGAAATCTCCATACTGCTTTCCAAATTGGCTGCACCAATTTGCAGTCCCACCAGCAATGTACAAGTGTACCCTTTTCCCCACATCCTCGCCAGCACTTGTTGTTGTTTGACTTCATAATGGCTGCCAATCTAACTGGAGTGAGATGGTATCTTAGGGTGGTTTTGATTTGCATTTCTCTGACTGCTAGAGATGGTGAGCATTTTTTCATGTACTTGTTGATTGACTGTATGTCCTCCTCTGAGAAGTGTCTGTTCAGGTCCTTGGCCCATTTGTTGATTGGGTTGTTTGTTCTCTTATTGTCTAATTTTTTGAGCTCTTTGTATACTCTGGATATTAGGGCTCTATCTGAAGTGTGAGGAGTAAAGATTTGTTCCCAGGATGTAGGCTCTCTATTTACCTCTCTTATTGTATCTTTTGCTGAGAAAAAACTTTTTAGTTTGAGTAAGTCCCATTTGTTGATTCTAGTTATTAACTTTTGTGCTATGGGTGTCCTATTGAGGAATTTGGAGCCCGACCCCACCGACTGTAGATCGTAGCCAACTTTTTCTTCTATCAGACGGCGCGTCTCTGATTTGATATCAAGCTCCTTGATCCATTTTGAATTAACTTTTGTGCATGGCGAGAGAAAGGGATTCAGTTTCATTTTGTTGCATATGGATTTCCAGTTTTCCCAGCACCATTTGTTGAAGATGCTATCCTTCCTCCATTGCATGCTTTTAGCCCCTTTATCAAATATAAGATAGTTGTAGTTTTGTGGATTGGTTTCTGTGTCCTCTATTCTGTACCATTGGTCCACCCGCCTGTTTTGGTACCAGTACCATGCTGTTTTTGTTACTATTGCTCTGTAATATAGTTTGAAGTCTGGTATCGCTATACCGCCTGATTCACACTTCCTGCTTAGCATTGTTTTTGCTATTCTGGGTCTTTTATTTTTCCATATGAATTTCATGATTGCTTTCTCTATTTCTACAAGAAATGCCGTTGGGATTTTGATTGGCATTGCATTAAACCTATAGAGAACTTTTGGTAATATCGCCATTTTGATGATGTTAGTTCTGCCTATCCATGAACAGGGTATATTTTTCCATCTTCTAAGATCTTCTTCTATTTCTCTCTTTAGGGTTCTGTAGTTTTCATTGTATAAGTCTTTCACCTCTTTTGTTAGGTTGATTCCCAAGTATTTTATTTTTTTTGAAGATATTGTGAATGGAGTGGTTGTCCTCATTTCCATTTCAGAGGATTTGTCGCTGATATACAGGAATGCCTTTGATTTATGCGTGTTGATTTTATATCCTGCCACTTTGCTGAATTCATTTATTAGCTCTAATAGTTTCTTTGTAGACCCTTTTGGGTCTGCTAGGTATAGAATCATGTCATCTGCAAATAGTGATAATTTAAGTTCTTCTTTTCCTATTTTGATGCCTTTAATTTCTTTCGTCTGTCTAATTGCTCTGGCCAGTGTTTCGAGAACTATGTTGAACAGAAGTGGTGAGAGAGGGCATCCCTGTCTTGTTCCAGATTTTAGAGGGAATGCCTTCAATTTTTCTCCATTCAGAATGATGCTAGCCTGAGGCTTAGCATAGATTGCTTTTACAATATTGAGGTATGTTCCTGTTATCCCTAGTTTTTCTAGAGTTTTGAACATAAAGGGATGCTGTACTTTGTCGAATGCTTTTTCCGCATCTATCGAGATGATCATATGGTTCTTATTTTTAAGTCTATTGATGTGGTGAATAACATTTATTGATTTCCTTATATTGAACCAGCCTTGCATCCCAGGGATGAATCCTACTTGATCATGGTGCACAATTTTTTTGATGTGCCTTTGTATCCGAGTGGCCAGAATTTTATTGAGGATTTTTGCATCTAGGTTCATTAGAGATATTGGTCTGTAGTTTTCTTTCTTTGAAGTGTCTTTGTCTGGTTTAGGTATCAGGGTGATTTTGGCCTCGTAGAATGAATTTGGAAGTTCTCCCTCTTTTTCTATTTCCCGAAGTAGCTTGAAAAGTATTGGTATTAGTTCCTCTTTAAAGGTTTTGTAAAACTCTGCTGTATACCCATCCGGTCCTGGGCTTTTCTTAGTTGGTAGTCCTTTGATGGTTTCTTCTATTTCCTCAATTGATATTGGTCTGTTTAGGTTGTCTATATCCTCCTGACTCAATCTGGGCAGATCATATGACTTAAGAAATTTATCTATGCCTTCACTATCTTCTAATTTATTGGAGTATAAGGATTCAAAATAATTTTTGATTATCTTCTGTATTTCTGAAGTGTCTGTTGTGATATTGCCTCTTTCATCCCGTATGTTAGTGATTTGAGTTCTCTCTCTTCTTCTCTTCGCTAGCATGGCTAAGGGTCTGTCGATTTTGTTTATTTTTTCAAAGAACCAACGTTTAGTTTTGTCAATTTTTTCAATTGTTTCTTTTGTTTCGATTTCATTGATTTCAGCTCTGATTTTAATTATTTCTTGCCTTCTACTTCTTTTGCTGTTGTTTTGCTCTTCTTTTTCTAGGATTTTGAGATGAAGTATGAGATCATTTATTTGTTGGTTTTTTCTTTTTTTAAGGAATGAACTCCAAGCAATGAATTTTCCTCTTAGAACTGCTTTCAATGTGTCCCATAGATTTCGATATGTTGTGTCTGTGTTTTCATTAATCTCTAAGAATTTTTTAATTTCCTCCTTGATGTCTTCTATAACCCATTGATCATTCAGTAACCTATTGTTCATTCTCCAAGTGATATATTCTTTTTCCTTCCTTCTTTTATCGTTGATTTTCAGTTCCATTCCATTATGATCAGATAGGATGCATGGTATTATCTCTACTCCTTTGTATTGTCTAAGAGTTTCCCTGTGACATAATATATGATCTATTTTTGAGAAGGATCCATGTGCTGCTGAGAAAAAAGTGTAACTGTTTGATGTTGGGTGGTATATTCTATATATGTCAATTAAGTCTAGGTTATTAATTGTGTTATTGAGTTCTATGGTTTCCTTATTCAACTTTTGTTTGGAAGATCTGTCCAGTGGTGAGAGAGGTGTGTTGAAGTCTCCCATGATTATTGTATGGTGGTCTATTAGACTCTTGAACTTGAGAAGAGTTTGTTTGATGAACATAGCTGCACCATTGTTTGGGGCATATATATTTATGATTGTTATGTCTTGTTGGTGTATGGTTCCCTTGAGCAGTATGTAGTGTCCCTCTTTATCCCTTTTGATTAACTTTGGCTTAAAATCTATTTTATTTGATATGAGTATGGATACTCCTGCTTGTTTCCGAAGTCCATATGAGTGATATGATTTTTCCCAACCTTTCACCTTCAGCCTATGTATGTCTTTTCCTATCAAATGCGTCTCCTGTAGGCAGCATATTGTTGGGTCTTGTTTTGTGATCCATTCTACTAGCCTGTGTCTCTTGATTGGTGAGTTTAAGCCATTAACATTTAGGGTTATTATTGAGATATGGGTTGTTCTTCCAGCCATATTTGTTTATTTATGTTACTAAACATGGTTTGTTTTCCACTTTGATTATTTTCCCCCCTTTAGTGTCCTACCTCCCACTGTTGGTTTTCATTGTTATTTTCCATTTCCTCTTCCTGTAATGTTTTGCCAAGGATGTTTTGAAGAGATGGTTTTCTAGCTGCAAATTCTTTTAACTTTTGTTTATCGTGGAAGGTTTTAATTTCATCTTCCATCCTGAAGCTTAATTTCGCTGGAAACACAATTCTTGGTTGGAACCCATTTTCTTTCAGTGTTTGAAATATGTTATTCCAGGATCTTCTAGCTTTCAGAGTCTGTGTTGAAAGATCAGCTGTTATCCTGATTGGCTTACCCCTAAATGTGATCTGCTTCCTTTCTCTTGTAGCTTTTAAAATTCTCTCCTTATTCTGTATGTTGGGCATCTTCATTATAATGTGTCTAGGTGTGGGTCTCTTATGATTTTGCACATTCGGCGTCCTGTAGGCTTCTAGGATTTGGGGTTCTGTCTCATTCTTCAAGTCTGGGAAGTTTTCTCGAATTATATCATTGAATAGATTGCTCATTCCTTTGGTTTGAAACTCTGTTCCTTCCTGTATCCCAATGACTCTTAAATTTGGTCTCTTGATGTTATCCCATATTTCTTGGATGTTCTGCTCATGGTTTCTTAACAGTCTTGCTGAGCTGTCTATGTTCTTTTCCAGTTGAAATACTTTGTCTTCATTGTCTGATGTTCTGTCTTCTAAGTGTTCTACTCTGCTGGTAGTATTCTCAATTGAGTTTTTAAGTTGGCTTATTGCTTCCTGCATTTCTAGGATTTCTGTTTGTTTGTTTTTTATAACCTCTATTTCCCTGTATAGTTGATCTTTTGCTTCTTGGATTTGTTTATGTAATTCATTGTTGAAGTGATCTTTCATTGTCTGATTTTGCTGTCTGATGTCTTCCTTGAGACTCCAGATCATCTGAAGCATGTATATCCTGAATTCTTTATCTGACATTCCATCAGCTGCAGCTATTACCTCTTCTAAAGTTGAGTTGACCTGCAATGCTTGTGGTCCTTTCTTTCCTTGTCTCTTCATACTGTTCGCGTTCCTTTCTTCTTGGTGAAACTGTTGTACTATTGAATTTTCCCCCTATATATTTATATTGGTCTTGTATAGTTGCAAAGTCTCCCTCTCAGGCACGGGCGGCGGCTCTGCCCCTCCGCCAATTGGGGCAATGTGCCTACCACGCCGGCAGGCCGCTGGGCCTGCTCTGCCAGTCGGTAGCAGGTCCGCCATCCTTGCAGGCGCGGGCGGCGGCTCTGTCCCTCTGCGGGCCGCTAGGCTTGTTCTGTCGGTGGTCGCCGTTCTGCCTACTTTGCAGGCGCAGGCAGCGGCACTGCCCCTCTGCAGGCCTCTGGGGCTGTACTGCCAGTGGGTAGCAGGTCCGCCTACTTTGCAGGTGTGGGGGGGGGCGGCTCTACCCTTCCTCAGGCCACTGGGCCTGTTCTGTCTCTCGGTTGCAGGTCTGACCTGTTCTGATGGTGGTCTCAGTTCCGACTACCTTGCAGGCGCGGGGGGGAGGGGGCGGCTCTGCCTCTCAGCAGGCCGCTGCTCCTCTTCTGCCGGTGGGTCGCAGGCCCGCCTACCTTGCAGGAGTGATTGGAAGCTCTGTCCCGCCGCGGGCCACTGGGCCTTTTCTGTCGGTGGTCACCCTTCCCCTACCTGGCAGGCGAGGGGGGTGGGGGGCGGCTCTGCCCCTCAGCAGGCCGCTGGGCCTGCTCTGTGTTTGGTCCCAGTTCCCTCTACTATGCCAGCGCAGGGGGAGGGGGCGGCTCAGCCTCTCAGCAGGCGGCTGCTCTTCTTCTGCCGGTGGGTCGCAGGCCCGCCTACCTTGCAGGAGTGATTGGAAGCTCTGTCCCGCCGCGGGCCACTGGGCCTTTTCTGTCGGTGGTCACCCTTCCCCTACCTGGCAGGCGAGGGGGGTGGGGGGCGGCTCTGCCCCTCAGCAGGCCACTGGGCCTGCTCTGTGATTGGTCCCAGTTCCGTCTACTATGCCAGCGCAGGGGGAGGGGGCGGCTCAGCCTCTCAGCAGGCGGCTGCTCCTCTTCTGCCAGTGGGTCGCAGGCCCGCCTACCTTGCAGGAGTGATTGGAAGCTCTGTCCTGCCCTGGGCCACTGGGCCTTTTCTGTCGGTGGTCACCCTTCCCCTACCTGGCAGGCGAGGGGGGTGGGGGGCGGCTCTGCCCCTCAGCAGGCCGCTGGGCCTGCTCTGTGTTTGGTCCCAGTTCCCTCTACTATGCCAGCGCAGGGGGAGGGGGCGGCTCAGCCTCTCAGCAGGCGACTGCTCCTCTTCTGCCGGTGGGTCGCAGGCCCGCCTACCTTGCAGGAGTGATTGGAAGCTCTGTCCCGCCCTGGGCCACTGGGCCTTTTCTGTCGGTGGTCACCCTTCCCCTACCTGGCAGGCGAGGGGGGTGGGGGGCGGCTCTGCCCCTCAGCAGGCCGCTGGGCCTGCTCTGTGTTTGGTCCCAGTTCCCTCTACTATGCTGGCGCAGGGGGAGGGGGCGGCTCAGCCTCTCAGCAGGCGGCTGCTCCTCTTCTGCAGGTGGGTCGCAGGCCTGCCTACCTTGCAGGAGTGATTGGAAGCTCTGTCCCGCTGCGGGCCACTGGGCCTTTTCTGTCGGTGGTCACCCTTCCCCTACCTGGCAGGCGAGGGGGGTGGGGGGCGGCTCTGCCCCTCAGCAGGCCGCTGGGCCTGCTCTGTCTTTGGTCCCAGTTCCCTCTACTATGCCGGCACAGGGGGAGGGGGCGGCTCAGCCTCTCAGCAGGCGGCTGCTCCTCTTCTGCCGGTGGGTCGCAGGCCCGCCTACCTTGCAGGAGTGATTGGAAGCTCTGTCCCGCCCTGGGCCACTGGGCCTTTTCTGTCGGTGGTCACCCTTCCCCTACCTGGCAGGCGAGGGGGGTGGGGGGCGGCTCTGCCCCTCAGCAGGCCGCTGGGCCTGCTCTGTGTTTGGTCCCAGTTCCCTCTACTATGCCGGCGCAGGGGGAGGGGGCGGCTCAGCCTCTCAGCAGGCGACTGCTCCTCTTCTGCCAGTGGGTCGCAGGCCCGCCTACCTTGCAGGAGTGATTGGAAGCTCTGTCCCGCCCTGGGCCACTGGGCCTTTTCTGTCGGTGGTCACCCTTCCCCTACCTGGCAGGCGAGGGGGGTGGGGGGCGGCTCTGCCCCTCAGCAGGCCGCTGGGCCTGCTCTGTCTTTGGTCCCAGTTCCCTCTACTAT
The DNA here is from genome assembly GCF_047511675.1 of Marmota flaviventris. Classification (NCBI taxonomy): domain Eukaryota; kingdom Metazoa; phylum Chordata; class Mammalia; order Rodentia; family Sciuridae; genus Marmota; species Marmota flaviventris. The sequence continues at coordinate 24,017,652 of NC_092505.1, forward strand.
GCCAGCGCAGGGGGAGGGGGCGGCTCAGCCTCTCAGCAGGCGACTGCTCCTCTTCTGCCGGTGGGTCGCAGGCCCGCCTACCTTGCAGGAGTGATTGGAAGCTCTGTCCCGCCCTGGGCCACTGGGCCTTTTCTGTCGGTGGTCACCCTTCCCCTACCTGGCAGGCGAGGGGGGTGGGGGGCGGCTCTGCCCCTCAGCAGGCCGCTGGGCCTGCTCTGTCTTTGGTCCCAGTTCCCTCTACTATGCCAGCGCAGGGGGAGGGGGCAGCTCAGCCTCTCAGCAGGCGGCTGCTCTTCTTCTGCCGGTGGGTCGCAGGCCCGCCTACCTTGCAGGAGTCTATTTTTCTTAATCTCAGTTAATTTGTGCTCCCTTTTCACTTTCCCTGTTTGTGTTTAAGTTCTTGGGTTATGTGTACACATAAATTACCTGGTCCTGTGTATCATTTAAGAATGCCAATGGCATAGACTAACATACCCATTTCTTTCTTCTAATTATTGGTACAGTAAGACATATGGAGACATGCCTCATCCCTGTATGCATGGCCCCTTCAGGTCAATTCAATCTCTGTTACTTCTGTGAGACTCCTGAGTGTTAAGTCTTATTTTACATCCATGCTACCCTGGACTATCGGTCATCTCTGTGATTGCCTCAGATGTCGCCTCTCAATGCTATGAAGTCATTTTTTCCAAAATATGGCATTTTTGTGCTAAATTTTTATTGGCCCTTAATATGCATACATCTAACGATTAAATTATTATTGGTTATAGGCTTATAAAAATGACAGATGATAGACTACATAATGTATAAAGCAGCAAAACAGATGGAATCTTGCCATCTCCCCAGTGCTCTTCCTAGGGAGAAAGTCTATATCTCTTTACTCATATTCCACAAATTGATCTGAAATTTTACTATCAGCCTAAAGAAGCTCTACCCTCTTCAAACCCCCAACTCTGCTTTTTATTCCCTTAGGGGCTTAACATATTGGAAAGAAAAGCCAGAAAAAGAAAGAAAAACATTTTGATTTCACTGTTTTCTTCCTCCACATTCCTCTTTTTTTTTTTTTTTTTTTTTTTTTTTTTTTTTTTTTTGGCAAAAAAATACAGGTTCAGCATTGTTTATTTTAAAAATTATTTTTCTTTTCTTTTTTCCCTTTTTTAAATTTTTTTTTTCTTTTTTTTTTAATTTTTTATTGTTGGCTGTTCAAAACATTACATAGTTCTTGATATATCATATTTCACAATTTGATTCAAGTGGGTTATGAGCTCCCATTTTTACCCCATATACAGATTGCAGAATCACATCAGTTACACATCCATTGATTTACATATTGCCATACTAGTGTCTGTTGTATTCTGCTGTCTTTCCTATCCTCTACTATCCCCCCTCCCCTCCCCTCCCCTCCCCTCCCCTCTTCTCTCTCTGCCCCCTTTACTGACATTCGTTTGTCCCCCTTGTATTATTTTTCCCCTTCCCCTCACTTCCTCTTGTATGTACTTTTGTATAACTCTGAGGGTCTCCTTCCATTTCCATGCATTTTCCCTTCTCTCTCCCTTTCCCTCCCACCTCTCATCCCTGTTTAATGTTAATCTTCTTCTCATGCTCTTCGACCCTACTCTGTTCTTAGTTACTCTCCTTATATCAAAGAAGACATTTGACATTTGTTTTTTAGGGATTGGCTAGCTTCACTTAGCATAATCTGCTCTAATGCCATCCATTTCCCTGTAAATTCTATGATTTTGTCATTTTTTAATGCAGAGTAATACTCATTCCTCTTTAGACAACACAGTCAGGCATGGTGACACTTGCCTGTAACCCCTGCAACTTGGGAGGTTGAAGCAAGGGGACTGAAACAAGGCCAGCAACTTAGGTAGACCCTGTCTCAAAATTAAAAGTATTGAGGATGTATGTTAGTGGTAGAGTGTCCTGGGTTCAATCAATTTCCAATACATAAAAAGGAGGAGGAGGAGGAGGAGGAGCAGGAGGAGCAGGAGGAGGAGGGAGGAATAAAGGGCAAAGAAGTGAAGGCAAATATGGAAGAATTTCAAAAATCTAGAGTGCTATATTTGTCATATAAAAAGATCCTTTAAAGAGGCCTCATATGTCTCAATAAGACCAACTAGAGAATCACCTTGCCCACTTGAAAATAATAATACACAAGCACACCCACAAATGAGAGAAACCCTTGAGATTCAGTTCCTTGCATACTCTGGACATTACTGAGGAATTTATTTAAAAGATTACCAATTTGTGTGTTCAATCAGCGCTTCTGATATACTTTACTAAATGGGGAAAATTACCTCAGTTTTCCTGTTTCTTCTTTACTGCAGCAAAAAACGTTCTCTAATAATACCCCTCTTTTTCTACCACATCCATTTATTTGCACCTTAGGAATAAGGTTGTCTCTCCTTCCCATCTATGTCCTTTACCTCAAGATGGCAACACTAGAATCTTTATTTAATCAATTACCCACCTTGTCTACTGGTTTCTTCCTATCCTCATGTCAACGTGATGTGTTTGGAACTCTCACCTTGTACCTACCATCAATTCATCCCATTCACTGTCCTGCTTTGAAAAGAAATTTGATATATATTTATTTCTTTTTAAGAAATTTTTAAATATTTTTTTCTTTTCTTTTTTTTTTGCTTATTTTTTGTTCTTTAGTTGTTGATGGACCTTTTATATCTTTGTTTGTTTGTTTGTTTATAAGTGATACTGATAATTGAACCCAGTGCCTCATACATGCTAGGCAAGTGCTCTACCACTAAGTTACAACACCAGCTCTGATATATATTTCTTGCTTTGATATTTAAATTCTCTAAATACTATGCCTTTAAGGAGCTGTAGCTCAGTGGTAAAGCATCTGCCTCACATGTGTGAGACACTGGTTTCGATCCCCAGCACCACATAAAAATAAATAAAGATATTGTATGTCCATCTACAACTAAAAAAAAAATTTAAAAAACATATTAGCACAGTATTAGCTTATGAAAAAGCAAAGATAGCACCATGAATAATTCAGGATTAGACCAGAGAATGAAAGCCAGTGGGTATTTAAATCAGAAGAAATGTATACAGGAAATTGATAATAAAGGTAAGTTAAGATCTCAGAGGCCAAGTTACATTGGTGAGACAACCAAATTGACACCAAAACATAAAGGAGGAAATCAAAAAATTCTTAGAGATAAATGAAAATACAGGCACAACATATCGGAATCTATGGGACACATTGAAAGCAGTTTTAAGAGGGAAATTCATTGCCTGGAGTTCATTCCTCAAAAAAAGAAAAAAACAACAAATAAATGAGCTCACACTTCATCTCAAAATCCTAGAAAAGGAAGAGCAAAACAACAGCAAAGGTAGCAGAAGGCAAAAAATAATTAAAATCAAAGCAGAAATCAACGAAATTGAAACAAAAGAAACTATTGAAAAAATTGACAAAACTAAAAGTTGGTTCTTCAAAAAAATAAATAAGATCGACAGACCCTTAGCCATGCTAACGAAGAGAAGAAGAGAGAGAACTGAAATTACTAACATACAGGATGAAAAAGGCAATATCACAACAGACACTTCAGAATTACAAAAGATAATTAGAAATTATTTTGAAACCCTATATTCCAATAAAATAGAAGATAGTGAAGATATCGATAAATTTCTTAAGTCATATGATTTGCCCAGACTGAGTCAGGAAGATACACACAATATAAACAGACCAATAACAAAGGAGGAAACAGAAGAAGCCATCAAGGGACTACCAACCAAGAAAAGCCCAGGACCAGATGGGTATACAGAGGAGTTTTACAAAACCTTTAAAGAAGAATTAATACCAATACTTTTCAAGTTATTTCAGGAAATAGAAAAAGAAGGAGCTCTTCCAAATTCATTCTATGAGGCCAACATCACCCTGATCCCCAAAACAGACAAAGACACTTCAAAGAAAGAAAAGTACAGACCAATATCTCTAATGAACCTAGATGCAAAAATCCTCAATAAAATTCTGGCGAATCGGATACAAAAACATAACAAAAAAATTGTGCACCATGATCAAGTAGGATTCATCCCAGGGATGCAAGGCTGGTTCAATATATGTAAATCAATAAATGTTAGTCACCACATCAATAGACTTAAAGATAAGAACCATATGATCATCTCGATAGATGCAGAAAAAGCATTTGACAAAGTACAGCATCCCATTATGTTCAAAACACTAGAAAAACTAGGGATAACAGGAACTTACCTCAACATTGTAAAAGCTATCTATGCTAAGCCTCAGGCTAGCATCATTCTAAATGGAGAAAAACTGAAGGCATTCCCTCTAAAATCTGGAACAAGACAGGGATGCCCTCTCTCACCACTTCTATTCAATGTAGTTCTCGAAATACTGGTCAGAGCAATTAGACAGACGAAAGAAATTAAAGGAATAAAGATAGGAAAAGAAGAACTTAAATTATCGCTATTTTCAGAAGACATGATTCTATACCTAGAAGACCCAAAAGGCTGTACAAAGAAACTACTAGAGCTAATAAATGAATTCAGCAAAGTGGCAGGATATAAAATCAACACACATAAATCAAAGGCATTCCTGTATATTAGTGACAAATCTTCTGAAATGAAAATGAGGACAACCACCCCATTCACAATATCCTCAAAAAAAATAGAATACTTAGGAATCAACCTAACAAAAGAGGTGAAAGATTTATACAAAGAAAACTACAGAAACCTAAAGAGAGAATTAGAAGAAGATCTTAGAAGATGGAAAAATATACCCTGTTCATGGATAGGCAGAACTAACATCATCAAAATGGTGATATTACCAAAAGTTCTCTATAGTTTTAATGCAATGCCAATCAAAATCCCAATGGCATTTCTTGTAGAAATAGAGAAAGCAATCATGAAATTCATATGGAAAAATAAAAGACCCAGAATAGCAAAAGCAATTCTAAGCAGGAAGTGTGAATCAGGCGGTATAGCGATACCAGACTTCAAACTATACTACAGAGCAATAGTAACAAAAACAGTACTGGTACCAAAACAGGCGAGTGGACCAATGGTACAGAATAGAGGACACAGAGACCAGTCCACAAAATTACAACTATCTTATATTTGATAAAGGGGCTAAAAGCATGCAATGGAGGAAGGATAGCATCTTCAACAAATGGTGCTGGGAAAACTGGAAATCTATATGCAACAAAATGAATCTGAATCCCTTTCACTCACCATGCACAAAAGTTAACTCAAAATGGATCAAGGAGCTTGATATCAAATCAAAGACCCTGTGTCTGATAGAAGAAAAAGTTGGCTCCAATCTACATACTGTGGGGTTGGGCTCCAAATTCCTTAATAGGACACCCATAGCACAATAGTTAACAACAAGAATCAACAAATGGGACTTACTCAAACTACAAAGTTTTTTCTCAGCAAGAGAAACAATAAGAGAGGTAAATAGGGAGCCTACATCCTGGGAACAAATTTTTACTCCTCACACTTCAGATAGAGCCCTAATATCTAGAGTATACAAAGAACTCAAAAAATTAAACAATAAGAAAACCAATAACCCAATCAATAAATGGGCCAAGGACTTGAACAGACACTTCTCAGAGGAGGACATACAAACAATCAACAAGTACATGAAAAACTGCTCACTATCTCTAGCAGTCAGAGAAATGCAAATCAAAACCACCCTAAGATACCATCTCACTCCAGTAAGATTGGCAGCCATTATGAAGTCAAGCAACAAGTGCTGGCGAGGATGTGGGGAAAAGGGTACACTTGTACATTGCTGGTGGAACTGCAAATTGGTGCAGCCAATTTGGAAAGCAGTATGGAGATTTCTTGGAAAGCTGGGAATGGAACCACCATTTGACCCAGCTATTCCCCTTCTCAGTCTATTCCCTAAAGACCTAAAAAGAGCATGCTACAGGGACACTGCTACATCGATGTTCATAGCAGCACAATTCACAATAGCAAGACTGTGGAACCAACCTAGATGCCCTTCAATAGACGAATGGATAAAAAAAAATGTGGCATTATACACAATGGAGTATTACTCTGCATTAAAAAATGACAAAATCATAGAATTTGCAGGGAAATGGATGGCATTAGAGCAGATTATGCTAAGTGAAGCTAGCCAATCCCTAAAAAACAAATGCCAAATGTCTTGTTTGATATAAGGAGAGTAACTAAGAACAGAGTAGGGACGAAGAGCATGAGAAGAAGATTAACATTAAACAGGGATGAGAGGTGGGAGGGAAAGGGAGAGAGAAGGGAAATTGCATGGAAATGGAAGGAGACCCTCAGGGTTATACAAAATTACATACAAGAGGAAGTGAGGGGAAAGGGAAAAATAATACAAGGGGGAGAAATGAATGACAGTAGAGGGGGTAGAGAGAGAAGAGGGGAGGGGAGGGGAGGGGAGGGGGATAGTAGAGGATAGGAAAGGCAGCAGAATACAACAGACACTAGTATGGCAATATGTAAATCCATGGATGTGTAACTGATGTGATTCTGCAATCTGTATATGGGGTAAAAATGGGAGTTCATAACCCACTTGAATAAAAGTGTGAAATATGATATATCAAGAACTATGTAATGTTTTGAACAACCAACAATAAAAATTAAAAAAAAAACCACCCTAAGATTCCATCTCACTCCAGTAAGATTGACAGCCATTATGAAGTCAAATAACAACAAGTGTTGGCGAGGATGTGGGGAAAAGGGTACACTTGTACATTGCTGGTGGGACTGCAAATTGGTGTGGCCAATTTGGAAAGCAGTATGGAGATTCCTTGGAAAGCTGGGAATGGAACCACCATTTGACCCAGCTATTCCCCTTCTCGGTCTATTCCCTAAAGACCTTAAAAGAGTGTACTATAGGGATACTGCTACATTGATGTTCATAGCAGCACAATTCACAATAGCCAGACTGTGGAACCAACCTAGATGCCCTTCAATAGATGAATGGATAAAAATAAAATGTGGCATTTATACACAATGGAGTATTACTCAGCACTAAAAAATGACAAAATCATGGCATTTGCAGGGAAATGGATGGCACTAGAGCATATTATGCTAAGTGAAGCTAGCCAATCCCTAAAAAACAAATGCCAAATGTCTTATTTGATATAAGGAGAGCAACTAAGAACAGAGCAGGGAGGAAGAGCATGAGAAGAAGATTAACATTAAACAGGGACGAGAGGTGGAGGGAAAGGGAGAGAGAAGGGAAATTGCATGGAAATGGAAGGAGACCCCCATCGTTATACAAAATTACATATAAGAGGAAGTGAGGTGAAAGGGAAAAAAAACAAGGGAGAGAAATGAACTACAGTAGAGGGGGTAGAGAGAGAAGATGGGAGGGGAGGGGAGGGGAGGGGGGATAGTAGAGGATAGGAAAGGCAGCAGAATACAACAGACACTAGTATGGCAATATGTAAAAACGTGGATGTGTAACCGATGTGATTTTGCAATCTGTATATGGGGTAAAAATGGGAGTTCATAACCTACTTGAATCAAATGTATGAAATATGATATGTCAAGAGCTATGTAATGTTTTGAACAACTAATAATAATTTTAAAAAATCAAAAATAATTGACACCAGCAGTCTTAGGGAACCAAAGGAGGAGGTATATTTACAGGAGCAACAGAACTGGATCACCCAGAAAAAACTGGAGCCATGAAAATGTTTATTGCAAGAGTCACGGAGGGGATATAGCCACTCCCAAAAATCCACCTGGGAGAAACAGAGGACAGGATGGTGGGGCTGAAATCTCCAACCCTCTATTCATGAATTAGTGCCTAATCCCCCACCATTCTAAGACTATTAGCTGGGAGCCCTCACTCTCTAGTTCATAATGTACAAAAGGACACTTTTACCATCTCAGAAATTCCAAGATTTTTCTGAGCTGTGTGCCAGAAATGAGGACAATCACCAAATTTATCTTTCCAATTATACTGTTAAAGAAAACCATAATGTGTCATTCCAAAATATAACTCTTCAACTTCATTACTGAGCTGAAAGCAATTAAGAAGCTGCACACAGAGGAAGGGGTCTTTCTACCCCTTTCTACCAAAAGACAGGAAATAAATTTACCAGAGACAGCTCTTAGCCCAGAGACAGCAAGCCTTTAACTACTACTAATTCCCCACCCCATGAATTTACCTTCTCATGGTTTTGCACCTCTGAAAGCCAAAAATAGTCTTCCTTTGTCCTACAACTTCTCTAAAATATTTTATTCTTTGTTGAGGATCCTATATAAACCAGAGTTTTATGCCACTGTACTGAGTCACTGAGATTTCTCCCAGGTGATGTGCATTGCACATTAAAAGCCTACTTGTTTGTTTCTTTAATCTCTCATTTGTTACAGTGATCTAACCCAACTATAAACTTATGAGAGGTAAAAAAAAATTATATGTCAATGTCCTGTATTGTTGTCTGGATTTTTTTGTCCTCCTAAAATTGATATATTGAAATCTTCATCCCCAACATGATAGTAGTAAGAGTGGGGGAGTATTATAAGAGGTGATTAGATCATAGGGACATAGTCCTCAAGATTGAATTTATAAAATAAGCTCAATAGAGACCCCTCACCCATTCTGCCATGTGAGGATAAAGTTAGATTATAGCCATTCATGAGCAAGCTGGCCCCCACCAGACGCAAAGTGTGCTGGCAATCTTAGATTTTACAATCAGCCTCCAGAACTGTAAGAAACAAATGTGTGTTGTTTATAAGCCTCCCAATTTATGAGATTTCACTTCAGCAACCTGAGTGCACTAAGATGCCCACTATATAACACTTGTCTTACCTTCTTTGTCCAGTCTCACTCTGGCTCCCTGACTTTTAAACTACTCCACTCTTCTGGCTCTGATAGGCAAATATCCCCTATACTTATGCCACTTTAGACCTGCATTCCAGTCTACCCTCACAATGCAACCAGCTCAGTTCTGAATGTCTATGCAAGAAAAGTTCCTGTCACTTGCAAAGGAAAGAAACCTGATCTAATTTATAAACATCAACATAATCTGTCATTGTTTCTGTAAATCTTCTGTTTTGTGCCTAAGAATGATGATTTTTTTTCTTGTGCTTTCTAATTTTCTACTTATTTCTACCATCAGCACTATCTTTTGAGATTCTTTTTGGGATTTACTTGTCATAAAAAATATAGTTGTGATACTTCATAAGTCCTTATGTTCATAAGAACAAGTAGAGATAATGCATCTCCTGAAAACTAGAAATGCTCTTAAAAGGGGGGGGGGTGCAAAACATAGTCTCAAGTTTGGGGAAAGGGACCTGTAGACCACATCCTGAGACTCAGGGCACTAGATTTGGTGGTGTTGTATAGCAAGTATACAAATGGGCTTTGAAACCAAGCAACGTGGGTTTGAGTCTACCACTCGCCAGCCCTGTGACCATCTTGAGTTTCAGTTTTCTCATCTTTAAGTGGACATTTTAATAGCCTATCACTTATAGGGCTGTCATAATAAATGAGCTAATGCATGTCATATAATCTCAAAAGTTCTTGATGCATATTTAGAATGATAAAATGTCAGATAGTTCTGTTTTATCATTATTAGAAATGGCAGGGCCTGGGAGATGAAATGGAAGCTGACATTACTGAAGCCATTAGAAAATAAGTAAAGGGTGAATTTATGAAATTGTTGGTGGAAATATTTGTCTATCATTTTTGACAAATTGCTGGAGGGATCGTAAGAACTATAGTATACTGATTCTAACTTTAGTACCAGAAAAGCTAGTACACTGTAATAAAATTCAGGGAAAAATTATATATATATATATATATATATATATATATATATATATATATATATATATGGAGAGAGAGAGACATAAATATACCTACAGATCTGAAATCACTCCAGGAAATAGGAACATAGTTCTATAAGGATAAGGTTTCCCTGACTTCAGCTGTTACCAACAATTAACCAAATATTTAATTCTACATGAAGATATAAGACATCTATAAACTACAGAGGCAAACATAGTTTTCAGCAGGACGTATGCACAGGAAATACAAATCTGAGCCCACAAGTCACACCTACAGAAATATAGCTTTATTCTTCTGAAATTCAACTCATTTTCTATCTCAAAGTCCCATATAAAAACTAAATTGCAAGCATCTCAAACCCCATCCCAGTCCCACCTCTACCCAAGACCAGAGAGGGGCAAGTGAAGAAGGATCACTAATGGTGGCCCCTGTAGACATGTTGGAGACAAAAGGAAAACAGTGACATTGGTGTTATCATTACTGAAAATTTTGATATTTTCTCATAATGCACTTTTATATTCATTTTCATATTTCAAATAGACCATTAAAAATGTTATTTATCTTGCTTACTGAGGGTTTATTTGGGTTTTTTTATTTTGGTACCACATTAAATTTTGTACCTAAGACTTAAGGTTTTGTGTCTCAGTCACCTTACCCTAATCTCAACCCTTCTCCTCCTCTTTTCCCTGGGATCAAGTCTAAGTTCCAGTGGCTTACAGTTGTTGTGCCAAGATAGAATGAATAGAGTAGGCTTGGTTTTCATCTACTGACACTAGCTTACTTTGAGATACATGGTACTTATCTGACCCAAGGTCACTGAAGCACACATATTGGCTGACACACTATCATTAGATCTGAACTTCAAGGCCCTTCATACTCTGACCTTGTTTAATCATAGTCATGATCATTTGAAAGAGTTAAGAAAACATGTGTGTTCTCCCATACCACCCTGGGGCTTCAGGTCAGTTATTCAGGTTATCTGAGCTGTCTTACAAATTTTGTCCTGCTCTTGAATGCATGGTAAATTATTCTGCTCTTCCCTATTGCACAAAAAAAAATAGGCAGAGGCATGTCTTCCTGGACACATCACATAGCAAATTTTATACTTCATGTGAAATTTGTAAGAAGATAATGTGTCCTGAGCAGTTTGTCTACTTTCCAGACTCCACATAGGAAGGGAGGCACAGACTGAGTAGAGTTCTGATAAATGTTTAATAATCAGCTCCCCAGGGAAGAGGGTGGGGGACTGGTTTGTAGAATTTGCCCATTTCCATGGAGAAAAATTCTCATCGTGGCGATTTCAAGTTACCAATGTAATTCCAATAAGCTCACAAAACTACTAAAAATTCAATAATTGGCTTTCACAAGCTAGAATCAAGCAGGTCCAACACCTAGTGGTTTAATTCCCCTTGATTATCAGAGCCCAAAAACCTATCTGGGGTTACTGTCATCCCTCTAGGGTTGCAATTAAGGAAAGAAAGAAATCAAGTGTCAGCCTCTTACTTTCAGTGACATCATCACATAGAGTTTCTCATTTACCTTTTTATTTTCTTCCTTCAGGGGATCAGAGAATCAGGAGATAGAAAAACAATCCTTTATCTCATCTTCCAAATCTTTTAAGAATTAGAAACCAATTAGCCAAGAACTCAAGTCTTCTATAATCTGATTTATCTGTGCTGTCCATTCCTAAAATCAACGATGGCAGAATGACTAACTGTTCAAATGGAGGAAATTGAGGTAAGAATGTCTAAAGAAAAATAGTATCAGTTATAGCTCAACACAAGTTATTTCAGCACTGTTATCATCATAATGATCATCAGAAGATAAATGAGTCAATAAACTCTTATGTGACAAGTTTATTTGTTCAAAATAGATTTTTGATGTGCTAGTTCAATAAATAAGTAAAATTTAAGATTATTGAATACATCTATGATGAACATAGATGCAAAGATTTTTAATTAAATACTGGGAAATCACATATAAAAATGTAGTAAAAAGATAGTGCACCATGATCAAATGGGGTTCATCCCAGGGATGCAAGGTTGGTTCAACATATGGAAATCGATAAACATAATTCATCACATCGATAGATTTAAAGACAAGAATCACATGCAGAAAAAGCATTTGACAAAATACAGCATCCATTCATGCTCAAAACACAAGAAAAACTAGGGATCATAGAAACATACCTCAACATTGTAAAAGCTATATATGCTAAACCCAAGACCAACATCCTTCTAAGTGGAGAAAAAAAATGAAAGCATTGCCTCTAAAAACTGGGACAAGATGGGGATGCCCTCTTTTACCATTTCTATTCAACATAGTCCTGGAAACTCAGCCAGTGCAATTAGACAGACAAAAGAAATTAAAGGGATATGAATGGAAAAGAACAACTCAAACTATGACTATTTGCCAATGTCATGATTCTATATTTAGAAGACCCATAAAACGCCACTAGAAAACTTCTAGATCTTATAAATGAATTTAGCAAATTATCAGGAAATAAAATTAATACCCATAAATCAAAGGCATTTCTATACATCAGTGATGAATCAACTGAAAGAAATTAGAAAAGCTATCCCATTCACAATAATCGCAAAAAAAAATTAAATATTGCAGAATGATTCTAACAAAAGAGGTGAAAGATCTCTATGATAAAAACTACAGAACTCCAAAGAAAAAAATTGAAGAAGACCTTAGAAGATGGAAAGCTCTCCCATGTTCTTGAATAAGCAGAATAAATATTGTAAAAATGGCCATACTACCAAAAGCACTATACAGATTTAATGCAATTCTTATTAAGGTTCTGATAATGTTCTTCATAGAAATAGATAAAGCAATCATGAAATTCATTTGGAAAAAATAAGAGCTCCAGAATAGCCAAAGCAATCCTTAGTGAGAAAAGTGAAGCAGGAGGCATCACGATACCAGCCTTTAAAATATACTATAGAGCTATACTAACAAAAATGGCATGGTTTTGGCACCAAAAGAGACATGAAGACCAATAGAACAGAATCAAAGACACAGAGAAAAACCTACATAAATACAATTATCTCACACTAGACATAGGTGCCAAAAACATACATTGGAGAAATGATAGCCTCCTCAACAAACAGTGCTGGGAGAACTGGAAATCCATATGTAGCAAAATGAAGTTAGACCCCTATCTCTCACTCTACACAAAACTCAACTCAAAGTGGATCGACAACCTAGGCATTAGACCAGAGACCTTCTGCCTTCTAGAAGAAAAAGTAGGCCTTTCCATCATCTCAATTAGGAACCAAATTCCTCAAGACTCCTAAAGTGCAAGAAGTGAATTCAAGAATCAAAAAAATGGTATGTATCAAACTAAAAAGCTTCTACACAGAAAAGGAAACAATCAAGAACTTGAGGAGCTGGAGTTGTAGCTCAGTGGCAGAGCGCTTGCCTTGTACATGTGAGGCATTGGGTTCGATTCCCAGCACCACATATAAATAAGCAAATAAAATAAAGGTCCATCAACAACTAAAAAAATATATTTTAAAAAAGAGAGCCTACAGAATGGGAGAAAATCTTTGCCACCTGCACCCCCGGTAAAGCATTAATCTCCAGGATATATGAAGAACTCAAAAACTTAACACCAAAAAAAACCAAAAAACACAATCATTAAATGGGTAAAAGAACTGAACAGACACTACACTGAAGAAAAAATACAAATATATATGAAATATATATGAAAAAAGTTCAACATTACTAGCAATTGGAGAAATGCAAATTAAAACTCTATGAGATTCCATCTCACTCTAGTCAGAAGGGCAATTATCAAGAATACAAGTAATAATACATGTTGGCAAGGATGTGGGAAAAAACGTACACTCATACATCATTGGTGGGACTGCAAATTGGTACAACCACTCTGGAAAGCAGTATGGAGATTCCTCAGAAAACTTGGAATGGAACCACAATTTGACCCAGTTATCCCATTCCTCAGTATATACCCAAAGCTCTTAAAATCAGCATAATACAGTGACAGAGCCACATCAATGTTTATAGCAGCTCAATTCACAATAACTAAGCTATGGAACCAAACTAGGTGCCCTTCAAAAGATGAATAAAGAAAAAGTTCTCTATAGGTTTAATGCAATGCCAATCAAAATCCCAACGGCATTTCTTGTAGAAATAGAGAAAGCAATCATGAAATTCATATGGAAAAATAAAAGACCCAGAATAGCAAAAACAATGCTAAGCAGGAAGTGTGAATCAGGCGGTATAGCGATACCAGACTTCAAACTATACTACAGAGCAATAGTAACAAAAACAGCATGGTACTGGTACCAAAACAGGCGGGTGGACCAATGGTACAGAATAGAGGACACAGAAACCAATCCACAAAACTACAACTATCTTATATTTGATAAAGGGGCTAAAAGCATGCAATGGAGGAAGGATAGCATCTTCAACAAATGGTGCTGGGAAAACTGGAAATCCATATGCAACAAAATGAAACTGAATCCCTTTCTCTCGCCATGCACAAAAGTTAACTCAAAATGGATCAAGGAGCTTGATATCAAATCAGAGACACGGCGTCTGATAGAAGAAAAAGTTGGCTACGATCTACATACTGTGGGGTCGGGCTCCAAATTCCTCAATAGGACACCCATAGCACAAGAGTTAATAACTAGAATCAACAAATGGGACTTACTCAAACTAAAAAGTTTTTTCTCAGCAAAAGAAACAATAAGAGAGGTAAATAGGGAGCCTACACCCTGGGAACAAATCTTTACTCCTCACACTTCAGATAGAGCCCTAATATCCAGAGTATACAAAGAACTCAAAAAATTAGACAATAAGATAACAAATAACCCAATCAACAAATGGGCCAAGGACCTGAACAGACACTTCTCAGAGGAGGACATACAATCAATCAACAAGTACATGAAAAAATGCTCACCATCTCTAGCAGTCAGAGAAATGCAAATCAAAACCACCCTAAGATACCATCTCACTCCAGTAAGATTGGCAGCCATTATGAAGTCAAACAACAACAAGTGCTGGAGAGGATGTGGGGAAAAGGGTACACTTGTACATTGCTGGTGGGACTGCAAATTGGTGCAGCCAATTTGGAAAGCAGTATGGAGATTTCTTGGAAAGCTGGGAATGGAACCACCATTTGACCCAGCTTTTCCCCTTCTCAGTCTATTCCCTAAAGACCTAAAAAGAGCATGCTACAGGGACACTGCTACATCGATGTTCATAGCAGCACAATTCACAATAGCAAGACTATGGAACCAACCTAGATGTCCTTCAATAGACGAATGGATAAAAAAAAATGTGGCATTTATACACAATGGAGTATTACTTTGCATTAAAAAATGACAAAATCATAGAATTTGCAGGGAAATGGATGGCATTAGAGCAGATTATGCTAAGTGAAGCTAGCCAATCCCTAAAAAACAAATGCCAAATGTCTTGTTTGATATAAGGAGAGTAACTAAGAACAGAGTAGGGACGAAGAGCATGAGAAGAAGATTAACATTAAACAGGGATGAGAGGTGGAAGGGAAAGGGAGAGAGAAGGGAAATTGCATGGAAATGGAAGGAGACCCTCAGGGTTATACAAAATTACATACAAGAGGAAGTGAGGGGAAAGGGAAAAATAATACAAGGGGGAGAAATGAATGACAGTAGAGGGGGTAGAGAGAGAAGAGGGGAGGGGAGGGGAGGGGAGGGGGGATAGTAGAGGATAGGAAAGGCAGCAGAATACAACAGACACTAGTATGGCAATATGTAAATCAATGGATGTGTAACTGATGTGATTCTGCAATCTGTATATGGGGTAAAAATGGGAGTTCATAACCCACTTGAATCAAAGTGTGAAATATGATATATCAAGAACTATGTAATGTTTTGAACAACCAACAATAAAAATTTTAAAAAAAGAAAATGTGGTATATATACACAACAAAATATTACTCAGCCATTAAAAAAAGAATGAAATGATGTCATTTGCCAATAAGTGGATCAAACTGGAGACTATCATGCTAAGTGAAATAATCCAATCCCATGAAACCAAAGGTCAAATATTCTCTCTGATATGCAGATACTAACACACAATAAGTGGGGTGAGGAAGAATAGAAGTTCATTGGATTAGGCAAAGGCAAATGAAGAAAAGGGGGAAAGGAATAGGAAAGACAGAATGAAAGAGGTGTAACTTTCCTAAGTTCATATATGAATACACAACCAATGTAATTCCATATCATGTACAACCACAAGAATGAGAAGTTATAATCCATGTATGTATAATATGTCAAAATATACTTTACTGTCAGGTATATCTAAAAAGAATGAATAAAAAGAGAACCAAAAGAAAAATGCTGTCAGTATTTAAAGCATTGAAAGGAACTTTGAGAATATACTCAAATGGCAGATTGTTTAATCTATAAAACAAGGTATATATTTACAAATTTTTTATTTGTTGAACTATATCCACTAGAGGGCAGCAACACGTGAATTATATTTACTCAATATAGAAATTGGGAGTGAACTTTATCTCTACTTGCTGACAAATAGAATACCATTATAGTACTAGACGGCAACATTACTTTGAGTTTATGCGGGGGGGTAGGGGGACTTGAAGAATTTATTTCTTAAGACTAAAAAGTTATCACTGTACTGCTTACTTACAGAGAAGTTCAATATTATGGAGAAATATGATTATAAGGCTGTACATTTTAAAGCCATTTTTACTTTAAATCCTCAGTACTAACTTTTATATTAGCTGAATCTCCAGTTACTCATTGACCCATTTAACATATGTTCTTTGAACACATCTCATGTTCAAATCATTGACCTAGTAATTAATGCTCTGAGATACAACAAAAAAGACTGTCCACCTGTGTCATTATTATCAGGATTCTCCAGAGAAATAGAAAGAAAAGTATAATATTAAAATATGTGTGGTGTGGGGTGTGAGTGTGTGTGTGTGCATATAAAGAGATTTGTTGTGAGAAATTGGCTCATACAGGGATGAGAGCTGACCTAAAGTGATGACCATAAGGCTGGGAATCCACACAGGAAAAAATGCTGCAGTCTTAAGTCAGAATTTCTTTTTCTCTCAGAAACCCCAGGTTTCGGGGGAGAGGGTTTGTTTTGCTTTTTCCTCTTAAATCCTTTGACTGATTGAATGAGGCCCACCTACAGTATCAAAGTCAATGTTCTTTACTTAAAGTTAACTGATGATTGCAAATATTCACCACATCTACAAAATACGTGCACAGCAACATCTGTTCAAGTGTTTGATTAAATGCTGGGTGCCACAGCCCAATCAAGCCCAACACATTAATTAAACATCATTGCCCATGTCAGTTACCTTTTCATCACTATGACCAAAACATCCAGCAAGAACAACTTAGAAGAGGAAAAGTTTATATTGGCCTATGTTTTCAGTCCATGGTGGGCAGACTCCATTGCTTGGGATCCAAGGGGGCCCAGGGCGCACATCATGAGGGAAGGGCGCAGAAGGGAAGTTGCTCCACTCATGATGAGCAAGAAGCCTGGTGCAGGGGGTCATGTTACAGGGAAGATCTACCCTTCCAGGACACAACTCCAGTGACCCACCTCCTCCAGCCATGCCCCACTTGCCTACAGTTATCACCAAGCCAGTCCATTCAAACTAGAATGGACTGACTAGGTGACCGCTCCCATAATCTAGTCATTTCACCTCTGAATATTCTTGCAATAACACAAGAGCTTTGGAGGGAGACGTCATGCTCAAACCATAACATCTTCTCCAAAACATTTCCCTGCCTAGGTGCCATGTCCCAGAAATGCCAACCTTGGAACACCACACCTTGAGTCATGAATTGCTCTTTCTAGATGTCTTCTTAAAATTCATACTCCCTTGTAGGTTAATATACCTACTTAGACACTAATGTACGCGTGCCAGGTTATCACATATTTTTCTCCAGACAAAAGAATCTGAGGCATTCTGAAAGCTTGGAGTAGCGGGAGGTTATAAGATGCAGAAAGAAAGGACAGCCAATACCCTAATTTTGCATATAATTTTCCCTCTTCAAAAAAATACAATATTCTCTGTTGGCTATGTTGAATGTCATTGTAATTGTTTTTAGAAACTCTCTCTACCTGGTAACCTAGCAACTAAACAACTGCTTCGTGGTACTTCAATCTCTAACTCTTGTTCTGTGTTATTCAAAGTTTTGGTTCAAAATGTTTTGCTTATTGTACTTTGATAAATTCCCAAAAAGAATATGTAACGTGATTCTCATGATGAAGAAAGGTGAGAAAAACTCAAAATGAAAACCATCCTCTTTTTTTTCAAAATGAAAACCATTTTTGAAGACTGTATTCTTCAAAAACTATCAGTTTCATAAAAGACGAAAATTAAAGGCAAAGGCAAAGATTATGGGAGATAATTAAAATCAGTACATGTGGGCTGGGGATGTGGCTCAAGCAGTAGTGCGCTCGCCTAGCATGCGTGGGTGCTGGGTTCGATCCTCAGCACCACATAAAAATAAAATAAAGATGTTGTGTCCACTGAAAACTAAAAAATAAATATTAAAAAAATTCTCTCTCTCTCTCTCTCTCTCTCTCTCTCTCTCTCTCTCTCTCTCTCTCCTCTCTCTCTTTAAAAAAAAAAATCAGTACATGTTCCTAGGCTGGATGTTGTTCTAATGAGAGAAAAGAAATGCTATAGATAACATGGAGTCAATTCACAGACAGAAATACAGACAGTGGATTGGGTGGAGATGAGGGGCAACAGTACTATATTGAGGTTGTAAAGGACAGTATCCTTATTTTTAGGAAGTAATAAGATACAGGAAAAAAATCAAATGTGCACCTGTAAAGAAAGAACAATAGATGAAGCAAATATAATAAAACATAAGTGAACCTAGAACAAGAGCATACAGGTGTTCTTTGTTCTGTTTTCACAACTTTTCTTATCTTTACCAAAAATGTCTATGCTCCATTGTAAGACAACCATTCCTATGTTTTAAATTGATAGTAATATTACTTTAGAATATCAATATAAGTGTGGTATTGAATGTGAGAAGTGTTCAAATGATATATGTTAAATGGATCAATGAATAATCAACTAGTGATTCAGCCAATATAAAGTTAGCATTCTTTGTCAATCATATTACATCGTAGTCTGATACATGTGCAGTGGGAGGAAGCAGAGAGTCTGATGCATCCCCACATCTCAGAGAGTGGTACAGGGTCCCTCCCACCAAAGGCTCCACTCTCCTTTTGTCCTTCAGAGTCTTTTCCAATTAGCCAGAAAATAAAAGAGATCTGTACACAAGAGATCTTCTTTGATTTAGTCTGAAAATGGTCCCATCATTCCTGCTCAGCAGCCATTTCCCAGGACACCCCCAGGGCTCTACTTACCTGCAAGGGAGCCTGGAAAGTGTGCTCAAGAAACAGATGAACCTAAAATCTTTGTCATAGTAAGTATGTTATTTAACAAGGATTTGGAAATGTTTAGCTGAAAAACAGAAGGAATAAGTCTTCCTCCAGAGAAAAGTGAGTTCAGGAAATGATACCCATAAGTCCTGATACCAGAAACCCCTGTCCCCACCACACACACACACACACACACACACACACACACACACACACTTTTTCTTTCGTCTTGGAAAACAAATAGTCAAGATGGTAGAGTGGAATTGAGATTGGAGGAAATTTAATATCAGAAATTGAATTTTAAGAAAGCTGTTATGGGGGCTGGGGATATAACTCAGTTGGTAGAGTGCTTGCCTTGCATGCACAAAGCCCTGAGTTCAATACCCAGCACCACAAAGAAAAGAAAAAAAAACAGTTATAGAAATTATCCTATTTGCTGGCATCATGGCATGAGTTGTAGAAATGTGGGTGCATCAACACCTGCAAAAGCTAGGCTGAAGCTAAATGATGATACACAAACCCAGGAATGGGTTTACCAGTGCTATACTGAAATATCTGATATTTCATCCATCAAGGTACTTCAAAAATTATGTCTCTGTGATGAAAGTTCTTTCCTTGAAATCATATTAATTTCTCTTAATTTATTTTATTGCCTCACTAGTTAATGTGAACCATTTTAGACTGTGCAATTCTTTCATAAGTGTTTTCATGGAATTTGAATAGCAATTATTTGCATTTTGTATTCCTTACATTTAGCTCAAAATGAGACCCATAGAAAATGATGAATAAATATTTACTACTTTATTTGCTTCCACATCTGGAGTTGGGCAGGAGGGGTATTACTTTAGAATTCATGAATTTTAGAAGGGAATAACAAATGTCTGTATTCTTCTCTAGCATTTTCTCACAATCAAGAATTAATCACACTTAGTAAGAAATTAAGCATAATTATTTAAATAAAATGCTAAAGGCACTCTTTTATCACATTAGTTTTTCCCCTCAAATCCTCTTAGGAACACTTTGGTGATCCCTAAAAAAAATATGGATATGTCTTGCACTGCTATATCGAAACGAGCATGGTAAGGCAGAATTCTATCTAAATAAAGGACCAGTTTCCAGAATTTTTTCCTCTGGATCCAGATGCCGAATGCTGTTTTTAGATAATGTCTTCCCTATTCAGGCACCTACAATGACAAGTGAAGCACTCTTTAACTCAGAAACTTCGTGATGCCCCAGGATGGTGGTGCATGCCTGTAATCCCAGCTACTCAAGAGACTGAGGCAAGAAGTTTGCAAATTCTAGCAACTCAATGAGACTCTTTCTCAAAATAAAAATGGACTGGGGATGTAACTCAGTGATAAAGAGCCCCTAGATTTGATCTCCTGTTCTCCAGCCCCCCACTCCAAAAAAGAACTTTATGACAACAAAGAGATTAATTTAGACAGAATGGATTTGCACTGCAAAGTAAACATTATAATCTAGTTCACTAATAATAATTATATACTGAAAATGAAGAGGAAAAGCATAAATGGAAGTTTTAATATAAACTTCCAACATTTTTCTCAGTAAATCTTTGGTGAAAATCCCTAGACACAGAAGATTAAGAGAATCATTGATATTTGTGTTCAATCTGGGTCTGATTTCTCTCTCTACCTTTATCCAATTTCTCTATCCCTTTGGTTAAAAGCCACACACTTTATGTTTTATAAGCATGTATTGGAGGTCATTTCCTCCTAGCAGAGGTGTTATGCTTACTATCTGTTCACAATCTTGTTCAATGTTCCATTTAATATCCACTCTTCTCAGACTGCTATTTGGCTAAAGCAGTTGTCTTCACTGTTCTCCAATGTATCTGCAAGATATCATCTGCCCTTTTTCTCTGTTCTAGGACACCTGTGTCCCACGAGGAGTTTTTACTTTGTGTTCACTTCATGTTAATGTGATGGAGAGAATTTATTTTTCTCATATTTGAAATTAAAAAAAAAAAAACTACCTAATGAAAGCAGAGCTGAAAAGACATACCATCCTGGACAGTAACAGGTATATTGTACCTAGATCTGGAATAGTATTGACTTTTGACCTAGAAATTGCAGCTCAGGAATCTAACTCTTTCATGCTCAGAGGAGTAATATTAGCCTAAGATTTGTTTTTCAATATTTCTAGCACAGCAAAGTATCAGGGGAAATTATTTTCTAAAAGTGTATAAAAGTTATATTGATGAAAATTTTAGATATTTCAGAGAAGAATTTCCTTTCATATTTGGCAATCTGATGTTTCTGCTTCTCAGATATCTCAGCTGAAACATCTCAGGTGGCAAGGAACATTTCATACCTTCATAAATTATGTTCACATTTAAAAGAACCTAACTGTTGGTCTCAATAAATGTAAGAGTTGACGACAGTTGTCTTTCATGTGAGGATACGATCAGACTCAGAAGTGAACACAATGATATACACTAAGGATAAATGTAGTTCTCTGCTCACTTCTAGTTTATGGTTTGGCACAATTTCTGACTTTAATCCATTGATTTAGTTACAACACAAATCAATGAGTTCAATTTAACACAAATTAGTCATAGCTTCACTCTGTTTAGAAGCAAACACATTTAAACTTATATCTTGATGAGTCTTCCTACACGCTCATGTCAAGGAACACAGGTGAAACCAGACAAGATATTCATCACCAGAATTCTAAAAACAAATTCAAACACATCCCTGACTTGGGTCAAGAACTCGAATTGCTACAGGAAAAATGATGTGTCTTAATTGGTTTACAAATCTTATAAGCAGCAGTGATACATAGAGCCTTTCTTATGTGAGTTAATATCATGAATTTTCAGGTGATATATATATACATGGGCTTTCAACTGTGGCAAATGAGCTTAAACTATCATTTAAATAATATCTTTTGTTATGAAAATCAAACTATATTATTGTGGTAATTGCAATTCGTCATTTAAACATAGAAATTCACCTCATTTGACACCACCTAATCAAGATCCATACTGTATTTGCCACTGCCTTTATTTCCATCCATATCAAAACTGACACATGCAGTAGTGCATGCACTCAAAGATTCAACAAATGTGTGGTCAATTTTTTACCTCAGAGTAACTGGCTCTGTGTTTCATGAATACTTTAATCAAGGAACACTGTTTCTAAAAGTCTATTTTAAGTTTGTAACATAACCATGTGAGTATGAAATGAATACCAAAGACATGATCTATTGTATTAGCTAGAGTTAACTAGAGAAACAGAACCAACAGGACAGAGATCTCTTTTTCTCTCAGCTCTCTCTCTTTTCTCTCTCTCTCTCTCTCTCACACACACACACACACACACACACACACACACATCTCATGACTCATATAATTATCGGGTATATGTGCCAAGATTTGCAATCAGCAAGCTAGAAACCCAGGAGAACAGATAGTGTGATTTCAGTCCAAGTCCAAAAGCCTGAGAAACAAGAATGTAAGTTCCAGATGGAAGATCAACAGGCTCAATATCCAGAAAGAGCCTAGAGTTCATCTCAAGTCTGTTATGGTTTGAATATTTGATCCAAAACTTATTTTTAAATGTAGCTGCCATTGTAACAGTATTAAGAAGTGTGGGTGATGAGGTGTTTGGGTTATGAGGCCTCCACTCATTAATGTTGCTACCAGGGGAGTGGGTTTGTTTATCCTGGAAGAGGATATCCCCCCTCTTTCTCTCCACCCCACCCCCACTTTTTTCCTTCTCCATGTTGCCTTCTACCATGTGATGCTTCCTATCATGTACAGATGCAGCAAAAAGGTCCTCACCACAGTCTGGCACCTTGACATTGGACTATTCAGACTGGAGAGTGATAATAAATAAATTTCTGATCATTATAAATGATTCTTTGATACTAAATTATAGCAATACAAAAGGAACTAAGAGAATCAAAAGGCAGGAAAATACATATGCTCAGTTCAAAGTAGCCATGCAGGAGGAGCTCCTTCTTTTTCTATCTTTTTCTTTGATTTGGGTCTTCAGTCCATCAGGAAGGGCCAAAGGGAGATCTGTTATACTCAGTTTACTGATTCAAATATGAATCAGTAAACTGAGTATAAGCTAAAAAATGTAGTTTAGCTCTGAACACAGAGAAAAAAGAAACACAGAGAAACATTTTTTCTGCAGAGACTGATCAAAAACTGTACAATTATGAGCAACTGGGTCAATATGACATAATTTCATAGATTGACTACAGCAAACATCTGTGGATAGTCAGAAAAGCAATAAGTTCAGCAAAAAAGAAACATCCTCACAGAAACGTCCAGAGTAAAGTTTGAACAAATGTCTGGGCAGCCATGGCACAAATTGACACAAAAGTTGAACCATCACATCCATATATACAAAAAGCCTCTCATTTAGAAAAGAAATAAGATATACATAATAAGTAGTAGTAATTAATGACAAAATAACAATTAGGTGATAAATTGAAAGATAATACCTATAATTCCTATACTACTTCAGAAACAGTATAATTCAAGAAGTTATAATTTACTAATTGTATAATAAATGCTTTATTTGGGTATTAATGATTAAGTACAAAGAAATAAATAGTAAATAAGGGTTGATTCCTCAACACCAGAAAGAAGCAAAAGATAAAATGCTTAAAATGACTTTAAAATGAAAAAAAAATAAGCACAGAGATGAGGACGGATTGCTTCAGCATTTTTCCTGTCTGGATCTCAATACCATTTCATACTTCTATATGAAAAACTATTGCAGTGGAAAGAAAATGTTTTGTGATGCCATGTGTTCCCAAAATACCTGCTGGTCCTAAGCATTTCAGCAAATAATTCAGCCTGCTGGGAGTTCTTAGTCATAATTTTTTTATATATTCACAGCTTTTCAAACATTTTTAGAGATTTTCAAGAGAAGGGGAAAAGTAAATGATGCTGAGCCAAATGATCTCTGAGAGTAACTATATTGTTCACTACTTTAGTTATCTACCCACTACCCACCAGATTCTATTCTTTAACAGCAGTGCTTTAATGAAAGAAGTACAAAGACTAATATCACATTTATTTATTTCCCCAAGGATTAGGGAATTACAAGTAAGAAATCCCATTCGACAACCTTGACAGTATTTTTTTTTACTGACAGCTAATAATAGAAATCATTACACAAAAAATTGACAATATCTCTCTAAGCTTTCTTGAATTCATCAATTCGAAATAGCCTGAGTCTTCAAAGTATGCAAAGCTAAAAACCCAGTTTATGCTCTCTTCAGTAATTCTAGATTAATTCTTTGTTTTGACATAACCATCATTTTCTAGCACAGCTGAATAGCCCCAGCAGAGGCTAACTGAATGCCCACTTTTCACCAACCAGAATTGCAAAATCGACCTTTTTAAATTTAACCTTTGTTAAAATTTAACCTTTGTTAAATCTCCCAGATACCTTACAACAATGATTTTCTGACTGGTCACTCCCTTTTCTGGGTTCAGACAGATTGAAGCTATTTTCTTTCTTGAAATTTTCCTGTCATCTAGAACAGCCTTTCTCAACCAGCATTCCTAGAGACTAATCTTAAGGCCACAGGTAACCTATCATGTATAATGAACTGCTTTCTTATGCAGCTAGAATGATAGCAGTTAAAGAACATCTGTGGCAGAAATGGGAAAATAATCACACATTCATTTCATTTTCTATAAGGTATTCCTCTTAAACCAAATTGAGAAACATGCTACAGTAAGGAGTTAAGACAGGTAAGTATTTAAGATATAGGTGCTTGTCTGTCAACTATACTAAGTGGCTTTCCTTCTAAAATTTATTTTTAAAAATACTTTATTGCAATATCCAGAACTTAAACAAAAATTATCAGATATACAAAGAGATAGGCAAAGAACCAAAATTTTGAAAAAAAAAAGGAAAAATACAGAGAAAATAATAAGATGAGAAAAAAGCAATTATATCAAAATGTAGTTATAAATATGCTTTTTATTTGAAATAAGGTAAATATATATATTTGTTTTGTTTCTTGTGGTGCTGGGTATTGAACCAGGGCCTCACTGATGATAAGCAAGAGTTTTACCACTGAGCTACATCCCCAGCCCCTCTATTTGTTTCTAATGCAATAGATACAAATCCAGAGGCAAGTGTAATAATAAATTCAATATCAAAATGAGATGAGCATTCATAATATTTTGAGATATCTGTAATGCAATATAAAAATACCTATAATTCTAAAAGTGACAAACTAAAAGATAATGCAAACATTCTTCAAGTTTAGATTATATCTATTACTGAATGATAAATTTCAAATAGAGGTTAGTGGGTAATAAGCATACCTCACTCGTTGATCTATGTCATCTTGTAGGACCTTCTTTCAGTGAATCCTCTTCCTCTGGCCAACGGATGAACCATAGGAGTAATGAAGAATTGCAAAAGAAGTTCTAGTGGGCAGTCTTCAAGTGATGTACATCATTCCCACCCACATTCTCTGGCCAGAACTTTTAGACACATGGTCCCACCTAACTGCAAAGAAGCTAAAAAATGTAGTTTAGCTCTGAACACAGAGGAAAAAGAAACACAGAGAAACATTTTTTCTGCAGAGACTGATCAAAAACTGTACAATTATGAGCAACTGGGTCAATATGACATAATTTCATAGATTGACTACAGCAAACATCTGTGGATAGTCAGAAAAGCAATAAGTTCAGCAAAAAAGAAAAATCCAAATCAACATTCAGGTGCTGATGATCGATCTTCCCCTTACTGACTGTGAACATAAACATTAAAGTAGGAACTCAAAGAAGAATATACTAAAAGAGGAACTTAAATTATCACTATTTGCAGATGATATGATTCTATACCTAGCAGACCCAAAAGGCTCTACAAAGAAACTATTAGAGCTAATAAATGAATTCAGCAAAGTGGCAGGATATAAAATCAACACGCATAAATCAAAGGCATTCCTGTATATCAGCGACAAATCCTCTGAAATGGAAATGAGGACAACCACTCCATTCACAATATCTTCAAAAAAAATAAAATACTTGGGAATCAACCTAACAAAAGAGGTGAAAGACTTATACAATGAAAACTACAGAACCCTAAAGAGAGAAATAGAAGAAGATCTTAGAAGATGGAAAAATGTACCCTGTTCATGGATAGGCAGAACTAACATCATCAAAATGGCAATATTACCAAAAGTTCTCTATAGGTTTAATGCAATGCCAATCAAAATCCCAACGGCATTTCTTGTAGAAATAGAGAAAGCAATCATGAAATTCATATGGAAAAATAAAAGACCCAGAATAGCAAAAACAATGCTAAGCAGGAAATGTGTATCAGGCGGTATAGCGATACCAGACTTCAAACTATATTACAGAGCAATAGTAACAAAAACAGCATGGTACTGGTACCAAAACAGGCGGGTGGACCAATGGTACAGAATAGAGGACACAGAAACCAATCCACAAAACTACAACTATCTTATATTTGATAAAGGGGCTAAAAGCATGCAATGGAGGAAGGATAGCATCTTCAACAAATGGTGCTGGGAAAACTGGAAATCCATATGCAACAAAATGAAACTGAATCCCTTTCTCTCGCCATGCACAAAAGTGAATTCAAAATGGATCAAGGAGCTTGATATCAAATCAGAGACACGCCGTCTGATAGAAGAAAAAGTTGGCTACGATCTACAGTCGGTGGGGTCGGGCTCCAAATTCCTCAATAGGACACCCATAGCACAAAAGTTAATAACTAGAATCAACAAATGGGACTTACTCAAACTAAAAAGTTTTTTCTCAGCAAAAGATACAATAAGAGAGGTAAATAGAGAGCCTACATCCTGGGAACAAATCTTTACTCCTCACACTTCAGATAGAGCCCTAATATCCAGAGTATACAAAGAACTCCAAAAATTAGACAATAAGAGAACAAACAACCCAATCAACAAATGGGCCAAGGACCTGAACAGACACTTCTCAGAGGAGGACATACAATCAATCAACAAGTACATGAAAAAATGCTCACCATCTCTAGCAGTCAGAGAAATGCAAATCAAAACCACCCTAAGATACCATCTCACTCCAGTTAGATTGGCATCCATTATGAAGTCAAACAACAACAAGTGCTGGCGAGGATGTGGGGAAAAGGGTACACTTGTACATTGCTGGTGGGACTGCAAATTGGTGCAGCCAATTTGGAAAGCAGTATGGAGATTTCTTGGAAAGCTGGGAATGGAGCCACCATTTGACCCAGCTATTCCCCTTCTCAGTCTATTCCCTAAAGACCTAAAAAGAGCATGCTACAGGGACACTGCTACATCGATGTTCATAGCAGCACAATTCACAATAGCTAGACTGTGGAACCAACCTAGATGCCCTTCAATGGATGAATGGATAAAAAAAATGTGGCATTTATACACAATGGAGTATTACTCTGCATTAAAAAATGACAAAATCATAGAATTTACAGGGAAATGGATGGCATTAGAGCAGATTATGCTAAGTGAAGCTAGCCAATCCCTAAAAAACAAATGCCAAATGTCTTCTTTGATATAAGGAGAGTAACTAAGAACAGAGTAGGGTCGAAGAGCATGAGAAGAAGATTAACATTAAACAGGGATGAGAGGTGGGAGGGAAAGGGAGAGAGAAGGGAAAAAGCATGGAAACGGAAGGAGACCCTCAGAGTTATACAAAAGTTCATACAAGAGGAAGTGAGGGGAAGGGGAAAAATAATACAAGGGGGACAAACGAATGTCAGTAGAGGGGGCAGAGAGAGAAGAGGGGAGGGGAGGGGAGGGGAGGGGTGATAGTAGAGGATAGGAAAGGCAGCAGAATACAACAGACACTAGTATGGCAATATGTAAATCAATGGATGTGTAACTGATGTGATTCTGCAATCTGTATATGGGGTAAAAATGGGAGCTCATAACCCACTTGAATCAAATTGTGAATTATGATATATCAAGAACTATGTAATGTTTTGAACAGCCAACAATAAAAAATTAAAAAAAAAAAAAGAATATACTAATATTCAGCTTTTGACTAACAAAATAATATACTCGTCAGTTCACAGCGAGGAATTCATTTGGTAAAACAGGCTATTTTAATAAAGAAAAGTAACCTCTAAACTTCATTCTCATATTAGGAGCCAAACCTGAACAACTCAACTTGGATCAGAGAGTTTTACTAAAAGTTCTAGAGTAGAGAGAGTAAGGATTTGATGCAGAGGGATTCATCTCATTCAGTAAAAAGGAAAGAACAATTTGGAAAGGATTTCACTAGAATAAGAATATAGCCTGAGTCTTTAAGAAGGAACATGGTTCCCAAAATTCAAAGTCAAATAATGAAAAAAAGCAGACCCCCTTAGAGACTGTTTTTATTTGAGAGAGAGCACAAGAGAGTCCAGTTATTTCTCACTCCTCCACTCAAACTAGAGTATTATAAACAAGCAGATGCTAGTAAACATACCTACTCTCCATGAATAATATTTGGCATAAAAAAGAACTTGGAGTTCCCATTGTTCTGGATAAGGAGTTTGGGGTACTTGATGCTGAAATATTTAAAGAATTTGATACCAAGAGAGTGAGATTTTAGAATACAGTACCCTGGAAAGGCCACATAAGTGGAAGAGACTACACTTCAAGAGAAAGTCCCAGTGGGAAGCCCAAGTAGATGGGATGACCTATACCATAGATACTAACCTAAGAAAATCGGGGACTGAACAGGCTAACCAATCCCGAACAGAAAGTTGAGAAGGCAGCCCAACACCAGAAGATTGCTCCATACAGTATTAAGCAATTCAGTCTTCTCTCAAGACAAACATGCCATCTTAGGAGAAAGGAGGGAAAGGAGAGCCTTTAGGAGAAGAGGGGGAAAAGTCTTGAACTTTGCACTAACACCACCACTCTAAAGACAATTAATCACAATGAGAGGCTGGGGTTGTGACTCAACGGTAGAGCGCTCACCTAGCACATGAGAGGCCCTGAGTTCAATCCTCAGAACCACATAAATAAATAAATAAGTAAACTAAGGTATTGTGTCCAACTAACTAAAAAATAAATACTTTTTAAAAATTAATCACAATGATTAAATCAATCGTAAAGGAAGTTTCATTAAACTTCTAATAGGTCAAATAAGTGTTTCTACCATTCATGCTGCTCTGAGTAACAGACCTGGGTACACAGAGCTAGATAAGATCAATTACAGCAAATCAAAGGAGTAGCATATTTTGTGCAGATCATTATCACAGTGGAAACCTTAGCCTCAAAATACAGATATGAATAACACATAGTTCATATCATCCTTCAACTCATACTCTATACGGGAAAAACACTCCATAAGAACACAACACAATAAATAGAAAAATAGAAATAGGTGTAAACACAAAAGAAGAACAAACAAAAGACTGATCAGATATATCTAAAAGCTAGAAGGAAGTTAAGGAAAATATTCTTGGAAAAGGAAACCATGTTGGATTTCACAGAATGAATAAGAGTTCATTATGCATTGGCAGGAGTTCCCAGCAGGTAAATATAACAATAACCCAAAGTCACAGAAGAGTGGAATAATTAAGAGTATTCAGTTTAGTCTTATAATAAACCTAATTTTCAGACAAAATTCTGTTCTCTGGTGACTAATTTTGTAGCTAAGAGGATAGAAACTATTTTCATTTTAAAATGTTACAATTCTATTTTTAAAAAGAAAATATTTAATAATGTATTCAATGTAATGGGAAAACTATGGTATTATTTCGTCACGAAAAGTTAAAAATGACATTCCAAAGATAAATTTGTGAGATTATTGCTCTTGTCCTCAATCCAGAAAATAGACTCTAGATGGTTACAAATACTTATTCTAAATGAAATGATTTATTCTCTTTAAACATAAGGTCTTTAATGATTCCCACCTGTAAAGATTTTTGAGGAGGTGTTTGATGTCACTAATTAACTGTTTTATTTTGAAGTGTCTTCACTACTAAAAATGTTTGTTTGGGCTGGGTATGTGGCTCAAGTGGTTGCACGGTTGCCTGGCATGTGTGCGGCCCAGGTTCGATCCTCAGCACCACATACAAACAAAGATGTTGTGTCCGCCGAAAACTAAAAATAAATATTAAAAAAAATTCCCTCTCTCTCTCTCTCTTTAAAAAAAAATGTTTGTTCATGTTAGTTTACATCATTTGGAGTGTAATATGCATTTTCTAAAGTCATCATTTTACACATTCTTTATAATTCTTGCTCCAAAGTTATTATGCACTATTCTCTTTAGTAATAGTGTTTTTTTTAAATGGCTGTTTCCTCTTATCTCAACAATATTTATATTGGTTATTTTATTCATTTGGAATTCAAAGATTAGGCTGAAGAAAAAAATTTTGATTTCATAGAAAAAGAAACATTTTAAACCATGTTAATATTGTGTCTTGTAAAATACATGGTTTGACCTGAGGGACTCTAGGAAGACCCATCTGCCTAAATATATTTCATCTACTTGCCAGGACACCAAAGGTGATCTATTAGAGATTCATAGCTTTCAGTTTCAAAGATGTGTTGGCCATCATTAATCCTATACCAAAGCACCAGTATCCCTTTTAATGTAAACATTAAAAGACATTATCAAAGAATAACTTTTCTGCAACATTTCCAAACAGGTGTTTAGTACATGATTAAGGTGTTTATTGCTCATATAAGGTCAAGGAATATTAACATGATTTTTCTATCTTAAACTGTCACAATGTATATTAGCATATGAAAGACCAAAGAATCCAACAATGTTTTAAAAGAGAATTTTCAACTGAACAAATCCAGAATTCATATGACTATTGTGGCTCTTATGCCTATTAGAGAATTATATACATTAACAGCTATTTGGGAGTAAGATAGCAAAAAAAAAAATTAAACAACAACAAAAAAGAGAGACCACTGGATTAAGGTTAGAATGAAGCACTTAAATGACTAAGAAAGTGCTTTGCTATTAGTAAAGATGGACTCTTCCAAAAAAGAGAAAAACTGAATGTATTCAACTCTTTTCCTTGGGCATGTCTTAGAAATTCAGACTTCCAGGGAAATTTTGCCCAAACACCTTTTATTTCATCAGAGGAGGGTCTTCACATAATTCCTTGAGATGTATGTCACTATTATATAAAGACAGCACAGAAAACAGTCATATGAAATCCTGCAGCTGCTATTTGGAGGAAGTCAAGAACGGTGCCCATTATTCAGTGCCCCTGTATAAAGGACTGCATTAAAAACACTTTGCAGAACTTGGTGCTAAAAACAAAGTTTTGCCTTCCCTAAGGACCCGTGAGGCTTTCTATTTTGTCAAAAGAAGCAGTAAGTATTCCTACTTCCTTGGATTAACAGAAAACTCAAGGCTAAAGGCAGAGCAAATGTAACCACCAGGTAGGTCGTAATGGCCTGGACATTTTTTCTTGACTCCATATACTTGTTAATGTCTCCTCTGGACATGACTCTGACTTTCTCATTCCCCATTAGTTTGTTGTATGTGCTTTTTATAAGCTTCTGCAAATCCACTTGGAATTGTGAGAGGGGATAGGTGAGGAGATAGAAATATAAATAAAAACAAACTGAAATTCCTGGAAGCTGCAGCATCTGTACAGAACTCAACACCTCCTTACATGGGGTCTGGAATATTGTTGCAGCCTAATAATTCTTAGTATATCTAAAGGAAGCATTTCTGGGTAATATTTACCCCTTCAGGATCTCTAGGGGAGATACATTTCTTGCTGCAGTGTATGTCAAGAATGTTGAGCACTGATTAAGGCTGCCAGCTCCCACCACTGCTTGAATTGAAGGGATTATATTGTGGATAGGCTGAGAAATAACACTCAGGGATATAGAAATAACACTCATAGAACCCAAGGGTAGTATATCCAAGGGATACTCCTTTAGAGATTACAGGGACAAGAGAGAGTTGACCTCTTCTGCTAACCTGCTGATCTACTAACAAGGGAGAGTTAAGATGAGGCATGACTACGTGCATGTGTCAAATCGCACACAAACATACACACAGCCAATGTATTTGAGTGAGGGGAAAAAAATTAGGAAGCAAAACCCTGTGTGACTGAGAAGAAACTGTAGGAAAAGTGTCTGTTTCAAAGGGTTCAAAAAACATGTAAATATATAGTCACTTGGTCATCAGAGAAATCGTAGTCAGATATGGCTCTGAAAAACCATTGCCAGCTGTATTGCCCAACTGTAAGCTGAGCCATAGGTATTTCAGCTGGGTAACTTTAGATGAAAAGACCTTCCTTCACTCCTGAGAGACTAGTCAGCAGTTAGAGTAGCAGAGTGGGGAAGCTGTAACAGGATTGTTGATTCTGGCTATAGTTTCCCAAATGCACAACTATCCCCTGGTCTGCAGGGCTCCTAATGTGTGGTACATTGTGGGCTCTAGCTGCTGCTGTGTAATTTTCTCAATGAAAAGTACGTCCATTCATTTCAACAGCCACAGATTATTTTCCATGTCCAACCACTGGGGTTGGGGTTGTACAAAGCCAAATGAAGCACAGTCGCTGCCGGGGAGGGTGGGGGGAGGTAGTTAAGGGCCCAAAAGTTCAATTTTTATCCTGTAAATAGACTTTTAATTTCCTTCAAACTCTTTGCCTTGTTGAAGTGGAGAGAGAAATATGAAAAAGTGGATTGTCTTCTTAATATGTGATTGCCCTTGCTTTCAGCACTTCTTGGGGTTTTTCTTGAATGCTCTCTGAAACCTGAATTGAACAACCTTCACCGTGTCTTTCTTGATAACCAGTTACATACAACTTCCAATAAGTCTGTGTTGTTGGAATTAGCCTGAGCCCAGGGGGTGGGACAGGGGTGGTAGGGATGGAAGGTAGCTACACTCCTAAATAGGATTTTCTCTAAAGATCTTATGGTTCTCTTGGGAAGTGTCTCCTACCCTCTCCTTTCCCACTAATGTCATCCCTATGTCTCTCCTCCCCTGTAGAACTAAATATCTTTTAAAAATAAATCTGCTTTTACCTTTTTTATCTTTCCTTGACTCCTCTGCTTACTCCCTTCATCTCTCCTAAAAAGGCCATCTCAGTAATCACTAGACGTCCTCGGCTACCGTTTGGATCTGGGGTTCTCCCAAAGGTTCATGTGTTTAAAAGGCTTGGTGCTCAGATTGGTGCTATTAGGAGGTGAGGCCTAGAGGGAGGAAGTTAGGTCACTGGGAGGTGCCCTGGAAAGAGATATTGAGGCCTTGGCACTTCCTATCTCTCTTTTTGCTTTCCAGTTGCCATGAGATGAACAAGTTCCTCTGGCACATGCTCCCACCATGATGTTCTATACTACCAGAGGCCCAAAGGTTCCTGAAGCCTCTGAAACCATCCCAAAATAAACCTTTCTTCCCATTAAGTTGGTTATCTTAGGTATTTTGTCTCAGCAATGAAAATTTGACTAATGCAGTCTCCTGTAAAGAAATCTAAAGAACAATTTTTAATTATTTTATTTGAATACTCAATAATATTCAACACATTTGGTCAATTCCTTCTCTTAAAGACCTCTTGTTCCCAGATAACTATTAAACAAGATTTTTTTTTTCCTTGTTCTCTGGCCATTACTTCTAATTCTCCTCTCTTGGTACCATTTCCATCTTTGCCTGACAATATACATTGGGTTTTTTCAGAAAAGTACCCCAAACCTTCTTCTAACCTCACTGTCCATTCTTACACAGAGCTAGGATTTGTTAGCAAAGATCACTTCACCCCATGGCTTCCACAAGCACCTCTTTGCCAATAACCTCATCTTTGTATTTCCAGCCTAGAGCTTCCTTTTTCAGACAAATTCAGGTGTCTACAGCCTATGCACCGTCTTTATTTGTATGTTTTATAAGCACCTCATTATTTAATATGTTCAAAACTAAACTTGAGACCTGCTTTTCTAGCAGCGTTCACTATCTCATTAAATTGCTCAAGTCAGAAACCCTGGCACCTTTGTCTCTGTTATCTCCACTGCCCACCTACTAGAGGCTAAGGATTCTATCTTCTAAGTATATCTCAGATCACGTCTGCTTCTCTTCTCTGCAAGGACACCACCATCAGCCAAGTATTCAAATGAACTCTAATCTAGAAGAGTACATTATTCTCTTAATGATCTTCCTCAATTGCTGGCTGCCTTCTACCAACCCATTTTCAACACAAGAGCAAGAGTGAGCATTTGTAAATGTATAATAAGTATGACTTCCTTAGAGTAAGAATTCAAATCTTCTGGGAAGCAGCTTATTTTATGACTGTAAAAATCAGTCTTATTTTAAAGCCTCCATATGTTTGTATCAGTAGAAAACTGAATCTTGCAAAAATCAAGGTATAATATGTGATTTGGGGTAAATAATCAATTCAATTTTCTTTTTAAGATTCTCCAAACTGTGTCTTCCGCTGAAGGATGATCTATAATCCAGTGATGATTACAAATTCTACATCCACAAAAGGGTGGTGTAGGCGGTCAATTTTCATAACCATCCTTCATCCACATTGAGCTCTGTTGTGATTTCCCTCATCCTGAGTGACCTGTACAAATGATGTCCTCCATCTTTCCCATAGCCTCTGATAGTCAACTCACTGATAATAGTGATGATAACAACTGGATTTTATTCTAAATCTGTACATACATCAATTCATTAAATCCTTAACCATTTGGGCCTACCATCCTCAGCATGCACTTTTGTACATTGTTTTCTCCCTCTTAGGAAACTCAAGGCCTGTAATATTTCTTGCACACCACACTGCATGGGTGTGCTGAACTTTCTCAGTCTGCCCTTAAACCCATTCAATCCAACATCTCCCTGAGTAACCTCTCCTCTGTCACTCTAGTGCCACCCTATGCATGAGGTTTCTCTTGAACAACAGCAGTAACCCCACTTTACTCCCAAGAATGCAAGGTATGGACTCAGTTGCACCCAATGGGTCAGACATTCCTATAATTCCCCCAACTCTATACCCATAGAGATCTAGATCTTAAGAATGGTTTCCCACTCCTTGGAAACCCACACCAGCTGCTTTCTCTCTTACTTCCTTGTCACAATTCTGAAGTTCCACTCACCTGCCAAGAAT
This sequence comes from Marmota flaviventris, assembly GCF_047511675.1. NCBI lineage: Eukaryota > Metazoa > Chordata > Mammalia > Rodentia > Sciuridae > Marmota > Marmota flaviventris. The sequence continues at coordinate 24,052,887 of NC_092505.1, forward strand.
ACAGTCATCCTTCAGCACCCACAGAGAATTGGTTCCAGGATCCCCTGCAAATAGCAAAACCAGCAGATGCTCAAGTCCCTTTTATAAAATGGTACAGTACCTGCATACAACCTATGAAGTATCCTCCTGCATACTTCAAATCACCTCTAAATTACTTAAAATGCATAAACAATGTAAATAGTCATTATGGTATATTGTTTTGGTAATAATGACAAGAAAAAAAAAGTTTGTACATATCCAGTACAGATGCAATTTCTTTTTTAAATATTTTCAATCCATGCATGGTTGACTCCTTGGATTCAGAATTCACACATACAAAGGGCCAACTGTATTTAATTTTTTTTTAAAAAAGAGAAACATTTAAAAATCTCCTCTCTGAATGTCAGAAGAAAACTGGATTTGAATTTATTCTCACCCCATTGTGCTATTTAGGGGCAAGAAAAAAAATCCTACTTTGGGGATATTCATGAACACTTTTCTGGCTCAAGAGCTAGGCTTTTCATAGAAAACTTGAGCTTTTAAGATCTTATCACTGCTATGAGTTTCAGATAACTCTTGTCTTCTTTTCTAGGGTGAATTGTGTTATACCCTTAGATAATGAAAGCCACCACCTGAAATGATGAAGATTGGAATATTGAGGGGGAAAATATGGTAAAGAAAAAAAGATCCTCAGTTGTATTGCTCTCCAAATTTTAATCTGCAAGTACTGCCAAAATAATTAAGCATTCATCTCGATACAAACATCCCCTCTTGAAACTCTACTCATTTTTTAAATAAGTGTTTTATTTATGTATAACTCATTTAATAGGAGCACACAAATCAGAATGTACAGTTTGATGAATTTTCACCAAGTATACACATGCCCTTGTTACAGCCACAGACAGAAAGTAGGACATGACCAGTATCTCATCTATGCCCAAGAAAACTATCATCCTAACTCTCATTACTACCCATTAACATTGCTAGTTTTTGAACTTTAGATAAATGGAATCATATCATGTGATTCTTTGGATCAGTCTTCTTTAGCTCAAAATAATATATGTGAGATTCACCCCACAGTGTTGCACATGGCAATAGCTTATTTGTTCTCATTACTTTGTGAGTCTACATTATATAAAATTTATCTATTAATTCTACTGCTGATGGAAATTTTGGTTGTTTCAAATACATGGTGAGCATGAACAAAGATGCTATGAACACTCATACATTCCTTTTGGTGCAAACATGTATGTATTTTATTAGTTTTATGCCTAAGTACCCTACTTGATAGGGTTATGTTTGCCAATAAAGTAGATATTGCCAAACAGGGCATGGTAGTATATGCCTATATTCCTAGTGACTCAGGAAGTTGAGACAGGAGGCTACAAGATCAAGGCCGCCTCAGCAACTTAGCAAGCCCCTATCTCAAAATTTGAAAAAAGACAGGGGATATAGTGGAGTAGTAAAACTTCCCTGGGTTCAATCCTTAGCACCAAAAAAATAAATAAGTAAATAAAAGTGGATATTGCCAAAAAATAATTTTTAAGTGGTTGTACCAACCACTTAAGTAGGTTGTACCTACTAATAAAAATAGGAATTTCTCACAGCTCCGTATCCTCACCAACACTTAATATGCTAAGACTTTTTAATTATAGGCGTCCCCATAAGTATCTATTGGTATCTCATTGTATTCCAAATTGCATTTTACAGTAACTAAGGTACCTTTACAAGTGCATTTTTTCCATTTGAATGTGAAGTATTTGCTAAAGTCATTTGTCGTTATTCATTAGTATTCTGTCATCTTTTATATGTCTAGTAGCACTTTATCAGAAATATATATTGCAATTATCTCCTTTCCTATACTCTCTGAGTTGGTATTTCTAGTTCTTAACAAAGTTTTTTGAGGTTTGAAATTCTTAATGTTTAAGAAGTTCAGATTATCAATCTTTCTCTTAATGGACAGTGTTTTTTATAGTTTCTTAAAGAATTTTATCTGCCATAATGCCATTAAGTATTCTCATGTGTTGTCTTTTCATATACACATATACCTTTTACACTTAGATATAATCTACCTAGAGTTGATTGATGAATATCATCTACAGTGGTATTTCAGATTCATTTTTTTTACACATGGCTAAATGGTTTACCTAGAATATTTTCTCTATGATTTGAATGTTGCCCTCTCCAAAACTCAGGTTGAAATTTAATTTCTACTGTGACAACAGTAAGAGTGGGACCTTTAGAAAATGATTAGGGCATGAGGCAGAGCTATTATGAATGGATTAAGGTCCTTATCGTAAGAGTATGTTAGTTGAGAGTGAGCTTATTATAAAGGTAAGTCTGACCCTCTTTGGTTTCTCCTCCTCCTCCTCCTCCTCCTCTTCTTCTTCTTCTTCTTCTTTTCTCTCTCTCTCTCTCTCTCTCTCTCTCTCTCTCTCTCTCTCTCTCTCCCCTCCCTCATCAATTGATGCCTTTCACCATCGTACAAGGGTATCAAGAAGGCCATCAACAAATGCAACCACTCAATCTTGTACTTCCCAGACTTTAGAATCAGGAACCAATTAACTATCTTCTCTTTATAAATTATCCAATATGTGGTATTCTACTATAGCATCAGAAAATAGGCTAAGACACATATTTTGCAGAGACTGTATTATAGTGTGGCACTTTTGTCATGTCACATGACCTTATATGTATGAGGCTATTGCTGAGTTATATTGTCCCACTGGTCTATGTATATATTTATGTCACTACCACATTGCCTTATTATAACCTTGTCATTATCTCTATTTGGAGACTAATATGCTCTTAGGAGATGTAGTTCAGTGCTAAATTGGCAAAGGGTGGACTGGTTGTGGTTAATTCTATGTGTCAACTCAACTGGGCCAAGGAATGCCCAGATTTCTTGCTATTAGACATTATTTCTGGATGTGTCTATGAGGAGATTTCTAAAAGAGATTAAGATTTAAATCAGCGAAACTTAGCAAAGAAGATCCATGCCTACTAATGTGAGTGTACAACAGCCAATCTGTACAGAACCTGGATAGAATAGAAAGGGAAATGAATGGTGAATTTGCTCTCTCAGATCTGAGATATTCTTTTTCTTTTGCTCTTGGACAGCACTGCTCTAGGTTTTCAGGCATTGGGACTCAGGCTGACCTTTCACAACTGCCATCCTTCATGGCCTTTTTCAAACTCAGACCAGAATTTATACCATAGGTTCCCTAAGTTCTCAGGCCTTTGGATGCAACCCAAATTACAGCATCAGCTTTACTGTTTCTTCAGTTTTCAGAGAGTAGGTGATGGAACTCCTTGACCTCTAATTGCTTAAGTAAATTCCCATTTTAAAAAGCCTCTATGTATGTACATATATATACATGCCATATCTATATCTATATCATGCCATGTCTATCTATATATCCATTATATCCTATTGTTTTTATTCTTGCATAGAACCATAACAATACTCAACTTGATCACACACTTTTTATACTAATCACCTACTAAGTATTTCCGACTGAACATTACAGATACTTCAAACTCAACATGTTCAACTGATTTCATCTTTTTCCCACTCCTTCATCCCCTCCTCCTCCTTTTACATTTATAATTTCAATTAACAGTGATATAAATTACCTAGTTTCTTAAAGCAGAAATCTTGAAGTCATTCTAAATTCTTTTTTTTCTCTTTCCACCCACATATTTTCATTCACTAATTATTCTTCCTACATGGTTCTTAACCCCTCTCTTCATCCCTACTACTACTGCCAAATCAAGATTCCATTCTTTCTTACTTGACTACTGACATAGCACCCCAATGGCCCTCCTTTGGAATTCCACCACTTATAAGTCAGAATGACACCTAAAATTGAATTTGGCTATAAAATTTTCATATTTAAACTTCTTCCAAGGCTCTTCATAGAATTGTTACTCAGCACACTGGGCCTTCTTTTTTTTTAATTTTTTTATTATTAGTTGTTCAAAACATTACAAAGCTCTTGACAAATCATATTTCATACATTTGATTCACGCGGATTATGAACTCCCATTTTTACCCCGTACACATATTGCAGATTCACATCGGTTACACATCCACTTTTTTACATACTGCCATACTAGTGTATGTTGTATTCTGCTAATTTCCTATCCTCTACTATCCCCCCTCTCCTCCCCTCCCCTCCCCTCCCATCTTCTCTCTCTACCCCATCTACTGTAATTCATTTCTCTCTCTTGTTTTTTTCTCTTTTCCCCTCACTTCCTCTTATATGTAATTTTGTATAACAATGAGGGTCTCCTTGCTTTATCATGCAATTTCCCTTCTCTCTCCCTTTCCCTCCCCCCTCTCGTCCCTGTTTAATGTTAATCTTCTTCTCATGCTCTTCCTCCCTGCTCTGTTCTTAGTTGCTCTCCTTATATCAAAGATGACATTTGGCATTTGTTTTTTAGGGATTGGCTAGCTTCACTTAGCATAATCTGCTCTAGTGCCATCCATTTCACTGGGCCTTCTTTAAACTCACTCTTTATTTACTTCTTCACTTCTACCTTCTATTTTACCTTCTAATAATCTCCAACCATCGTATTTTCTATTAAACAATGATGTTTCCCTAGTTCCTCACTTTCTTTGTGATGTTCCCCAGTACAGAATGCAACCCAGCTATTAACTCATCCCTCAAGATTCAATTCTGGGAATATGTCCTCCAGGAAGCCCAGACCCCTTAGGTCAAATTGAATTCATTTCTGCTTTCCCACAATTCAGCAAACATCTCAATATCACTACATGCACTGAGATGAACTGCCTATAGTACGTTTCCTCCACTAAACAATCCGTTCCTTGACAGCTGGCCCGATGACATATTTGTCTCTGTGCCCAGGATGTTGTGAATAGACTAGTACATATGAGTATCAAAAATAGCTATTGCGTTCTGTAGGCTCTCTCTTCACATTATTGATTGTTTCCTTTGCTAAGAAGCAGCTTTTTAGTTTGAATGTATCCCTCTTATTGATTCTTGATTTTGCTTCTTGTGCTTTAGGAGTCTTGTTAAGGAAGTCAGGTCCTAACTAGAGAATATCATGCTAAGTGAAATAAGCCAATCCCCCCTCCCCCAAAAAAAGGCCAAAAGTTTCATCTGATAAGTGGGTGCTGATCCATAGTAGGGGTGGCGGTAGGGAAGAATAAAGGAACTTCGTATTGTGCAGAAAGGAATGGGGGGAGTGTGGGGATGGGAAGGAGGGTAGAATGAGACAGACTCTATTACCCTATATACATGTATGATTACACTACTAGTGTGACTCGGCACCATGGACAGCCAAAGTAATTTGAAGTTGTGCTCCATTTGTGTAAAGGTGTCAAAATGCATTTTACTGTCGTGTATTATTAATCAGAATAAATTTCAAGAAAAGCTATTGCACTGAAATTTTTGAGGTCACTTTGAATATCTGTGACACAACCCAGTATCTGTTTTAGCCTTTTTTTCTTTTTCTTTTTTTATATTGTTTTTAGTTGTAGATGTACACAATCCCTTTATTTTACTTGTTTTTATTTTTATGTGGTGCTAGGGATCGAACCCAGTGCCTCACACAAGCTAGGAAAGCACTCTACCACTGAGCCTCTACCCCAGCCCCTAGCCTTTTTTTCTTATTAACAGAATTTCAATTTTTGTATAGTTAACAATGCCCCTCACTCAATAACTTCATTTTCTCACTCTCCTTTTCCATGATAGATCAGTAAGATGTAAGAACTCACTGCTAGCTTTCTGAAACCACTTTAAAGGAAGCTGACTCAGCTGGGGGGAAAATGTTCTTTTGTCATTTGTTCCTCCCTTCCTCCTGCGTAAAATATATTCAAATGACAGGAATTCTAGGAGACATCATGTGCCCTTGAAGATACAAAGCCATGCTCTAAAGAAAGATAAAAGTCTGGTTTCTTAATAACCATGGAGCTTTTATAGAGCCCATGATAGCATTCTTTAGCCTTTTATTACATGAAAGAATATGACCCCTACTTTGTTTAGCCTGGCTGGTCTTCCTTACCTGCAGCTGAATGCAAACATTAGCTGTTAGCTCTGAAATAAAAGTTTCTCCTTAAATAATACAACTGAAAATTAAAATTAATCATGAAATAATACTTAAGCAGGATTATCTAGTATGGAACACACTTCTATTTCTAAATATATTGCTCTACTTCACCCGGGAACTGAAGTCGAAATGACTTTTAATATGAAAAAGTAGTGAATTACTTTGTTTTTCTAGTTTTAATTCAGTATTTATAATTTGTTGCTACATTGGAGTTTGGGAGCCAATTATTTGAGTAACTTTTCTAGTACTCTTATTTGCAGCTATTAGCTAATGTAAGGGCATCATAATGTCTAATTAAAAACCCAAGACAAATTATTAGAGTTTTTATAAGGATTTATAAACCAAGAAAGCATCAATAAATCTTCTATATATACTCTGAACTACATGTATCTGTATGTATGCATACTTATAAATCTTTATGTGGATTGAAAACATAAATTGTTAAGTTAGCGTCTTCATTTTTAAAAACATAAAATAGAACAATGAAAACAACAACATGTATACACAAAATTTAAGTGTGGGTCAACGAGAATATAACAGGAAGCTTAGGGTTACAAGCTAAGGTTCTGAGGAATGTGTTATTAGGTGATTTCATCATGTGAATGTCAACTTACACAAACCCAAACGGTATAGGTTCATCCCTCAATGTAGCCAGTCTCTTGATACAATCAATAGACACAATAAATGTAAGATATATGAGGCTACTGCCAGCACAACATAGCAGCAAATTTTATTTTTTTATAAACTTTATTTTTTTTAAAGAGAGAGAGAGAGAATTTTAATATTTATTTTTTAGTTTTCGGCGGACACAACATCTTTGTTTGTATGTGGTGCTGAGGATCAAACCTGGGCCGCACACATGCCAGGCGAGCGTGCTACCACTTGAGCCACATCCCCAGCCCAAAACTTCATTTTTTATTTGTAGTTTAGCAGTAAACTTTAATTTTTAATCACTATATATAATATATATATATATATATATATATATATATACTCTATTGATAAAGAGGAAAACAGTTACATAGTTATTATTATCTATATGTACTATACATAATTGTATTGCTATACTCTTACGTGACTGACACTACAGGTTTGTTTACGTCAACAGTACCACAAACACATAAGTAGTACATTGTGCTACAATGTTGTGACACCTCCAATGTCACTAGGTGATAGAATTTTTCAGCTACATTATAATTTTATAGAACCACCATTATATATGTGGCTCATTATTGACTGAAACATTGAGCCATTTAAAAATCCATGTAGGACAAAGCCTTGATCTGGAGGGTGAAACTTTTTGTCTTATTTAATTTTGAAGGATAAATTATAGGATATGATGAGATCAGAGAGCTTTAGTCTCCATCTGCCAGAACTTGCCCATGATGTGTGGTATATGTCAGGTGTTTGTTCTTGTTTAATAATAAGCAATTTGCCCAAGCTTCATTCATCCCTTTTCTCAGTAAATATTAGGTATCTACCATGTGCCTTGAACTAGGTAGCAGATCCTCTAGGAGGCAAAGACAGGTATGGTATCTGATTACATTTACCTGAGGAAGACAAGTGTTCAGAAAATAATCACAGAAGTTAGTTAATTGAGGCAAATGCTATGAAGAAAAGAAATGTAGTTCTATGAGTTGTTGACAGGTGGTTTCAGACCAATTGTCTCAGAAAACTGGAAAAATCGAATTTTAAAAAAAATCTTAATATGTCACAAAGCTACCAAACCTGTACTTGATGGACCAGAAAGAGAGGAAGAAAGTGCAAAGAGGTAAATCTGACAGAATTACTCTTCCTCTTAGGGAGGGCATTTGTTAATTCTTATTGGAGGCTCCGGAATAAGCAGAGCTTGCGATAGTCTCATGCATCTGTGCAAGGTTAGGACCCCCCCACCAAAAAAAAGGGGAGTCCCTGATCAATACTGAAGCTTTGGCATGAGAAAGGAAAACACTCATGGCTGACCTTCTCCATGACACACCCTGTATGCTCTTAGATGCTTTCAATCAGTACTCCAGACAGTCCTGGTTGTTCAAGCAGTGAGTGACTCAAACTTTCAGTCCTAATGCATCTGAGTCAGCCATTGATTATTCTGCTTATAAGCATTGCTTTAGTAATTTATGAAATTAACACTGAGTGTGGTATTACCAGAAGAAAATCCAGAACATAGGTTTAATTCTATTCATGCTTATCTCTGGACCCAATGTGTAGTGACACCTTTGGTAGTCTTAATCAATCAGTGACCATAATTTCCTTTTGCCCATTTACTCAGGGGTATGAAGAATTCTAAATAGCTAAGATAGAATCTATGCTTCAGATTTGATCAAATATAAATTCCAGGTAGAAAAAAAAAGATTCAATTCTTCAATACTAACATCTTCAAACAAATTATGTTCAGAGAGTGGAGATAGAAAGTGAAATATTTGCAAATTGACTATAAGTAACAACAGGATAAGTTCCACTTTCACTTTCAAACTTTTGTTTATAAGTCCACATTTTCAACCTGTGGAAGATATAATACATTATACTGATCTTGGCTAAAAGGATATTATAAGTCATTCTTCTACTCTCAAGGTGTTATCTCAGCCATGTTGTAGGTGAGCTCCATTAGAACACAGCTATTTCTGGGAATCCTTAGACTTATCAATCAGCCTTTACCTCATTTCTTTCTCTGTAAAATAAACTCTCCTGGTCAGAAGGATTTGGTAGAATATCAAAATAAACTATAAAATATTCCCTGGATGATGATATTGAAAGAAGAAAAACTAGGAAGGAAGGAAAATTCAAATTTAAACTATCATACACCCCTTCCTGAATGGAAGGAGTCTAGCTGGCTATACTACTGTACTACTTACTGTACAGGCTCAAGGTTAATAGCTGTTGCTGCAACTGCAAGAAGGTCAAATTTTCTAGAAATAGTCCATGTTTTAATGTCTATCACCATATCCATTTTGATCAGGACTAAAGAGGCTTGGGAAAGAAGTAAACTGACATAAAGAGAGTGAGTCATCTTGTTCACCTAATATTAATTACAGGTTTTATCCACTGTGACCTTGTGTTGGTCATTCACATACGATGTTTAGTCACACTTTGAAACTACATTCAAAGAAGGTCATCCATATTTGTCTTCCCCGAAATACTTCGTGTTTAATCTTATAATTCTGTTTCTTTTAGGTTCCTGACTATCTGATTGTACCATCAGACTGACCGACCGTCCATCACTATGGACACTTGCCTCAGGCTCTCTACTAACAGACAAAGTGAACAATAAGATAAATTGTTTAGATTTCTGTTCACAGGGAGGATTTCCTTTCTTCTCAATCCTTTAAGACCACTTTTGAGGGAGGAAATAATACCTTAGCAATCTGCTTCTGGATGGTACAAACACATGCAGAAAAAACATTCACCACTTTTACACCATTTTCAATCAAATGTTTTCCTCTTCAGTCAACAGAGCTGAAGGAATTCCCTCAGGAGAGTGAAGTGCAAGGCAGCAAGGTGGCAAGGTGAGAGCCAAAGAAATGACTTATGTAACTTATTTATGCCTTCATGCTGACCTGGACCTAATCCTGGATAAACCAGTTCAACTCACTAATGAAGGACTTCTGGCCATATCTAACTTCAACGTTGGTTTCTAATCCTTCACTATTTCTGATACTATCCTCTATCCTTCATCTTTTAGGAAAAGAAATCATTTGATCTCACTCTGCTTTATACCTCTGACCCCATCTCCTACTTGTGTCATACTGGGGTGACATACTGGGGTGACACAAGCCAGTCACACCCTTAATCTCTGCTTTGGTTGTTCTTTCTGTCTAGGTGACTCTTGCTTAGAGATGCACAAAGCTACTTCAACACCTCCTTCAGGGTACTGCTCAAACGTAACATTCTCAGTGACACTGTCTCTGACAACTCTTTTTAAAATCCTGATCTATCCAGATTTATTTTTCTCCTTTTATTCAAGTCCCCTCTGACATATTATACATGTTCATTCATTTGTTCACTCGCTGACTTTATCCATTAAAAAAATAAGTTACATGAAGGAATATTCATCCAGCCTAGTTTACTGCTATATCTATAATACCCGTAATACTGGGTCTGAACCTTTTAAATGTTTTATAAATATTTGAAATATTGAGTATACTATTCTCTTTCAAAATCCTGCCAAAATTTAAATTTTGTATGAGTATCTCAGTGGGTCAAAAAATAGTATTACTTCATGAATTATGGGTCTATTTTGTTAACCTACATTGTTGAACACCCCCAACTTATTTTCTCTTTCTTTGCCCCACATCCTTCATATATATATATAAACTTTCAAGCAAGGAGAAGGCAATTCAATTTGTTCTTCTTTACCAACATCTGCTGGGTTTTCGAATAATAATGCCACTCATTGTTTCAGAGTCAACACAATGTGAGGCTTTGTTTCTTAGACAAGTCAACCAAGCAAACAAACAATTAGAATCACTCCCAGATTAAAGAGGCACATTGAATCCAGAATCTGAGTGAGCTGCCCCCATCGTACTAAAGTCAGCCTGATCTAAAATTATCACTTCCCTGTTGGCCTACTTGCAATGCACAAACACACAGACATATCCACATACCCACCCACTAGCATACAAAAACAATTCTGATGGAAATAGTTTTGCAAATTTTTATGAGTATTCTTTCATAACACATATTTATTTTTAAATTGGGTCCCAGAATACATAGGGATCTGACAATAGTTAAGCTGGAGACAACAGGTTGAGGATGGGACAGATGACAAAGTGGCTGCCCCTGGCCAAGTAAGACACTGAGTTGGGCTTGTTAAAGGACTTTTAAAGAGTCTTCATGCAAAAGAGGAAGAGCATCATCAGAGAACAGCACCTTTACTTGCCAATAAAGCTCACTGGGGAGTTTAAGGTCCTCACGTATAACAAAATTTCCATTCGCAGCATCCTACTTCTTGATCAACACTCAAACCTTACATCTGAAACATGGCAAAGCTGAAAATTCAACTAATCCCTGATTTTGGCAATATGCAGTCTCAATGTTTGTGTGTGTGTGCACGTGTGTGTCGGTTCTCTTAACCCACTGAGCTGCAAAAAATAATGTGATTTTTTTCTTTTTCAGAGTTAAAAAAAAGATTTTTATTCCATATATTACATAGAAAATTGTACAATGTTTAATCATAAATCTATTTCTTTAAACTGTGTGGAAACTTTAACAGCAATGTTATAGACTACAGGTCCAGGTCTTGTGTAATTCTTCCTATTAGCCCTGAACAGAAGCTAATTGGTCCCCCAAAACCTTACTTCAATTAGCAGTACATATTACATATAATTATATCCACAAATAAATAACAATTTAGAAAAAAGTATTTCCAGTTTAGTTCTTCACAAATGATCAATAAATTCTGGTTGAAATGCTAAAACTAATGCTACATTCCAGGGTAAATAATTTAATGTACTGTGTACATACCATAGGTTGTCAGAGACCTGTCACTTACCAGCATTTTCATCTCTGATTTCAGTTAGTTTGACATTTTCCATTGCTATAACAAAATACCTGAGGCCACGTAATTTATAAAGAAAAGAGAGTTTATTTAACTCACAGTTTTGAAGGTTCAAAAACATGGTGCCAACATCTGCTTCACTCTGGTGAGGAGCCTGTTAGCTACATCCATGATGGATGGCATATCCTACTGGCCTATGGTTACCACCCATTTAGTCCATTCAAACTAAGATGGACTGGTTAGATTATAGCTCTCACAATCCAATAATTTTGCCTCCAAACATTCCTGCATTAACACAGTAGCTTTGGAGGGATAGCTCATATCAAAAACTTAACAGCAAAGTCGTGTTCTGCACCCACAGTGGGAAGAGAAGGAAAGTGAATATTTTATTCACTTATTAACATATATTAATTGTACATATGAATGAAATTCAGTAGGATACCTTCATACAGGTTTACATCATGCACTGATCATACCCAACTACTATTTTCCCATCCTGCTTCTGTACACACCCACATGCACACACACACACACAGTAATCCCTAGTAATTATGATCCTTTCAGGTTGACTATTCTAGTTTCCAAAAATGAGAAAGAACATTCAGTACTTGTCCTTGTGTCTGGTTTATGTCACTGAATATAATGTCCTCCAATTCTATCTATTTTGCTTCAGATTACTAAATACCATATTTTGGATGTTTGGATTAAATAAAATGTGCTCTTTAAATTATTTTTATCTGTTTCTATTTTTTTACTAGGCTATTAGAAAGTGGCGTCTGTGGTTCACATTACATTTCTACTGGGCAGTACAGCTCTTGACCACAGCAGGTTTTGCGGCCCACCCTGCGGTCACTGAATGTAAGTAACTGCTGCTGGCACCACCACCCATGAGGTCTCCAGAAACGGAAAGCTGCTAAAATAGCCAATACCAACAGGGGAAAGTCTTTGTCCTATTCTGTCTTCTTTACATCTTGTTTTAGTCAGCTTTTATGTTACTGTGATCCAAAAACCTGACAAGAGCAAATTATAGGAAGAAAAGTTTCATTTTTATTACCAGCTTCAGAAGTTCAGTCTGTGGTTGGCAAACTCCACAGCTTTGGGCCTAAGGTGAAGCAAATATCATGGTGGAAGGGCAAACAAAAACAGCTCAAAATATGACAACCAGGAAGCAAAGAAAGCAAGCTCCACTCACCAGGGACAAAATAGAAACCCCATAGTTTACAGCCTCAGTGACCTACTTCCTCCAGTCACACCCCACAAGCCTACAATTACTGCCCATATCTGTGGATCAACCCATTGTCTGCTACATGAACTTTTGGTGGAAGGGCACCTCATAGCTAAACCATAACACATCTCCACTTCCTCCAAATTTTTAATCTGGGACAGATCTTTCTGCTTAGCCAAACTTGGGTCACATGCCCATGCTCTGGTTT